>NC_088363.1:33431113-33456113 GCF_034508935.2 Berghia stephanieae
GAATAAGTCAGAGTATAGAGCAGGTACATTAACTGGTCGGATAAAATCCAAGAAAACAGCCAAAATCCCTCGAGGTACCGTTTATGAATGCCCTCGTGCCTTCCTCTAATGAAATAATTGGTTCTGGCTTCTTACCTGAGTCTTCTCAGATTATGCTCCCAAGATATTTGTTCCGTCCAAAGAGAACAAACAGCTCGGTCATTTTCTTGACCTGACAAGAAGGTATTGGGTACCTAATACCTATGTGTTAAATTACAAGTCTGTTGTACGATGATAAAACACATTTTAATTATTTTTTAAAAATTATTATACGTCTACGTGGTCTTCTGGTATGACACTCGCTTTCGGATCGGACGGTCCTGGGTTCGAGCCTCGCTCGGCGCATAGTTGAGTCCTTGGAAAAGACTCTTTACTCACAGTCTCTCACCGTACTCGGGTGTAAAATGAGTAAAATGAGCGTTGTCTCTGTAGGAAAAATTGTAATAATATCGCCTAACAGGCGTCATGTCTCGTTCTACGTTTTACGTGTTGCTGTTGGTCAGGGACCCTTTGTAAAGCGCTTTGAGCACATTTAGTGGATATTAAGCTAAATAAAAGCTCTAGTTTTTTTTTGTTTCTTATTTTATTTTGGCTAGAAAACGTTTTCCTCAAATATCGATTGATTAACAAGACCCCTTGTTTTAAAATGTGACCCAGCCAACCCTCATACCCTCAAGGTATTTTAAGCGTGGTCATTGGCCGGATGGGTGACAATGATTCTGGTCCCGACGTTGTGTCCTTGGGTAACGCACTTTAAAGTATTACTCCACTTGACTCAGGTGTGAATGAGTTACAGATAATATTGTAAGAGTTTTATCACAAAAAGGACTATTGCCTACTATTCGAAGCAATAAAGTCAATATATCCCAAGGGCACAAGTCCGCATGTTTTAAATGTTTCTCTGTTTATTGTTTTTCTGACGAAAGGTTTGCATCCGAAACGTCCATTGTTTGTATTGTGTATTTCCAACCAAAACCATTACATTTTCACCGTGTCGTTAGTCGTTATACAAAACCACACAAGACGACGAGAAGAACGGTTTGAGGTCTGAAAATAATTGAAGGAAGTGGGGATTTGCTGAGATTGTAATGAGATTAGTGGAAGACTGTAAACATCGCATCTCTAGGAAGTGTCAATTAACGTTATGCCCTAACGTTTACAGTCCTGCATACTACTACGAATAATTCGTAGAACTACGAATTTATATAGATCTTTAACTCAATAAACTTCTTGAAGACAGAGCTTTGTTGCCAGAAGTAATATTAGGGAATGCGTTTATCACATATTAGAGCATGACATAATCAGTCAGAAGATGGAAATTTTGGATTTGCATTATTGTCTTAATGAATATGCTCACCAGAGCATTTTAATCTTTATTTGAAGTAAATCGGCTGATTTTTCATGAAGTTTTGGTCAGATGTATTGGAAAAGTATCCAGCAACTTTTCTCAAATTTCATAATTTTTCAACTTGACTCGCTGTAAAAAAAAATATTTATTAATGAAGTTAAGCTTTGATATTTCCCGAAGATGTAACAAAAAGGGTTGATTTAATCATTTATGACAAGAATTCATTTTGGATAAATATTGACCTTCTAACTAAACTTGGCAATATCTCAGTTCAAACCTTTTCACCATCCGACTGATTAATTCACTGTAACTATTCTGGCCACTTGTTGTGTCCAATACAGTGAACACTATCAAGATACACATGTTGACACTTTTGTTTAGGGCTTGATGGTTTCCACGAGTGAACAAAACTCACAGAATCACACAATTCATGAAGACAACAAGCCGCAACACTGATGAGACACCAGCAGCCGTGTGGAAAGGTCTTTGTAATAGACAGGTAGATAACCACGCCTCTCGGACATAATGTAACAATGGCAGTGATTGGTAGACACAGCAAACTACACAGGTTTTACTATCGATGGTTTGTGTTTAAGTAAAATACCAACTGTTCGACCGCGTGATCAATATAACCAAAGAGCGTGTAGGTAACGATTGTTATGTTACCAAGAGCTCTCACTTCCCGCTTTTGGTGAAGCCAAGCATCTTCCGTCTTCTACTCGTATTTTCTTCATTGTATCAGTAAGCCTAGCGCGCATGATACACGCGGAGCACACCCACCTCGCTGTCTCGCCTGGCACGCGACAATAGCATTGCGGTTAAGAGAAGTGAGAGCTCTTGGTAACTACGTTACCCTACACACTCTTTGATATAACTAACACGGAAAATTATGTGTAAATTTAAACGTTTAAAATCTGACAGAGAAAATCGTGTCGCTACTCGTAATAATATAATATATTGTCATCCATTTTGCGGTATAAAAACAATAACAATGATCAGAGAGAGAGAGAGAGAGAGAGAGAGAGAGAGAGAGAGAGAGGGGGGGGGGTCGATTGCAATCACGTCACTGTTTATAAACAACCAACTATGTTTGTCCGAGCACGTGTGGGGTGGGTGTGTCCCAAATTTCACGCTGTTTTGTTTATGAAAGTTGTAAGCATACCCATGTGTCAAGCTGAACACAATGACCAATCGTAATGTTAGATAGTTCAAAATCTGTGAACACTTTTCACTATGTAGGTCTTTTGAGCACATTTTGCAATGTGATCAATGACCTCGAGCACATGGAAAGTTAATATAGATCATGCCGATTAAACACAGATTGATAGTTTTTAAAGTCTACTAAAAACTACGAATTGTTACTAATTTCCAGTTGGCAGGACTGCCCTAAAGTTACAAAATACTTGATTCTTTTTCTTTTTTGGCCAGACAAAAATATGTGACCCATCCCCTTTAAACGGTATTAGGTCCTTTGTAAACTCATAACCTGACTGTAACCTTCGTAAACTCATAGGATGAAACTGACCAAAAAATGAAGTACATTTTTTTTCTGTCTTGCTTTGTCTGGCCGTAGCCGTCGTTAACATATAGATAGTATGCGCTTGGCTAAGAAACTCACAACATTGCCATCCGGAAGTATAACGAACCAACACACAAAACTATGTGTAACCATGAACTTTCATAGTCTGTTTCATACAGTTTAGTGAGAAGTAGTCATAAACGTGGATGGCAAAAAAACAATAACAAAGTCTTGAGTGACGTCATCTTCGTTCTATCTATAGCCTGATACCAGAACCGTAGCCATCGTTAAGTTATAGCCTGACACTGAAACCCAAAAAGACTGGCATTTTGACGTCATTATTTGTTTTTTGCACCGCCTAGTGAGTTGTCGTTAGTAGTGCTCATGGAACAAGTGGTCCCATTGGTTGAACTATTAAATACAACTCACGATTTGTTTTCTTTTGTGTCCAAAGACTGGTATTTTGACGTCATTTTTTTTTGGTCAGTGTCAGACTATAACCGTAGCCATCGTTATGTTATAGCGTGGCCTTCGTAAAGTTATGGCCTGATACTGACCAAAAAATGACGTCAAAATGCCAGTCTTTTGCCACAAAAGAAAACAAAGCATGAGTTGTATTCAATAGTTCAACCAATGAAATAATTAGTTTCCATGAGCTCTACTAACGACAACTCATTAGGCGGTGCAAAAACCAAATAATGACGTCAAACTGCCAGTCCTTTTGTATTTCAGTATCAGGCTATAACATAACGATGGCTACGTGTTATAGCCTGATACTGATAGCCAAAAGGACTGGTAGTTTGGCGTCATTATTTTGATTTTTGCAAAGCTTATGGAGTTGTCGTTAGTAGAGCTCATGGAAACAAGTTATTTCATTGGTTGAACTATTGAATACAACTCACGATTTGTTTTCTTTTGTAACAAAAGGCTGGCATTTTGACGTCATTTTTTGGTCAGTGTAAAGCCATAAATTTACGAAAGCCACGCTATAACTTAAGGATGGCGACGCTAGAACCCTCTATGACTTATAGTTTGACGTCAATCTTTGGTATTGTGCAGCGTCTAGTGACTTGTCTTTAGTAGAGCTCAAGGAAACAACTGATTCCATAGGTTGAACTATTGAATACAACTCACGATTTGTTTTCTTTTGTGGCCAAAGATTTGTCTTTTGTCGTCAATTTTTGGTCGGTGTCAGGCTATAAGTTAACGATGGCTACGGTCTGGTGCTGTTTCATACACATTTTTTCAGATCTTTTTCAAAGTGTAAGGTGATGACCACCAAAAGAAATTAAATCTTAAGTTGTATTCAATAGAAACTTAGATAGCCACGCCTCTCGGACAGTCGTCATAATGTAAACAATGGCAGTGACTGGTAAACATAGCGAACTACACAGGTTGGTATGTGTCTTAGTAAAATACCCACTGCTCTACCACTTAATCAAAAGAACCAACACAGAAAACTGTGTAAACTTAAACGTTTATGATATGATCGATAAAATCATGTGATATCTACTCACTTAGTTGGTGGTATAAAAACAATAACAATGATGAGAGAGAGGTCGATTTCATTCACGTTATTGTTTATAGATAGTTCGAAGATGACGTCACTCAGGCCTTTGTTATTGTTTTTGCCATCCGCGTTTGGGAGTTGTTCTCACTAAACTGTATTAACCAGACTATAAAAGTTCATGGTTACACAGAGTTTGTGTGTTGGTCCGTTATACTTCCGGATGGCAATGTTGTGAACTCCTTGGCCAAGCGCATTCTATCTATAATATATTTGTCCAAACACGTGTGATGGTGTGTCACAAATTCCATTTTTTGATTGGTCAAAAAGCTGGTTAATAGTTTAACCAGTGGAATCATTTGTTTCCTTGAGCACTACTAGCGACAACTCACTAGTCGATGCACTAACCTAAAAATGACCTCAAAATACAAGTCCCACTGTCAGGCCGTAGCAATCGTTAACTTATTATAGCCTGACACTTAAACCGTAGCCATCGTTATGTTATAGCCCGATACTGAAATTCAAAAGGACTGGCAGTTTGACGTCATTATTTGGTATTTGCACCGCCTAGTGAGTTGTCGTTAGTAGAGCATGGAAACAAGTTATTTCATTGGTTGAACTATTGAATACAACTCACAATTTGTTTTCTTTTGTGGCAAAAGACTGGCATTTTGACATCATTTTTTGGTCAGTATCAGGCCTTAACTTTACGAAGGCCACGCTAAAAACCCACTAAGACCCATATTTTGACGTCATTTTTAGGTTTGTGGACCGCCTTGTCAGCTGCCGTTAGCAGCTCTCTTGGAAGCAAGAGATTCCATTGGTGGCCAAAGACTGGTCTTTTGACGTCATTTGTTTGTCAATATCAGGCTATGAGTTAACGAAGATCCACGGTCAGGCTATATAATATATAGAACGAAGTTGACGTCACTCAGATCTTTGTTATTGTTTTTTTGCCATCCATGTTTATGAGTAGTTCTCACTAAACTGTATTAACCAGGCTTTAAAGGTTCTTGATTAGTTTTGTGTGTTGGTCCGTTACAATTCCAGATGGCAATGCTAAGCGCATACTATCTATAGATAGAACGAAATGGACGTCATTCACTTCTTTTTTGTTTTGCTTTTAGCCAGCCTTTTTATGAGTAGTTCTCACTAAATTCTATCAATCAGACTTCAAAGTTTAAGATAGTTTTGTGTGTTGGAACGTTACATCCGGCTGGCGGATGTTATGAGCTTTTTAGATAAACGCATAATAGTCAATGAGTTAACGAAGGCGACGTTCAAAGGTACGGTGTCTCGTTTTGTCACAAACGTCAAACATGTGAAGAGTAGTTAATGGCTGTATGGGTGACCGTGATCGTAGAAAGTTCTCATCGCGTTGTTGTCTTTCTGTGGTAAGGCACTTTACACATATTAGCTCAGTCGACTCAGCTGTGAATGAGTCCCTGGCTACATGTAGTGACGGATATTGTAAGAGTGTTATGACCGAAAGGATGCCTAACAAGCGACTGGTACTGTATAAAATGAAAATGTGGTTCCATATGGCCTCCTGGGGTGATAAATATAATATTATGAAACGCATTGAGCATGAGCCTGTGGAAAAGCGCTATATAAATGGCAATATTTATTCATATTTTTCTATAGATAGAATGCGCTTGGCCAAGGAGTTCACAACATTGCCATCCGGAAGTATAACGGACCAACACACAAACCATGTGTAACCATGAACTTTTATAGTCTGGTTAATACATTTTAGTGAGAACAACTCACAAACGCGGATGGCAAAAACAATAACAAAGGCCTGAGTGACGTCATCTGCATACTATCTATAGATATAACGAAGTTGATGTCACTCAGGTTTTCGTTATTGATTTTGCCATCCATGTTTATGAGTAATTCTCACGAAACTGTATAAACCAGACTATAACGTTTTGTGTGTTGGTCCGTTATACTTCCGGATGACAATGTTGTGAGCTTCTTAGCCAAGTGCATACTATCTATACACAATTTAGCTTCATAAATAAATCTCAAAATGTATGTCAATCTCGTTAGCGTTTCACGTTCAGGGATTAATTATCTCGCGTCCTCTGGCTTCTTACAACGTTAAACGCCTGTTATACACACAATTATATTAGAGAAACTACCTGGTTATGAAACCAGCGGTGTGCGCCCCTTCAACCCCAACTTTTTGTTCCCTCCAATTGTTCCCTCCAACTACCAACTACATACTTTTTTCCTACTTCAAGCCCCCCCCCCCCCACCCCACCCCAGCGTGTACCTAATTACAGATCCGATAGCTCAAATTGTTTTGTCTACCTTGTTGCGATGGGAATACTCCGACTTTCGGTAATTCGCAGATCTGATAACCCAATTGGATTCAGTAGTCTGATGTCACGCCACCCGGCAACGGCGGCCATCTTGGTTCTAAACAAAGAAAATCATTACTTTTTATTCTTCATGCTGGCTAGAACTTTTCATATGCCTTGTGATCAGAATGTGTAAAAGTCAAAACATGATCAAATTTATGGGGGTTTTTTCCTCTGGATACGCTTTTATGCTCGCCGGAGAAATATTTCATACAGCGTCCGCCATTGTTCCGATAGTTTAGAGCCAGTGTTACTAAGTTACCGTGCGTCATTAGGAAGGAAGTGACGTTACGACTGTTGAAGACTATTCCTTATGGGCTCGTTGTTGTAATGGTAATCTAAAAAATAAAAAAAGAAGAAAAAAATGACACAGAATATTTTGTCCATTACAACAATGTTAAACTAGACCCATAAGTAGATTCGGATGTCAAACCTGCTTATATGTACACGTCGGAATACTCTCATACCAACGCACTATATTGTCCATTACAACAATGTTAAAAAAGCGGGCCCATACATTGCATTCGGTTATCAGATCGGCCAATATGTGCCCCCCCCCCCCCCTTTCAACCTATTTTCAAAATGAGTCAATTTCACCCTGCTTCCAATATCCATCCTACTAATTATTCTCCCGTGTTAAAATCTACCCACAGATACAGAAGAGCGTCTTGACACGGCCATCATTATTACCCGCCAGGAATGATTCCATCCATATGCCAACTCGGTAAAAAGGCAATCATTCAAATACCTTTCTGTCTTTTCTTAATATGTCTCAATAGTCTGATGTCACGTCCGCCCAGCAACCAGCAGCTTGGTTCTAAACAAAGAAAATCGGTACTTTTTATTCTTCAATGCTAGCTATAACTTTTTCTCATGTCATGTGATGAGAATGTATAAAAGTCAAAACACGATCAGATTTATAAAGTATTTCTCCTCTGGATACACTTTTATGCTCGTCGGAGAAGTATTTCATAAGGGCGCCCGCCATTGTTCCGATAGTTTATAACCAAAGTTACTATGCGTCATTACGAGGGAAGTGACGTCATGGCTGTTGAAGCCTAGTACCCCCCCCCCACCCCTTGTTAAAATCTACCCACAGAAACAGTAGAGCGTCTTGACCATTATTATTACCCGCCAGGAATTATTCCATCCATATGCCAACTTGGTAAAAGGCAATCATTCAGTTACCTTTCTGTCTTTTCTTAATAGGCTTCAACAGTCGTGATGTCACTTCCCTCGTAATGACGCATAGTAACTTAGTAACTGGTTATAAACTATCAGAACAATTCCGGACGCCCTTATGAAATACTTTTCCGACGAGTATAAAAGTGTATCCAGAGGAGAATAACATTATAAATCTGATCCTGTTCTGACTTTTATATTCGGATGACATGACATGTGAAAAAGTTCTAGCCAGCGTGAAGAATAAAAAGCACCGATTTTCTTTGTTTAGAACCAAGCTACTCGCTGCTGGGCGGACGTGACATCAGACTACTAATGAGTACCTGACCGTTAACAGCATTGTCTCTGTCCAAAAAAATTGTAATATCGCCTAACAGACGTCATGTCACGTCCTACATGTTAAGTGTTGCTGTAGGTCAGGGACCCCTTGTCAAGAGCTTTGAGCACGTTTAGCGGATATTGTGCTATATAAAAGCTCAATGTTTTAAAAAGGGAGACCTGCTGCATACCGTTACGAAAAATTCGTAGTACAACGAGTTTTAGGTTCAAACCCGAGAACAATACAACGACGAAGTTCTCGAGCCAGAGCTAGTATATAAAGGAGTTTAAAGTATTATTTTGGAGGTCCCGATAGCTCAGTTGGTAGAGTACTCGCTTCACACGCAAGCAAAGAGACCGTGATCGATCCCGGGTGCAGTCGATCCCTGTCCACCCAGCAGTGAACGGATACTGAGTCTGTTAGATTTGTCGGAAAGTACTTTGCGATATGACTAGCGGCCTATCCAAGGGATAGCAAGCGATTGCTATTGTCCGTTTTACGCTATAGAAACCGGGATAAACTCCGGCTCCATGGGTCGAATGGCTCCGAAGGACTAAAATAAAAAAGTATTATTTAAATGTATAGATGACAAATTTATACTGTTTAAGGTAGTTAAAATGTCTACTAGCGATGTTATTACTCCTGAAAACTACGAATTTTATCATTCCAAGTACGCAGGTCTTGTAAAGGTGACACACCAAAAACCGGAATGGTGTGTCAGTTATTCCTCTAGTATGAGTATGATTATGTTCCAATTTAATTTCTTAAAAATATTTTTGTTGGCATCTCTACTTTTTTCTGGCGGAAGGATAATTGTGTTCCAAGGGAGTTAAGTGGGTGGCTCGGTGTTGGCTACTTATTACCCCTGTTATTAAAAATACGAACTTTCTAATTCCAAAAGGTGACACGCCAAAATGTATGAGTGTGATGCTATTCCAACAAATATAAAAATATATTTGTTGGCTTCTCTACTTGTTCCTGGCGGAAGGATAATTGTGTTCCAAGGGAGTTAAATCGGTGGCTCGGTGTCTACCTATTTACCTCCCCTGCTGATTGGAGCCAATCAGACGTAATTCGATGTTCGACGTGGAAGGCGGGGATTTCTTGTGAAATTTCGAGGTTCTTTGTCGTTGTCGAAGTGATCGTGTCGAGGTGTCAACATCACCGCCACATTTCAGCAATTTAAAGAGAAACGCCCAGTCCGGGCTATTAGTTTTGTTTCATTCCATCAAGAATTCAAGACAAGACGAGAATTGCCAATCTAGTTTCCCTTGGTTAGCCATTTTGCCTATTTAAATGCCAAAACAGCCAATAGCATTTTTGAAAAATTTTTTAAAAAGTTCTTTGACATTGATGAATCAAAAATTAGGGATTTGCATTTGTTTGTAAAGTGGGGGTGGGGGTGTGGGTTTTTTATTTTTTTTTTATTATTTTTTTTTTGTTTTGTTGTATTTGTTGGGATTTTTGTTTGTTCTTTGTTTTTGTTTTTTTGTTTTTGTTTTGTTTCAACTTGTGTGTCTGGTTTCTTTTATAGTCTAGTTTATTTATTTATTTTTATTTTTTTTTTTGTGTTTTTTGGGGGGGGTTTTGAGAATTTTTCTTGAAACACCCTTTTTTACTTCTTTTATGGACTTATTATTATATATTATTATTATTATTATTATTATTATTATTATTATTATTATTATTATTATATTATTATTATTATTATTATTATTATTATTATTATTATTATTATTATTATTATGATCATCATCATCATCATCATTGCTATTGAGACGAACCAAACGTTCCTTATCGAATTTTACGTTTTACAGGCAGACTTTGAGTTAAAACGAATGACATGATATTAAATATTTGCTGACAGCGAGTTTTGAATTTTGAACGTTTTAAACCTTATAACTTCTATTTTTAGTCAATTTTCTTCATGTCTTTCATTTCGACATAAGACCAGATAGAGGCGATGGGTCACATCTTTTCTGTTATTATTTTTTTATTATTATTATTTCTATGTGTTTATCCAAGACAGAACAATCCCTCTTAGTTTAGTTTATTATAGGTAAAACTACACGTGTTCCGTTACCAAATTCGGGTTTTTTTGTTTTGTTTATTTACTCCAGAAAGATAAAGTAAACAAAAAGTTGTTTTGTTTTTTTGTTTTTTTATTTATTTATCTATTTTGTTTGTTGTTGGGGTTTGTTGTTGCTGTTGTTGTTTGTTTTACTATTTTTAAAATTTTTTTTTTTAGAAAAACTGATTACAAATATTCTGTGAGATCTCTTGTGCCCTCATCAATTGAAAAAAAAAAACAAAAAACAGGGGGCGTTTTTGTTTTGTTGGGTTTTTTCTTTTTTTTTTGGGGGGGGGGGGGGGGGGCGGGGGGGGTTGGTGGTGGAGGGGCCCGGGCTTAGGTTTTTGTTTGTTTTTATTTTATTTTATTATATTTTTATTTTTTTATTTATTTTTTTTTTTTTTGTAGGGGAAAAGGGTTTGTGGAAGGGACAGAGGGGGAGGGGTTGGTGAATGAGTAGGAGTAGATACAACTAAAATGGGAAACGAGCCAAAATTGCTTGACGACGACGGCGTGAGCGAAAAATGGCCACCGGAAAAAAGCATTATTTTCTCAAATGACATTATGATTATCTCCCTTCTCCAATTCGCTCTCTGATTGTTTATTATCATTTCCTTTTTAACACCGGTTACTTCCCTTTGAAAAATCATTTGTCTCTGACGAGCTAGGATCGTAACTGAGGTTTTTACTGATTGTAATAGTCTTATTTGCAGTCTCTTGAAAAAACATTAGGTAGGCCGATCTTCTTCGTGGAATAGAAATTGATGATCACACTCCTCCAAGAGACGCCATTGATGTCCTGGTTCTCAATCATTGTAAAATATATTAACCCTTTTACGCCGAGACCGATTTTCTTTCAAATGATTATTGTTCTTCTTTTATTATGTCTGGTCGACGTGTGTTTATTTGCAGATCTGATAGCCTAAATTGTTAATGTCTCATTGTCTCATTCGTGCGGATATGTGGTCTTGTGGTATTACACTCGCTTTCGGATCGGAAAGTCATTGGTCGTGGGTTCGAGGCTCGCTCCAGCGCATAGTTGAGTCCTTGGAAAAGACTCTTTACTCACATTCTCTCACCGTACTCATGTGTAAAATGAGTACCTGGTCGTTAACAGCGTTGGCTCTGTCCGAAACATTGTAATATCGCCTAACAGTTGTCATGTTTCGTTCTACAAGTTAAGTGTTGCTGTTGGCCAGGGACCCCTTGTAAAGCGCTATGAGCACGTTTAGTGGATATTGCGCTATATAAAAGCTCAAGCTCTAGTTATAATGGGGGGAAAAAAATCTCAAATCGCTGGAAAATATTCTCCATTACAACAATGCTAAAACGAGCCCATAATTAAGTCGGGTTATATCACCTGCAAATATGTTCACGTCGTGTCTGGTTATATAGAATGAGTGAAGAGGACGTCACTCGGCTCTTTTTCATTGAATTCAGACCGCCAGTTGTGTCACCAAAAAAAAAAAAAAAAAAAAAAGTAGTCCTTCAGAGCCATTAGACCCTTGGAGCCGGAGTTAATCCCGGTTTCTATAGCGTGAAACGGACAATAGCAATTGCTTGTTATCCTTTGGATATGAAGCTAGTCTATCGTAAAGTACTTTCCGCCAAATCTAACAAAGCTAACCATTCACTGCTGGGTGGACAGGGGGATCAGAAGAAAAAAAAATCTCGACTGCACCCGGGATCGATCTTGGTCCTTTTGCGTGTGAAGCGAGTGCTCTACCAACTGAGCTATCGGGACCCCCTGTTGTGTTACAAGCTTTCACTTAATTCTCTCAAGCAGACTATAACGTTTAAGGTTACGCATAGTTGTGTATGCTGGTGCGATTGATCTGGCTGACAGAACTGGTGAGTTTTATTGTTGTTGTTAAATGTGTGATGGTACGATAGATCTGGCGGATAGAACTGGTGAGTGTTTTTCGTTGTTGCTATATGTGTGCTGGTACGATTGATATGGCGGGCAGAAATGGTGAGTTTTGTTGTTGTTGTTATTACTTAAACACGTAGCATAGCTTCAAACAAGAGCGGCCTTGTAGCCTAATGGTATGACACTCGGACTGGAATTCCCCGGTTCGAGTCCCACTTTGGGAGACCTGAAAGTTGAGTCCTTAGGAAAGAATCTTCAATAATATTTTCTCACTGTACTCGGGTGGGAACAGAGCAGATCCCTGGCATGTAATAACGTTGTCTCTGTCGAAACAAAAATGGTAAAAAAGCGACTGAAAGTGTCAAATTAAGAAATTAAGGAGCAGGCACCGGTGCAAGATAAAGAACTGAACAAGTGTGTAAGAAATGTGACAGACAAAGCGAGACAGAAAAAATAGAAGAAAAAAAAACATCCCATAAAATCAGTCGAACCTCAGACCTTCTGATTACGGACTGAAAGTTACATGGGTCATAATGCGTTATCCTACAAGTTAAGTTTTGTTGGCTTGAGACTCCTTGTAAAGCACATTTGAGCACATTCGTGAGATTTATCGCTCTCTATAAAATCTCACAATGTTAAAACCGTTTTCATTAAGGCAGCGGTAACGGCAATGTGACTAATCCTTCAATGAAACCCGGGTCGCATTGCTGTTACTACTACTGTCTTCATGAAAACGGTAAGATTTGACATCCGGTTAGACTAAAAGCTGATCCGGCATGTAATGAGTTTACCTGCAGTGAAGTGAAATAGCATACCAGTAAAAACAGGCAAAGGAGCAAGACTAAGTAGCTATCTTTTATTTTTTCGGTTGGCGTTCAGGAAGATAGATCACAGAGTGTCTCATAAAACGTGGACCTGATGAGGATTTTGGATAAGTTAGAATGGAGGAGTGGAGAGAGGGGAGGAGGAGGAGGAGGAAGAGTGTGTGTGAGAGAGAGAGAGAGAGAGAGAGAGAAGGAGAGAAGGAGAGAGGGAGAGAGAGGGGGGAGAAGAAGAAGAAGAGGAGGAGGAGGAGGAGGAAAAGGAGAGGAGGAGGAGGAGGAGGAGGAGAATAAGGAGAAGTTTGAGGAGAGAGATTAAGAGAGAGAGAGAGAGAGAGAGAGAGAGAGAGAGAGAGTGAGAGAGAGAGAGAGAGAAATAAGTAATAATAGCGAGTCCAATCATTTTTCATGTCTTGAACGTGTAAAACAGAAACATGGTCACGGGTTGACTTTGATAGGATAACACGTCACGGCACATTGAACCTAGCACGCACTGGGAAAACTCATCAACGAGGAGGAAAAGAGATGGAAACCGGGAGATGCGCTCGAGCGGAACAATAGCTTTTGAAAAATAAAAATGTATAGAAGATGGAAAAGGAAATGATGGACGGAATGAAAAACCGGAGAGAGGGGAAAGGAGCGGAGGAAGGGGAGGGGGTGTTGAAGAGTGACGTTTGAAGTAAATCGTGAACTTTACAAAACAGCTGATCTCAAATTTCAACATTTTTATGATGTAAATGTTGCAGCTCGAAGTTCGAAGAAATAAATAACAATATGAAATTGAATGTAAACTTCAATTTAATATACGAAAACAGATAAAATGGACGCTTCGGGTTTCCCCTTTATCCATCTTAACAACGGCACTAACACACTATCTCATTCGTCTGTAGTGTTTCATTCATCCTGGTTTTTTTTTTATAAAGGGGAAACCCGAAACGTATATATATATATATATATATATATATAATATATATATATATATATATATATATATATATATATATATATATATATATATATATATATATATTCAATGAGATATTCAGCTTTTTGCGTGACCGAGGGCAAATATTTTGCCGTCGGTCACACATTTTCATCCTTTGGTGTAAATAAGGATAAATCTTGATGAGATATAACAGGTTTTACGTCATTGGAAGGGAATGATAAAAGTATTCTTGAACTGCTGCTGTATGCGCTTGTCTAAGAAGCTCACAACATTGCCATCCGGAAGTATAATGGACTGACACACAAAACTCTGTGTAACCTTAAACGTTTATAGTCTGGTTAATACAGTTTAGTGAGAATAACTCATAAACGCGGTTAGCAAAAAAAAAAAAAAACAAAAAAAAAAACAAGAACAAAGACCCGAGTGACGTCAACTTCATTCTATCTATACATGTATATAATATAGATAGAATGAAGATGACGTCACTCGGGTCTTTTTTATTGTTTTTAGCCATCCCCGTTTATGAGTAATTCTCACGTAACTGTATTATCCAGACTATAAAGTTCATGGTTACACAGAATTTTGTGTGTTGATCCGTTATACTTCCGGATGGCAATGTTGTGAGCTTCTTAGCCAAGCGAATACTATCTATACTTACAATAGTTGAGCATACGACCGTAGTAGTAGTAGTAGTAGTAGTAGTAGTAGTAGTAGTAGTAGTAGTAGTACTAGTTAGTATTAGTAACTATTAGTAGTAGTAGTATAGTAGTTTGTAGTAGTAGTAGTAGTAGTAGTAGTAGTAGTAGTAGTAGTAGTAGTAGTAAGCTTCGCAGTCCGAATGACGCTTGCTGAGAATTGTGCGATTCAGTCATGGTCGATAAGTATGTTTGCTTTCTCCATCCAATTTGTTAATTGTTTCCATTGGTCCTGGGCCAGAGTTTTGAGGCTGTCGGGATCTTGTTGTGAATTTAGAACGGAGGGCACTGTAGTATTTCTTAGTTCTTCTGGGATTAATTCGGCCTCATTTGAATCCAGAAATTTCTGATATCTAGAGAGATCCTGGTTCAGGGAAGTTACTATTGATGTTGGTGGTCTCCCTACATATTTGTTGCCATGAAGGAAATATTCTGTCATCGTTAACTTATAGCCTGACACTGACCAAAAAGTGACACCAAAAGACCAGTCTTTGGCTACAAAAGAAAACAAATCGTGAGTTGTATTCAATACAACAACCATTGGATCACTTATTTCCTTGAGCACTCCTATCGACAACTCGCTTGACAGTGCACTAATCTATAGTCTAAGTGTCAGGCGATAAGTTTACGATGGCTACGATACGGCCCGCTGACACTTTGTTGGAAACTCCAAACGCAGGATACCAAGAATACCATAATGCGGCTTTGTGTTTTTGTGCTGTGACACTCTCCTTTGGACCGATTCGAGTCCCGATTTGAGCGGCTCAAAGTTGCATCCTTGAAAAGGCTCTTTTCTCACATTCTCTCACCGTACCCAGGTGAAAAATGAGTATATCATAGCCATTATCACCGTTGTCTCCGTAGATAAAAATTGTATTATCGCCTTCCGGCGTCCATGTCTCCTCCTACATGTTAAGTGTTGCCGTTAGTTGCTATTGACTACATGTATAGCGCTTGAGCACGTTTAGTGGATATCGCTCTTTATTTAAAAAAAAAAAAGAGTGATTTATCCCCGTCTTCTATGTTATATCTGTTGTGAGATACAACCTTTCTAACGACCTGGAAACCAAGCTAGAGTTCGCTGTCAGCGACTGTTGTCACCACCATCAAAGTTGTTTACTTTTTACTGAGAGGTAGAAACGAAAAACAGATGGACTCGACGGATAGAACATGGCGGAAAACAGACTTAACTTTTTTTTCAATTTTTTTCCGTATATAAAAGCCGATTTATATAAATTTAAAAAAAAAACAGAAATGAAGCTCCGTGTAATGCATTAAAATATCAGAATGAGTGAAAACATTCATTATGTGCTGATGGCGATTGTTTCAAAACAGATTTATTCTGTAGCGGATAATATTGTTCAAGTTTAACCAACCAACTGCCGAACTCTGGAAAAACTCATATTTAAAAAATTGCCCAGAAAACTGGTTCTTCAAATATCGTTCGATTTAAAAGGACCCTCATCTTGGCAAATACTCTTAAACCTGGGACTTCACGAGGTCTTTAATAAAGTCCCAGGTTTGAGAGTTTTGCTAAGATGAGGGTCATTTTAAATCGATCGATATTTGAAGAACGAGTTTTCTGGCCAAATTTTTAAAATGAGTTTATCCAGAGTACGGCAGTTAACTGGCTAAAGATAGATATCTTGATAAAGATGGATAGTTTTATTTTGGCATGATACACCATTTACAAAATAATGATAACACCAATATTTGGAAATCGAATAAACAAAGATATAGATACAATTTATTCGTAAAACGCATTTCACCGATTTCGCCATATTTAAAATAATGCCCTTTTCAGTTCACAAATCTCCATGCATCAGAGAGTATGCGCTTGGCTAAGAAGCTCACAACGTTGAAATCCGGAAGTATAACGAACCAACACACAAAACTATGTGTAACCATGAACTTTTACAGTCTAGTGGATAATACAGTTAAGTGATAATTACTCATAAACATGGATGGAAAAAACCAATAACAAAGACCCGAGTGACGTCAACTTCATTCCATCTATACTATTCCGCTTGCAAGCCATTGGTAAAAAAAATTCTACTTCATTCAGTTCGCGTTTCCTGTTAGGTGCCCAGTTTGTCCTAGCGCACATATAATTTTATCATCACAGTGTTTTTGTGGTGTCGTGGCGCGTTCTTGGACTCACAAAACTAAAGTAAACATGAATTTTTATAATGCGCAATATCCCTAAACGTGCTCAAAGCCCTTTACAAGGAATCCCATGTCAACAGCAACAATTAAAATTAGGACCGTATATCGATTAACAGGCGATATTACATTTTTTTTTCTGACAGAGACAACTCTATTAAAAGCCAAATATTCATTTTACACCTGAGAACAGTGACAGAACGTGAGTAAAGAACCTTTTCCAAGGACTCAACCAAGCGCCGTTCAGAGTGGGACTCGAACCCAGGACCCTCCGATTCAAAGGCGAGTGTCTTACCACTAGACCACATAGCCGCACAAATGATATTCAAATTTTAAGTAGGATAATGTGAAAAGATTGATAGTGACATCATGCCATGTCGTACCATTTGTATAATAATGCTACAATATACGATTCTTACACTCTTGCTTTTTGGAATTGGATTCAATAGTCTGATGTCACGTCGCCCAGCAACGGCAGCCATCGTGTTCTAAACAAAGAAAATCGGTACTTTTTATTCTTCATGCTGGCTAGAACTTTTCATATGTCTTGTGATCAGAATGTGTAAAAGTCAAAATATGATCAGATTTATAATGTTTTTTTCCTCTGGATATGCTTTTATGCTCGTCAGAGAAAGAATTAATATCGGCGTCCGCCATTGTTCCGATAGTTTAGAGCCGGTTACTAAGTTACCATGCGTCATTACGAGGGGAGTGACGTTACGACTGTTGAAGGGTATTCCGGACGTGTTCCAAACCGCTGCACGAGCTTGCGAAAACTCAAGAGTGTACGAACTCTTTTATCTACCCCCCAATCGATTCCTATTTCGTCATCTTTGAATAAAAGACTCATTGAAATGATACTTCTTTTTAAATAATCTAATTTTTAGTGAAATTTACGCTTGATAATCTGGCGTCACAAATTATTATTGTAAACATGATATCATTACGCGTTACTATTTAGGGAAAGGGGTGGAATAAACAATGTTCAAACATCGAATAAATAAACAAATCGATGATCGGAGAATCAAACCTCTGAAGTCCCGATTTTCACGATCGGCGGATCAAACCGCTGAAGTCCCGATTTTCACGATCGGCGGCTCAAAACTCTGAAGTCTACGTACGAGCTTTGCGCACCGTGTTTTATTTAAGTTTGGGCGGATGACATCAGTCATCAAAGACCTGATTGCCCAAAATTGTGATCAAAGTTCTGATCCGTCCAAAATAAATAAAACATGGTGCTCAAAGCTCGTATGTAAACTTCAGAGTTTTATCCACTGATCGTAAAAAAATCGGGCCTTCAGAGGTTTGATCCACTGACCATCGAACCAAACACACTCGTAAAGAGCATTTCAACGATTTCATCTTTATTAAACGAATGCTCATAATTTCACTTCATAAACCTTCATTATTTATCTATTCCCTTCGCACGCACGCCATTGGTAACCAAATTCTATTTCACGCAGTTCGCGTCGCCTGTACGGCACCCAATTTGTCCTTGCACACATAAAATATCATCATCGTGTTTTTGTGGTGTCCTGGCGCGTTCTTGGACTCACTACATGACTAAGAATGACATGTAGGTCTGCGGGAGTGAGATGGCAATAAAGCAATTTGACGGTAAACTATAGATGGAACGAAGTTGACGTCAGTCAGGTCTTTGTTAACAATTTTTAGACCGCATGTTAGTATGTAATTAGTTCTCACTAAATTCTATGAATCTGATTTTAAACGTTATAGGCTACACACAGTTTTGTGTGTTGGAATGTTTAATCTGGCTGGCGGATGTCGTGAGTATTTTACCCAAACTCATTACATCACTTGAAAAGACTATTAAGCTTTAAAATATTATTAAATATATAAATATAAACATTATATACACACATTATATATGAGTGTTGGTGGGTACTTATAGGTACGAGAGTGCTGGATAATGTTGGTTCTTTTGTAAAAAAAATTACCAAAAAATAAAAACGTGAGTGGCATTATATATATATATATATATATATATATATATATATATATATATATATATATATATATATATATATATATACAAATCATATCCGAACCCAACGACATCAATACAAATAAAGACAACTGCAACTGCAGAAAGAAAGACAATTGCCCTCTAAGAGGAAACTGCCAAAAAAGCGCCATAGTCTACAAAGCCACCATAACCACTGATAACACCGCAGCACAATACATCGGCCACACAGAACCCCCATTCAAAACTCGATACAACAATCACAAAGCCTGCATAACACATGAAAGCAAAGTAAAAAGCACCAAATTAGCAATGCACTATTGGGAACAAATAAACACTAATAAAACACCAACAATAACCTGGGAGGTCGTCAGGCAAAGCAGCCCCTACAGATGCGGTGCTAGAAAATGCAATTTATGCCTGACAGAGAGACTGGAAATATTATTACACAACTACAGAAACAATAGCACCTTAAATAAAAGATCAGAACTAATGACAATGTGCAGGCACTCTAACAAATTCAAGATCAAAACGCAAAAGGTCAAATCAAATGTGAGTTACAATTTGTATTTTTATATATATATATATATATATATATATATATATATATATATATAATATATATATATATATAATATATATATATATATATATACACACACAAAATGTCAACATCGATCCCAAAGGGAATAAAATCATTCTGCGGACAATATGCCAACTGACGACGTGGATGAAAGCCATGTTTTGTTCACATATAAGTGAGTGATCCCATTTATATATATATATATATATATATATATATATATATATATATATAATATATATATATATATAAACATTATTATCGTCATTATCTCTCTCTCTCTCTCTCTCTCTCTCTCTCTCTCTCTCTCTGTGTGTGTGTGTGTGTATGTATGTGTGTGCGCGAGTATATATGTGTGTGAGTGTGTGTGTGAGTATGTGTGTATGCATGTATGTTTGTAGGTATGCGTGTGGATGCGTGCAGACGCACCTTTTACTTGAATTGATGTGACTGGGTTTTTTTTCCACTGTTACATGTAACGAGGGATCAGGTCTCCCCAAATGTTTTGTTTTGGCAACCGGAGGCGGTCGTTATGGAACTAAATCACAACACGCCTACTCAAGAATTTGGCAACATCAATTAACGACATATTGCCTACTCAATAAAAAGGCGCCAAGTTAGTTCTGTTCATTCACCACATTACATTATATCATCTCTCATAGTATCTCTAGTCTGTCTTTCTATAGATAGAACGAAGATGACGTCACTCAGGTCTTTGTTGTTGCTTTTTGCCATCCACGTTTATGAATACTTCTCACTAAACTGTATGGACCAGACTATAAAAGTTCATGGTTACACATAGCTTTGTGTGTTGGTCCGTTATACTTCCGGATGGCAATGTTATGAGCTTCTTAGCCAAGCGCATACTATCTATATTAATGTCTAATATATATATATATATATATATATATATATATATATATGTGTGTGTGTGTGTGTGTGTATGTGTGTGTGTATTCTATTATCTCTCTGTCTATCTATCGTCTATCTATCCATCTATCTACCTATCAATCTATTTATCTATCCATTTATCTATTTATCTGTTTATATATTTATTTACCTATCTATCTATCTATCTATCTATCTATCTATCTATCTATCTATCTATCTATCTATCGATCTATCTATCTATCCATGTACCCATCTTTCTATTTATCTATCTATCTATATTAAATATATATCCATTTATCTATCAATATATCAATCGATCTATTGACCTATCTGTCAATCAATCAATCTATCTATTAACCTATCTAACTATGAAACTATTTCTATTTATCTATATGTCCATCTTTCTATTTGTTTATATGTGCATCAATCTCTTTGTTAGGCATACGTGTGACGGTGGTTGTGCATGGAACTAAATCTAACAACGCTATTCATGAATTTGGCAACATCAATTAACGACATATTACATACTCAATAAAAAAAAAGGTGCTAAGTTACTTTTGTCCATTCACCACATTGCATGAAATCATCTCTCATTGTATCTAAAGTCTGACTTTCTATCCATATGTCTATTTTCTGTGTATAAATCTCACTCCGTCTATCTATCTATCTATCTATCTATCTATCTATCTATCTATCTATCTATCTATCTATCTATCTTTCTAATTCATCTATCTATTTATCTATCTATCTATTTATTTATTTACTTATCTATCTATCTATCTATCTATCTATCTATCTATCTATCTATCTATCTATCTATCTATCTATCTATCTATCTATCTATCTATCTATCTATCTATCTATCTATCTATCTTTCTAATTCATCTATCTATTTATCTATCTATCTATTTATTTATTTACTTATCTATCTATCTATCTATCTATCTATCTAACTATCTCTATTTATTTATCTACGAATCTATCTTTCTATAAACCTATCCACCTATCAAACTGTATCGATTTATCTATATATCCATCATTCTCTTCGTTTATATATATATATATATATATATATATATATGTATGTATGTATCAATCGTTTTGTTAGGCAGCCTGAGAAGGTGGTTATGTAAGGAACTAAATCATAAAAATGCTACTCATGAATTTGGCAACATCAATTAACAAATATTGCCAACTCAATAAAAAGGCGTCCAGTTGGTTTCATTCATTCACCACGACAACATTTCTCGTATCTATAGCCTATCTATCTATCTATCTATCTATCTATCTATCTATATATCTATCTATCTATCTATCTATCTATCTATCTATCTATCTATCTATCTATCTATCTATCTATCTATCTGTCTGTCTATCTATCTATCTATCTATCTATCTATCTATCTATCTATCTATCTATCTATCTATCTATCTATCTATATATCTATCTATCTATCTATCTATTTATCTATCTATCTATCTATCTATCTATCTATCTATTTATCTATCTGTCTGTCTATCTATCTATCTATCTATCTATCTCTCTATCTATATATCTATCTGTCTATCTGTCTATCTATCTATCTATCTATCTATCTTGCTATACATCTATCTCTCCATATGTCTATATGTCTATCAGTCCAACTGTCCATTTATATATCGTTTTGTTTGTCTAAACACGAAGCATTTATGTTTTGGCAGTCTAAGGCGGTCATTACGGCAAAAATGTGTTGTTGTTTTTTCTCTTGTTTTTTTTTCTGTCGCTGAAAGTATAGATGTAGAGTCTAATTATTTTGATTTTAACCCAATGGATATTCTATTAAAGCTAGATTCCATTGCTATCCATGGTGTTTTATTGGGCGAACCATAATTCAAGCAGGAGTTGTTTTTTTTTTAATCATGAGCTTTTATATCGCGCAATCTCCTCTAAGTTACGTTCTCAAAATGCTTTACACTGAAGCCAACAAAATCGTTCAGCATGTCGGGCGAGACAAAACGCCTTTAGGGCGCCTATCACAATATTTGTTTTTTTTTTCGATCGAGACACCGTTGATACCCGAGTGCGGTGGCACGATGTAAGGAAAGAGCCCTTTCCAATGCCTCAACATTGCCCCACCTCAAGAGCGGGATTTGAACCAGAGCCATGTCATTCCGAAGTCGAGTGTCATACCACAAAACCACAAAACCGCACAAGAAGTATACATAATATTTTCAGGGTTTTACCCTTAGAAAGCACCTGGTCCCAAATTTTCAATTTTAGGAAGTTCGATAAATCTCTAAAGATATAAAAACTGGATAGATTGTTTTGTAGTCCTTCAGAGTCATTTTATCCCGGTTTCTATAGCGTGAAACGGACAATAGCAATTGCTTGCTATTCTTTGGATAGGACGCGAGTCTATCGCAAAATACTTTCCGCCAAATCTAACAGATTCAGCTACCCATTCACTGCTGGGTGGAAAGAGGGGTCCAAAAAAAATCTCGACTGCACCCGGGAGCGATCACGGTCCCTTTGCGTGTAAAGCGAGTGCTCTGCCAATTGAGCTAACGGGACCCCTTGATAAATTTGTTTTGGATTGTAGAAATTCTATCTGGAAACATTTAATGTGCTTTCTTTTATCTTTGATTGATTATGAATTTTTTTTTAAAGATGAAACATATCAAAACATATGCGGAAAAAATAAATTATAAGAAAAATAAATCTTTAAAATATGAAAATAAATTAAATAGATATAAAAAAGAAAAAGAAAACGATAAAAGAAAACGTAGTTCAAATATTCTCGAACGTTCGTAGCTTTGCTTAACGGTGTTGTTTTAAGCCGGGCATAAAAACAGATGGCTTTTATAGCACTCGGGTGAACAAACCCCAAATCTTCCCATCCGTTTGTTATTGTTTGAAATTTCCATCCGTCCTTCCCTTTCAAACACTTCCTAGTTATTCTTTTATTTTAATAAAAGAACCAAACACCCTCCTTGGCCCCCCGCCCCCATTCACTCTTCCAACGCCCCCCCCCCCCCCCCCCCCCCCGTGCCACGTCCGTCCAGTCGGAACTCAATCAGGCAGACATCAGTGCACCACCTCGATGTTGGTTCATTGACCCCCCCCCCCCCCCCCCCCCCCCCCCCCCCACCTTTTTGATACGAAAACAAAATTTTCTTATCGACAAACTGACAAAAAAAAAAAAAAAAAAAAAAAAAAAAAGGAACCGGAATAAAAACACATTTTGATCAAAATAGGGAACAAAAGTGTGATGTCAAAAAACGGTTCCAATCTCATTGGAAGTGTGAAACAACTCTTTCGGACACATACCTTGTATAATAATTGATCTACTGGTTTCGAAGTGATGGCATCTTATTTTCAAGTCTAAATAAATGCTGGAATGGTCGTCAATAAAAATCGTCCGGCCTCGCTTTTACACTGTGTAATCCCAAGAATCTGCCTATAGATAGAACGAAGTTGACGTTACTCAGGTCTTCGTTATTGTTTTTTTTTTTTTTTTTTTTTTTCGTTTATGAGTAATTCTCAATAAAAATGTTTTGTTTGTGCGTGGCATAATTTGGTACAAAATAAAAAATGGCCGATAGTGCAAGATAAATGAACCTAAAAAAAAGATTTAAAGGAGCTTTTATATAGCGCAATATCCACTAAACGTGCTCAAAGCGCTTTACAAAGGGTCTGTGACCAACAGGAACACGTAACATAAATAACTAGACATGGCGCCTGTTCGGCGATAATACAATTTTTTTCCGACAGAGACAACGCTGTTAACGGCCATGTACTTATTTTACACCTGAGTACGGTGAGAGAATGTGAGTAAAGAGTTTTTTTTTCCAAGGACTTAACTATGCGCCGAGCGAGGATCGAACCCAGGAGCTTCCGATCCCAAAGCGAGTGTCATACCACAAGACCACATAGTCGCACTAACTCCTCCGAATGTCTAACCTGACACGGACAGTCATCTCGGTGTGGCAGGCAATTCCTGAGTATTTTATTTTCCTTTGAAGAAATCCAAAATGAAAACAATCACCCATTTCAAAGTCTTCATTGCCGCGCATAAGTTTATTTGTAGGCGCAACGATTCGAAAGTTAAGAAAGTAAACACGTGATGCGTCAGATTGGTACGCCGAGGTAAAATAAACCCAAAAACCTGGATCGAGAAAATGGAAAGGAACGAAATATTTTGTGATCCCACCTGTCTAAATGGGTTCTGAATTCAGATCTACATTGTTTGTTGTCATTTCTAGATAAAGTGCGTTACCGTTTATTGGCGGCGAGGATGTGAAAAGTTACTGAAAAAAAAAAAGATCTTTTGAGGCTTTGTGGTCATGTGATCTGAAACTCGCCTTCGAATCGATAGTTCTCGAGATCAAGTCTCGCTCAACGTTGAGTCCTTTAGAGAGAAAAAATAATTAAAAATTGAGCTTTTATATAGAGCAATGTCCACTAAACGTGCTCAAAGCGCTTTACAAGGCGCTTTACAAGGGGTCCCTGGCCAACAGCAACATTTGACACATAGGACGGGACAAGACGCCTGTTAGCCGATATTACAATTTTTATTCGGACAGAGACAATGCTGTTTATGGTTAGGTACTCATTTTACACCTGAGTACGGTGAGAGAATGAGTAAAGAGCCTTTTCCAAGGACTCAACTATGCGCCGAGCGAGGCTCGAACCCAAGACCTTCAGATCCGAAAGCGA
>NC_088363.1:33461113-33478613 GCF_034508935.2 Berghia stephanieae
AAAAAAAATTCAACAGGGCAGAAAATTCATGATGTCACACCTATTTTTATTGAGCTCTGATATAGCGCAATATCCACTGAACGTGCTCAAAGCGCTTTACAAAGGGTCCCTGACCAACAGCAAAATGTAACATGTAGAACGAAACATGACGCCTGTTAGGCCTGTTTTAACATCAGAAAAAACGCTGTTGACGGCCAGGTACTCATTTTACACCTGCATACGATGAGAGAATGTGAGTAAAGAGCTTTTTTTCCAAGGACTAAACTATGCGCAGAGTGAGGTTCGATCCCAGGACCTTTCGATCCGAAAGCGTGTCATACCACTAGAAAACATAGCCGCACTCCTCGAAGGTGTATGTAACCAGCCCATTGAAGGACTACTAGTAATGAATAAGTTACAAATCGAATCATAAAGTGGCATAACTATTTTAGTAAGATCACTAGTCGTAATAGAGCAAAGATGAATAATCATTCTTGACGACCAGCATATACATATCTAGACTTGAAAATAAAATGCCATAACTCTGACACCAGAGGATCAATTATTCACACAAAGTTTATATCCAGTCCTCCAAAAGACTGGTTTTACACTTCCAATGACATTGGAACCAGTTTGTTTTGTTGTTGTTATTGTTTTATTTTTTGTTTTTTTTTACACCACACTTTTGTTCCCTATTTCAATTTTTGAAGCATGTGTACATATTATAACACTTGACCTCTCACCTCAATCCAAAATTACATCGGGGTTGGGTTAACCAGATAATAAAATTCAAATTTGAGGTTTTAACTCTCTCCTTTCCCATCATTTTCAGTATTTTCCCAAGAATGGCAGTCTTACCCAGCAGATAAATTGATTTTTTAAACTCAAAACAATCTCTCTAGAAAACAACTTTATGTTCTTATTAATTAAACAAAGATCATAGCGAGGTACAAAAAAATCTAAATAAGAACAACTGTATATAATATCTACATTGTGTCTTAACAAATGTGACGATTTTGCTGTAGGTCGTAAGGAGAGGGTTAAATGTGACCCCCTGCGTCAATCCTGTATTATGTCGGAAGGAATAGACTTTTTTAACAATCGAAATAAAAAAGTAATAATGATCAGATTTTAGAAATTTATAGTTCTGATAATTTGAACTGTCAACTCGCTTCATGAAATCCTCTTCATCCAAGCATAATAAGGTAATGGGGGTTTTGTAAGTAAGAATAAAGTTATGATGTACATAACAATTCCAATCACTACGGTCTCCGTCGAAAAAATAGTAATTATAATAATAATAATAATGATAATAATAATAATAATGATGATGATGATGATGATGATAATAATAATAATAATAATGATGATGATGATGATGATGATGATGATGATGATGATGATGATGATGATGATGATATGAATATAATAATAATAATAATAATAATAATAATGATAATAATAACAATAATAATAATAATAATAATAATAATAATAATATAATAATAATAATAATAATAATAATATAATAATAATAATAATAATAATAATAATAATAATAATAATAATAATAATAATAATAATAATAATAATAATAATAATAATAAAAACATTGTAATTTTTGAGCGCTCTACCATATCACGAGGAAGCGCTCAGAGCACTTCACACTTTACAGGAAGATTAACACATTAATTCGGAAAAGAACAGTCTTCAGGATGCTTTTTATAAATTTCTACTGATGAACAATGCCGTACTTCTTTCGGAAGTTTGAAATGAAACAAGGTATCTACTATTTACCCATCACCAATAGAACATACGAACAAGTAAAGTCCAAATATTTATTTTAAAAATCAATCTTTAGGTTTAAGAGGCGATTTGGATCTGATTATCAGGAAAATATTTCAAATAATTCATTTTGAGATTTTGGTGGAAAACGATATTTTATTATATTAGAAATAATATTATTGTAATCCAACTGCTCAAAATAGACTATAAAGGCACGAAAAACACAGGCACGAAAAGGGTACAGGTATTAAGAATAGGTAGTGAAAAACGGAAAGTTTTTTTGCCATTTTCTCAATATGTCGTTTTTCTAGAGGTAGATATGTCAAACGTTTCTCAGAATCTATTCAATGATTTTGTCTGAAAATGTCCACAGTTGTCACAGAGATAATGTATTTTGTAACCATAGGGAATATTTTTTGGATAAGGTATGTTTATTTTGAATTATAATCCAAATAATAAATTTTTAACATCAATTTTGTCATAACAATTTGATTCACGATTTTGTAATGTTTTAATAAAAATTCCATAAGCTAAAGTTGTAAAATATCTCTATGATGACGCAAAATGCTACATAAGAGGGAAGAATATGCAGGTTATTCTTTCATTAGTTTTTTGGAAAGTTTGCCACAAAATTGTTTTTTGGGGGGTTTTTTATGCCAGACCCCCAAATCAGGTCGCAAAACGGGAATCGAGACAGATATGTATATTTTTCACCAACATTGTTATTTTTTTACCTATAATGATGGTACAAAATTATTTAAACTGCCCAATATAAGGAATTAATTTTTTTTTTTTTAGAAAGGACCGAGTCCGCACATTGAATCTCTCTGTTGAGCTGAGCCTTTTATTTCTATAAGGGATGCAATCCGTAAAATAATGTGCAATATTTTGAGCAGGATTGGTATTGTCCCTTGAAATTGAGCTATATTGAGCTTTATATAGTGCAATATCCACTAAATGTGCTCAATGGGCTTTACATGGGGTCCCTGGTCAACAGCAACATTTAACATGTAGGACGGGACACGACGCCTGTTAGGCGATATTACAATTTTTCGGACAAAGACAACGCTGTTAACGGCCAGGTACTCATTTTACACCCGAGTGCAGTGATAGAATGTGAGTAAAGTACTTTTTCCAAGGACTCAACTATGCGCCGAGCGCGAGGCTCGAACCCAGGACTTTCCGATCCGAAAGCGAGTGTCATACCACTCAACCACATAGCCCTAATGATTGAATAAAGTTTTGATGAGCTTGCAACAGGTGCGCGCGCGCTCCCTCTCATTTATCTCTCATGCACGATTTTTACTTTGTTCTTCCACTGTCATTAGACTTCATTACAATATCGTTTCCTCAAAAGTTGTGACGATGCAATCACTGTCCCTGCTCTACCCAGTGTTTAACAATCGTTTCCTATCCACCATTTTGATCCACATCCCGTCTTTTGGTCTCTCTCTCTCTCTCTCTCTCTCTCTCTCTCTCTCTCTCTCTCTCTCTCTCTCTCTCTCTGTATATATGTATGTCTATCTGCCTATTTTTCTATTTATATGTCAATCCTATCATATATATATATATATATATATATATATATATATATATATATATATATATATATATATATATATATATATATATATATATATACAACCTGTATCTCTCATGCACGATGTTTATTTTGTTCTACTACTGTCATAAGGCTGTAATTACAATATTGGCTACGATCGTTTCCTCAAAGTTGTGACGATGCAATCACTGCCTCTCCTCTACCCAGTTTATTAACTATTGTTTCCTATCCACCATTTTGATCCACAACCCGTCTTTTGCTCTCATCTGATATTTAGAAAGTATTGGCGGATAGACAGATTTCCCACAAGGCACTGGGGTCATAGTCTGCATAATGGAGGCCAGGGCTACCTTGATCTGTAAGAGGGCTAGACGCATCCCTATACAATTTCTTGGTCCCTGGAAATGATACAATAAATGATTTTTTTTTTAAATATTGTGGCGTAGTCTACATCTAGAAATACATCAATTAAAGAAATCTAGAGCATTTATTTAGAGCAATATCCACTAAACGTGCTCAAAGCGTTTTACAAGGGGTCCCTAGCCAGCAGCAACAGTTAACATGTAGGACGAGACATGACGACTGTTAGGCGATATTAAAAATATTTTTTTTCCGACAGAGACAACGTTGTTAGTGGCCAAGTATTCATTTTGCACGCGGGTATTGTACGAACATGTTAGTAAAGAGCCCTTTCCAAGAACTCAACTATGCGCCGCCCTGAGCAGGACTCGAACCCGGGACCTTCCGATTCGAAGGCAAGTGTCATACCACAAAACCACATACAACGCTTATAGATCATTTATAACAACGGCTTTATTACTATGTCCTTAACGCTTTACAGCATTTAATTCTTGTTGGATAACATATCATAAAATACATGAAACTTAAAAAGTGAAGGTAATGACCTACAGCAACTTGGGTCAACATTTGTAAAATCATAGCATAATACTTACCTAAAAATTACGTCACAATACGATCACCAAAAGAAAGTAAAACGTGGGATGTGATTCGTAGTGTTCAAGGAAACAAATTATGATCTCATTTGTTAAACTATAGATGGAATGCGCTTGGCTAAGAAGCTCACAACATTTCCATCCGGAAATATAACAGACCAACACACAAAACTATGTGTAACCTTTATAGTCTGGTTAGTACAGTTAAGTGAGAAATATTCATAAGCGTGGATGGCAAAAAACAATAACAAAGACCCGAGTGACGTCAACTTCATTCTATCTATTGAATACAACTCGCTGCTCGTTTTCTTTTCGTGCTCGTCGCTTTGCATTGTGTATAGATAGAATGCGCTTGGCCAAGGAGTTCACAACATTGCCATCCGGAAGTATAACGGACCAACACACAAACTCTGTGTAACCATGAACTTTTATAGTCTGGTTAATACAGTTTAGTGAGAACAACTCACAAACGCGGATGGCAAAACCAATAACAAAGGCCTGAGTGACGTCATCTTCAGACCATATATAGATAGTTCGAAGATGACGTCACTCAGGCCTTTGTTATTGTTTTTGCCATCCGTGTTTGTGAGTTGTTCTCACTAAACTGTATTAACCAGACAATAAAAGTGCGCTTGGTCAAGGAGTTCACAACATTGCCATCCGGAAGTATAACGGACCAACACACAAACTCTGTGTAACCTTGAACTTTTATAGTCTGGTTAATACAGTTTAGTGAGAACAACTCACAAACGCGGATGGCAAAAACAATAACAAAGGCCTGAGTGACGTCATCTTCGAACTATCTATAGATCATGCCCATTAACAAGCGTTTGCTGTGACCATCGAATTTTTTTTTTCAGGGATTGTAATATTACACATAGAATAAATAAGCCTCATCAATATGCCTACGTTAGAATAGTTGATATAAGCTACAAAAAGCCTTTTTTTCACAGACTGCGTTATTTTACTCACGTGTCCAAACGCCATGTGGGCAAAAGGATGGCGAGCCTCTTTGTTCTCGGCCTTGAACCTGTCAGGGTCAAATGTGTCGGGGTCAGGCCATATTTCCTTGTTCCGGTGGATGGCAAAGACGGGGAGCATAACCTATCATTAAAGATAAATGAGATGAGAATATTAATAGTAAATAAATGAACGGATAAAAATAAATAGATTGATTAATAAATAAAAGAATGAATGACTAGAATGATAAAGAAATGAAATAAATAATAAAGTAAATAAATAAACAAATAAATCAATCAATCATTCAATTAATACATTTTGAACTGAATTCATGTTGGTATTATTTTTTTTCCAAAGAGGTAACACGTACTATAGTAAAAGGGAATTGGTGTATCATGTTGTTAAGACATAATGAAATCACCGAATAAAAACCATGTTGGGTAAACGCCATTTTCAACTTAGGAATTCAATTGTTCTTTGTTTGTCTCTCTTTGTATTCTTCTTTTTAAGAGTTTAAAAAAAAATACTTCATCGCAACTGTTTTGATGTGTTGTTGTATCGTGGGATTATTTTTAATGTAGTTTTGCTAATTTTAGCGCGCTGGTTTCAAACATTATATAAAACTATTAACAAATTGTGTCTCTGTGAATGACCCTCTCCCTACCAACCATAGGGAAATCGTCGGGTCCGTTACGATGTAACCAGCATTTTTTCACATCCAGCTTTCTTGTGTACTTCACCTATTTTGAATAATCTGTTTTACTATTGTTATAGGAACGTAAAGCTGTGCTGTACATAATTTGAAGAATCTGTTATGCTATTGTTACAGGAACGTAAAGCTGTGTTGTACAGCTAGTTTTGCTGAACAAAATTGAACGTATAGGATGTACTAGGCTTGACTGAAATGTCTTGACGCATATTTGAATATCTCCGATTGTATTGAACTCATCAGTAGGAGATCAAAATGTGTGTAATTTATTCTTCAATTATCTAGGTCACCAAGTTTTGTTTAGTTGCTATTTCTTGATTTCGATTTATTTTATTTGTTGGAAGCTCTTTGTGGATGGGAACGGTGACTGTGTTGAATTTTAAAATGATACCCGGAAATGACATAAACTAAGCTTTGTTTTGATACCTTTGTCAATGTCGTATCTATAGTTTTGAAAAGACAAGAGCAGCATCAAGACTTTTCAATCTACCCTTGTACATAATCCTGTTGATTTAGAATTTTTTAATATTTATGTTGGATGGGTATGACAGTTAATGTTGGGCATATCGTATCGCAATATCGATATATCGATATGAATGACAATATCGAATCATATCGATTTCAAAACGCCTTATCGATATCGATATAAGTTACGCTCATAGAATTAAACGAATGAGAATACGTACGAAGCCTAAAAAGTGTCAACCAATGAAAGCATTCAGCGCCATTTTATTGTTGGCTGAGAATGTAGTCATTACCATTCATTCGGTCTCTATGTCAACATAACGACACAAGAAAAACAACAAACAATATCAAAATCCACAATAAAATGTTTCAGAACTGTTGCGTATATTTATGGCACAATGAAGCTGTCAAAAAATGAAGTTAGAGAATGTGTGTAATCATGTATTATAATAACCTGTAATGTGTTTTCCAACCACCACATCATCTACTACTACAACCACCACCACAATATCATCACTAACACTACTACTACAATCACCAGCCCCACATAATTATCACTACCACTACTACTACACCACCACCAGCACATCATCATCACTACCACTACTACTACAATCACCACAACCAAATCGTCATCACTACCACTACTACTGCAACCACCACCACCATATCATCATCATTACCACTACTACCACAACCACCACCACCACTACTACTACAACCACCACCACATCATCACTACCTCAACTACTACAACCACCACCACAATAGCATCACTACCACTACTACCACAACCACCAGCACCACATCATTATCACTACCACTACTGCACCACCACCAGCACATAATCATCACTACCACTACTACTACAACCACCACAACCACATCGTCATCACGACCACTACTACTACAACCACCACCATATCATTACCATTACCACTACTACTACAACCACCACTACCACCATATCATTACCATTACCACTACTACTACAACCACCACAACCACATCGTCATCACTACCACTACTACTGCAATCACCACTACCACCATATCATCACCATTACAACTACTACTACAACCACCACAACCACACCATCATCACTACCACTACTACTACAACCACCACCACATCATCATCACTATCACTACTACTACAACTACAACCACCACCACATTATCATCACTACCACTACTACTACTGCAACCACCACCACCATATCATCATCATTGAAATATTTTTTTTTTTAATTGAGCTTTATATAGTGCAATATCTACTAAATTTGCTCAAAGCGCTTTACAAGGGGTCCCTGGTCAACATTTAACATGTAGGACGGGACATGACGCCTTAAAGGCGATATTACAATTTTTCGGAAAAAGACAACTCTGTTAACGGCCAGGTACTCATTTTACACCTGAGTACGGTGAGAGAATGTGAGTAAAGAGCCTTTTCCAAGGACTCAACTATGCGCCGAGCGCGAGGCTCGAACCCAGGACCTTCCGATCCGAAAGCGAGTGTCATTCTACTAGACCACATAGCCGCATCATTACCACTACTACTACAAACACCACCACCACATCATCATCACGACCACTACTACTACAACCACCACCACCACCATATCATTACCATTACCACTACTACTACAACTACAACCACCACCACATCATCATCACTACCACTACTACTACAACTACAATCATCACCACCACCACATCATCATCACTATTACTACTACAACTACAACCACCACCAACACCACATCACCTCACTAACACCAGTACTATAATCACTACCATTAGGTTTTGGAGCTTTACTTCATTTGAAATAAGGAAACTTCGGAATTGTATTTGGCATTGTGTTTATATATCATAATATAATTCTAATCAGTTATCTATTTAGAACTAGTTACTATACAATATGTATGCCAAATACCACCCCAATTCCCCTTTCTTGTGTGCGGGAATTCCTCTTTCGGCATTGAAATTGAGTGTGAGAGAGTCATCACTACACACATAAACAACAGAAACAATTTAAAAACATGACTATGACGCGCAACCACTCACACACGAGGGTATACTATTTATCCCTTTCTCTATATAGAACAGGACAAGACAAACAATAGCTTGACTCTCGCTACAACTCGCATTGATGTTTGTCGTCTCACGAGTTCAACTCTCGGTCGACCTGTCAATATTCCTTTTTGCCTCGGACGTAATCATTAATAGAATGTTGTGTGGTTTTGACCGTGAAGAAAACCTTAAGAAGTCACATTTATATCATTTTAGAGACATCGTTTTGAATAATTTTGAGTTAAACGAGCGATCAGGAAGTTATTTTCTTAGATTTCATGAACGGCCAATCAGCGCTTGTTTACTATAGTAACGCGATTCCCAGCCAACGTCTCAATGGCGGATATTTTTCTCATCGAGGCCGCTGGTTGGTTAGCCAATAAGAGCACCGTACGGTTTCCATTGGGTAAATTCCTTGGTTACGCTTGAAATTTACATAGGGCTGCTGGATGACCAGGTGCGTGGCCAACATTGACCATACGGAGAATCTCATTTTTAAAATGTGATGATGATCCCCTAGGTCAGTAGTTTTTTTGTTTGTTTATCAAAATCAATGACTATTTTAAGGGGGTCAGAGTGTTAGTAGTTTTTGGCCACGTGGGACAAAAACAACAACAAAAATCATTAAACAAATAGAGAAACGAACTCTTTCGTGAATAGTGAGGTGGAGTAACAAGCGTATTTATCCTAATTTTGATCGATTTTCGAAATATCGATGTATAAAACCTTTGCATCGATAAATATCGATATATCGATATTTTGTGTGACGAAATATCGTATCGTATCGATATCGAAAATTTGTGATATGCGCCCAACACTAATGACGTTTCTAGTGGAAAAAAACCCGTTAAATGGACGGTAAGGAGAGAATTAATTGGGGAGCATTTGGCACCCAATGTCTGAACAAAGATACACACCACCATTCCCTTCGGGATGTGTACATCTCCGATAACACAGTCTTCCGTACACACTCTGTCCACGAAGATGACCGGGGTGAACATTCTCAATGCCTCATAGACACACTGGTCAAGATAGACAAGAGACTGGACATTGTCGTAAGAGGGAGGTCCGTCTCCCAGGACCGTGTCCAGTTCTTGTTGGATCTTGTGGCAGACGTCGGGGTGGTGGGCGAAGGCGAAGAGCCCAAAGGAGAAGACGGTGGACACGGTGTCATAACTTGCCAGGATAAAGATGATGGCTTGGCTCTGAAATTGATTAATGTATTGAGTTTAGGTAAAATACTCATAACACCCGCCAGACGGATATAGATAGAACGAAGATGGCGTCACGCAGGTTTTGTTATTGTTATTTTGCCATCCTCGTTTATGAGTAATTCTCACTAAACTGTATCAACCAGACTATAAACGTTAAAGGTTACACATAGGTTTGTGTGTTGGTTCGTTCTACTTCCGTATGGCAATGTTGTGAGCTTCTGAGCCAAGCGCATACTATCTATAGAAAGTTTGCACATGGCTGAGAAGCTCACAACATTGCCATCCGGAAGTTATAAGGACCAACACACAAAACTATATGTAATCTTTGTCGTTTATTATCTGGTTAATAGTTTGGTGAGAATTACTCATAAACGCGAATGGCAAAAAACAATAACAAAGACCTAAGTGACGTCAACTTCATTCTATCTATAAATCAAGGTTAAACACAGTTTTGTGAGTTGGTACGTGTGAACTTTTTGAATAAGCGCAAAGCATCAATAATGTACCAACACACAAAACTATGTGTAACCTTGAATGTTTGTAGTCTGATTGGTAGTATTTAAGTTATTGAGAACAACTAATAAAAAAGGCTGGCTAAAATCAATAAAAAAGAGCTGAGTGACGTCAACTTTAGTCCTTCTATAGATAGTTCGAAGATTCGTCACTCAGGTCTTTGTTATTGTTTTTTGCCATCCGCGTTTATGAGTAATGCTCACTGAACTGTATTAACCCGACTATAAACGTTCATGGATACACACAAAAACTCATAAACGCGGATGGCAAAAAACAGTAACAAAGACCTGATTGACGTCATCTTCGAACTATCTATACACAACATGTGCAACAAGCTCAGACCTGAGCCATCGTTTACATATAGATAGTATGCGCTTGGCTAAGGAGTTCACAACATTGTCATCCGGAAGTATAACGAACCAACACACAAAACTTTGTGTAACATGATCGTTTATAGTCAGCTTAATACAGTTTCGTGAGAGTTACTCATAAACGTGGATGGCAAAAAAAAAACAATAACAAAGAACTGAGTGACGTCAACTTCGAACTATCTATAACTTGTTTCCATGAGCTCTAATAACGACAACTCATTAGTCGGTGCAAAAACCAAATAATGACATCAAACTGCCAGTCTTTTTGGATTTCAGTGTCAGGCTATAACATAACGATGGTTGCGTTGACACTGACCAAAAAATGACGTCAAGAGACAAGTCTTTGGCCACATAAGAAATCAAATCGTGAGTTGTATTCAATTGTGCAACCAATGGGATCACTAGTTTCCTTGAGCACAACTAACGACAGTTAGAATTTGGCCAGAAAACTCGCCCTTCAAATGTCGATCGATTTAAATGACCATCATTTTGGAAAAAAAGATAAATAAATAAATAAACAACTATCAAACCTGGAATTTCGCGAAGTCCCAGGTTTGAGAGTTTTTACCAGGATAAGAGTAATTTAAATCGATCGATATTTGAAGAACGAGATTTCTGGCCAAATTCATAAATAAGAGTTCGGTGGTTAACTGTTCAAGAGGAAGGTCAAAACTCTGATCATGTGACTGTAAACAGGACAGGATGGGAAAAGGAACTTTTTAAAAAGCACTGCCCTTTGATATTGTGAATCCTTATAAATAGAGTACTCGAGTACAGATCCGTCACACATAAATATATTATTAGAAAGAAGGGCATAGGAACTAAAAACAGCACTAGCCTTTGATATTGTGAATCCTTATAAATAGAGTACTCGAGTAGAGATCCGTCACACATAAATATATTATTAGAAAGAAGGGCATAGGAACTAAAAACAGCACTAGCCTTTGATATAGAGCAGTAAAGTTAGGTGCCCCAAACGTAAACAATAACAAGTTGCTAGTGATTTCCGTTAGGGACCGGAATAATTTACGCACAATATAGGTCTCCCAATTTTGTAGTTTGAGTTGTAGGCAATACACTTTCAGTATTGAAAATATGTTTACATAAAATCTAACAGTTGCAGAAATAATAATATAAGGCTAAATTATTATGAAAATCAGGCTCCCAATAATTCTCGTTTTGTTCACACCAGCGCAATAATTTGCTCTGGTCTAAAAATAGATAGACTGTAACTTTTGATAAATTTTAGAAAATTTTAACTTTTGTTCCATGAAATATCCATATCTAGACATTATTTGATGCATGATCGAGTATTTATGAATATGTGTTTCTTTTGCCACCTAACAGCCAAATTTTAAAGGTTATTTTTTTCTATTATTTACATTGGAACGTAAGCTGTCAAGACAGGAACATGTGGTTTGCCACGTGCTTCTCGACCTTTGTTTACCTTTGGGGCACCTAACTTTACTGCTCTATTGTGAATCCTTATAAATAGAGTACTCGAGTAGAGATCCGTCACACATAAATATATTATTAGAAAGAAGGGCATAGGAACTAAAAACAGCACTAGCCTTTGATATTGTGAATCCTTATAAATAGAGTACTCGAGCAGAGATCCAAGCCATACATAAATATATTATTAGAAATAGCTGCACTATTTTGAGGGAATATCAGAGAGACAAATTAGGGAGCAGGACTTGTGTAAGGCAAAGATCTGAAAAAGTGTACATAAGAAAAGTACTTGGGGTAAAAAGGCATCCCAAAAAAAAAAAAAAGTTTAATCAGCCTGACTCGACATGGGATTGAACCTCAGACCTTCTGATTACCAGTCAGACGTGTCACCATTACACCACAGAGGTTATCTGATAGTTGGGACGATTTACCCTTCTCCTTGCCACCAACAGCAAAATCGTGGCATTTTTTTTCGACACAATATACTTTTTTTTTCTTATTCAGATTTATTTTGTACATCATAAGCTTTGAAGAATGATCTTTGTTTAATCAATAAGAATATAAAGTTGTTTTGTAGAGAGATTGTTTGAGTTTAAAAAATAAATTTTTCTGCTGGGTAAGCCTGCCATTTTTGGGAAAAATACTGAAAATGATCGGTAAGGAGAGAGTTAATGCCTATATTCCTCACAAAAGTACGCGTACCTGAATGTGAACCTTCGCAGCACCATCAAGCAAAAACATTGAACGCGAGAGGTTAAAGATGAAGACATTGAGTTAGTTCCATTTTTATTCTGAAAATATCAAATATAGCATACACTTTCCCAGATATTTTGTGAGGCTATGTGGTGTAACGGTATGGCACTCGCCCTCGGACCGGAAGGTCCTGGGTTCAAATCCCACTCTGAGCGGTTCATAGTTGAAACCTTGGAAAAAAAAGCTCTTTATTCACATTCTCTCACCGAACTCGCGTGTAAAATGAGTAACTGGTCGTTAACAGCGTTGTCTCTATCTGAAAAAAATTCAATACCGCCTAACTGCTGGCGTCATGTCTAATCCTATATGTTAAGTATTGCTGCTGGCTTGGGATCCCTTGTAAAACGCTTTGAGCTCGGTTAGTGAATATTGCTCTATAACATGATAAAGCTTTTTTGGGGAGGATTGTTTGTTTGTTTATTTGTTTTTGTTTGATTGGGGTTTTTTTTAATTTTTTTTTTTTTGGGGGGGGGGGGTTTGTTTGTTTATTTTTATTTTTTTTTTTTTTTGGGGGGGGGGGATTTTTTTTTACCTTAATCTCTTCTTGTGAAAGCGTCTTCGAGTGATCTGATTCCGAATACCCAGTATCATCTCCCTTTGGTTCAAACCCCGACCTCTCTGCGTTGATCATTAACTGTAAGAAGTCCTGCCGAGACGTTGTCTGCGCCTGGGCTTGTCGTTTCCTGCCCTCGACCGCTTGGTCTGCGAAGGACGACAGGAACTGGACAGACTCTTTGTCGAAAGCCGTCCATCCCAGCTTAATGAGGACCTTGACCAGCGGAGGGAAGAGGACCACGAAACTGGCCATCCAACCACTGAATCCGACGATCTTCTTGGCTGCAATAGCGAAAGGACTTGACCTAATTATGGACAGAACGAAAATAAACAAACATTGCAATGTAGTGTGGTTATGTCGTCTAGTGGTATGACTAGACTTCGGATACTAAGGTTCAGGGTTCGAGTCACGCTCTGAGCGTATAGGTGAAATTTTGGAAAAGGCTCTTTACTCACATTCTCTCATCGTGTTCAGGTGTAAAATGAGAACCTGGCCGTTAACAGCGTTGTCTCTGTCCGAAAAAAATATAATATCGCCTCTCAGGCGTTATCTCTCATCATACATGTTAAATTTTGCTGTTAACTAAGGCCCTCTTGTAATGCGCTTGGAGCACGTTTAGTGGATATTGCACTACATAAATCCTCACGGTTGTTTTTTTTTTTTTTTTTTTTTTTTGTTTTTTTTTACATTGAACCGGAAATGGAGAGAGAGAGAGAGAGAGAGAGAGAGAGAGAGAGAGAGAGAGAGAGGTATATACACACACATATATATATATATATATATATATATATATATATATATATATATATATAATATTCACACCACTTATTCTTACTCCTTCTTGGAACAAAAAAAAAATGGTTTCTTCTTGAGTTCAATAGCGATGTAGACGAACTAAAAGGTTTAAAAGTGGGTCTGTGAGATCAGAGTAAAAGTAAAAATTTATTAGGATATACAACCGGCCTATCCAAAGAGTACCAAGTAACTCAACGCTCCAGATACCTCGGTAAACCTTGGCTTCGTAATCTGTGATGGCTCTATGGCTGCGTGTCCATAAACACGGAAACGACCTATAAACGATAAACGACCCGTGTTATCGTGCGTGTGGTTGGCAAAATTCCCTGTCCACCAATACAGAATCAAACCGACCGAAATTCGGCAGTCTTTCGGTAAAAAAATAGTAACAAGAAAATGAAGTGAGTAGAAAAGTGCCAGAAGACAACAGAGAATAAAAACTGGTCTGGGAGATCGTGACTCTTCCATATGAACTATCCACTACCCCCAGAAAATGTCGCTTCAAACCTTAATCTAACTAGAGCCTCTCTCCCCAACTTCTTGGGGTCACGGGTTCAACACACACAAACGCCGCGAAGTAGTTGGCCAGCATTTAAGCTTAAATAGCCAATATTCTCAACACAGAAAAATAGGGAAAAAATAGGACACTATCATTTTCCTATTTATTAAAACCGTGTCTACTGGCACCGACTCAGAACAAAACTAAAACAAAAACAAAAGCAAACAAACAAACAAATAAAAAAAGAGCAGCGTGGCTCAGCGGTACAGTCGTTGCTTCGTACCCGAAAGGTACCGATTTCAATTACCCGCCGCTGCTCTGTGTGGCCTTGAGATAGTCACCTCACCCTAGCTCATTTTGCGGCGCTGCAATGCGGCTAACGCCTGGGTCTTTCCAGTCTTTCTTTGGAATAGACCCTAGAGACAAATTTCCCCTATGGGATGAATAAAGAGGTTTTTTTAAAAAATCAAAACTACCTGTCCTTGAGGGTGTCCATGCTGACACCAAATCCAGCACTAGCTATAACATCCAATGTGAAGCAGGAGATGACATCCTTGAGTTCAACCTCGGTCCCATTCTCGCAGAACTCTCGTAGATTGGACGCGAGAGCACGAGAGCTGGCTTCCACATGCTGACACATCCGTCTGAGTTTTCCGGAGCTAAAAGTCGGACTGATGGTCTGCCTTACGCTTCTCCAGTTGTCGTCTGCAGAGGAAAATACAGATCATTAAAACTTGAGCATTTATATAGAGCAATATCCACTAAACGTGCTCAAAGCGATTTACAATGGGTCCCTAACCAATAGAAACACTTAACATATAAGACGAGACACGACACCGCTTAGGTGATGTTACAGTTCTTTTTTTTTTTTCAAACAGAGATAACGCTGTTGACAGCTAGGTACTCACTTCACACCTGAGTACGGTGAAAGAATGTGAGCAAGGAACCCTAAACAAACATGCATCCAAGAAAACCATCCAACTGACGAGCGAGACGCCTTGGTTGTCTTGGACAAATCTGCCAGAGTACGGCAGAAATGTGAGTTGATCTTACTCATTTTAATATGCTCTGAACTACAGGGCATCCATCAATATTTTTTTTTACATCAATGTTTTTGTCCGAAAAGTGTATAAGCACCTAACGGGGTGCTTGTGTCGTCCAATGAGTTATATCGCCGTTGTCCACCAACGAATAGACAAAGTTTAAACGCGGTGAGGCTGTTTTCCACGCGGTGAAATACAAATAAATGCTATCTATTATTAAACTATTTCAAATAACCCAAAATGAGTTGTTAAGCTACGCCACTGAATGCAATTGTCGCGTCGGATTTGTTTTGCTCTCCTTTGTGATCTTTCTTATTTTATGATGTAAGAGAGACGAGTCAGGTATAAAGAATATGTTAGTAATCCAGTAAGAGTGAGATCCCCTCTCTCGCTTAAATTACTGGCAAGGAAAGCTACTCTTATCTGATTACTACAAATGTTTATATATAACTGACTTTCGTCCCTTTCATCATAAAATATAAGGAAGACGTCAACGTAAAGGAAGACATGTGACGTTATTATGCCTTTCGGATTTTAAATGGTGCAATGTTTCACGTGAGTGGTGGAGTGTATTTCGTTCTTTATCTCTTACTTACTTACTTTCTTTCTTTATGTGTTTATTTATTCATCTGTTTTGTGGTGGGAAAATGCGTGAAATTTATAGAACAATATTAATCAAATAAGCAAAACAAGATATCAAAATGTTATTGTGCCTAGACGAAATGGGTGGGGGATGAAGAAGTCTCGATTGTAACGGGGACCGATATTGTTAGGCGAGTGCTCCATCACTATTTTCCGGACCTCCAGATATGCAATCACGAATTTAAACGTTAACGATGTTATCAGGTGGAGGGGGGAGTGGATGCGTAAAATGGCCGATTGGATAAGGCTTAGAGGATCGGGTTCGAGCACAGCTTTAAATCTTTCTGGGAGCAAAATCTCGGATAGACCCTAAAGGAAAAAAAATATTTTGAGCTGAATAAAGGTATGTTTATAAATATTTGTGACAGAAGACTTAAATTAAACTTGGCACGATTACCTTTGAGCATCGAGATTATCTTGTCAAATGGTTTCTCATTGGTGAAGAATTGTCTCCGATTGACGAACTTGTTGAAATGCTTGATGGTGACGTCACGAATAAGGTCAAGGTCGCGGACGACCATGAGGGGACAACCGGGGTCAAAATATCCATACACCTACATGGAAAGGATAAAATTGTGACTCGGGGATTATCAGCAAAAAAAAAATATTTATTTATATATTTGGATTATATTTTTAAGTAAAGATGTTTTTTTAACGAGAGCTTTTATAAATAGCAAAGTACACTGCTCAAAGCAAAAATGAATCACTTTACATGTAGGAAAGATAATAAGACACTCGAAAAGAGCAACGTTGGTAATAGCCAATTAACGCTGTTACTCATTTTACACCAACCAGACAGAGTATGGTGAGGAGATGTGAGTACATAGCCTTTTCTACCGACTCAACTTTGTGTTGTCAAACGAGGTAAACTTTACATCAAGGGGAAATCGTGCTCCTTTTGGCTTTAGGCCAATTTTATCTGTGCATTGTTATGTACCAGTTGGTACTTAATTAAACAAGAGATAGTCTTTTAACAATAATATATTATCTTGTATCATATCACAATCATGAGGGTACCTAGGTCAGACCTGCCTAGGTCTACGAAAAATTGGTAGAATGACGAATTGTTGGCTCCAATTTCAGAACTCCATGAACATTTCTAAGTCATTAACCCTCTCCTTACCACCTACAGCAAAATCGTCACATTTGTTACGAAACAATATACATATCTAGATCTA
>NC_088363.1:33483613-33543613 GCF_034508935.2 Berghia stephanieae
AATTGACAAAAGTGACCGATCAGGGAGGGATTATAGTAGCAGGAGACATGAATGCAAGGAGAGAGAGGATTGTTTGACTGTTGACATTAGAGAGAACCAGACAGAAGAGCTTTCGGTAGAGAATGTTTTATGTGAAAGAGATTTCTTATGTAATGACATGACAGTTAGACGTTTTTATAAGGACAAAAAGTAAATGATTATGGACTGAAATTACTCCAATTATGTTACACATGTGACCTTGCAATATTAAATGGGAGAACAGGGGAGGATAAAATGAAGGGATGCACAACGTTTGGCAATAAAAAAGGGGAGAGTACAATCGACTATGTTATTTGCAATAAGCGGTTATAGGAAATGTGTGTGGTTTTAACGTCCATGAAACAAATGAAATGTCAGACCATAAGATAATATCGTTTACTTTGAAATTAAATAATAGTGAGCATAGACGGGAGGTAAGTGACGGTTTAGATGGGTTATGCTGACAAAGTGGAAAGAGGATAAGAAGGAGAATTACGTTACATTATTAAATACAGAAGTGTGTCATAATAAGGTGAGAAATCTAATATATTTGGTACAAACTAACACAGATCCAGAGGTATTAGAGGGTAAAATAGTCGAGTTAACAGATATTTTAACAGAAGCAGGGATAGATCATGTAGTTAGGATAGAGGGGAGAGGGGATAAACAAAGGAAAGGGAGAAGAAAGAAAGCACCATGGTATAACGAAGCTTGTTAGATCCAACGCAAAGTATTCACTGAACGAGCACATAAGTTTATAGAGACGGGGACAGGGGAAAACAGGACATTGATGTGTAAGGAAAGGAATAAATACAGGAAGGTATGTAGGATTAACAAAAGAAATTACAGTCGCAAAAAAGCGCAACATTTATTGGATTTAAGTAAGCATGAACCCCAGAACTTTTGGAAGGAAATAAAAAGAAATTCAGTATCACGAAGAGAGCTGCCAGATATAAACTTCTACGACCATTTTAAAACTTTAGCAAATAAAGAATCAGGGGTTGGGGAGATGGGTAGGGCGGAGATTGCAGAGGTAGAAAAGGATGTGGGAAGGAATATTATAGATATAGACATTTTAGATAAGCCAATCGAGATGGGGGAACTACACAAAGCAATTAAGGCTCTTAAACGCGGCAAAGCTACTGGAGTGGATAATATGTTAAATGAATTTATTATTAATGCAACTTCAGAAATCAAATTACTGATTTTATCAATTTTCAATAAGATACTGGAATTGGAATATTTCCCCTTGATATGGAGTCAGGGTAGAATTGTGCCGATTTTTAAAAGGGAGATGAAAGAGATGTGAACAATTATAGAGGGATAACAATAATGAGTTGTATAGGAAAACTGTTTACAAGAGTGATGAATGAAAGACTAAATGTATGGGTGGAGGGAGAGAATGTGTTAAACGAGGTTCAATATGGATTTAGAAAGGGAAGGAGCACAGCAGATTGCCATTTTATTCTACATGGAATTATCGAGATATTGCTATCTAAAGGGAAGAAGCTACATTGTGCGTTTATCGACTATGAAAAAGCATATGACCTTATTGACAGATCCGCATTATTTACAAAATTGATCAAATCCGGTGTGAGCTCAAAATTTGTCAAGCTATTTAGAAACATGTATTCAAAGGTTGAGCTGGCCACAGGAGGTAAAGGTCAACAACAATTTTTTAAATCAAACAGCGGATTATTACAGGGTGAAAGCACTTCGCCACTTTTGTTTTCGCTGTTTGTTAATGATCTTGAAAGTAAATTAAGTGAAGATTCCATAGGATTACAAATACAGGATATTACAGTTAAATTGCTCATGTTTGCAGACGATATGGCAATAATCAGTGAAACAAAAGAGGGTTTGCAGAACGGTTTAGACTCTTTACAAGAATATTGCATGCAATGGGGAATAAAGGTAAATATCAGTAAAACAAAACTCGTAGTATTTAAAAAGGGAGGTAAAACTGGGCAACAAGACAAATGGTCATATCAGGGTAAAAGTATTGAAGTAATCTCGTCATTCAAGTATCTAGGCTGTCATTTTAGCGCATCGGGATCTCTTACAAAATGTACAAAAGAAGTAACAAACTCAGCCAGAAGAGCACTATTTTCACTTAGAAAGTATTTTAACACTAACACAGAAATTTTACCACAGATGCAAATGAAACTGTTCAATAGTACCATCTTACCAATACTGAATTATGGGGCAGAAATATGGGGTTTAAGAAGAGCTGATCCAATTGAAAGATTTCACCTCGGTTTTCTTAAATCCATTCTATGTGTTAAGCACAGCACACCAAACTGTTTTGTTTATGGGGAATTGGGGGTGTATCCTTTGCATATTGAAAGAAAAATGAAAGTTATTAAGTATTGGTTGAAACTTATTCGCCCAGGAAGTAATGATTGCTCATTCACTCATGCAGTATACAAAGAACTTGTGCAATTGAATATGAATGAACCAAACACAACAACTTGGGTAAGCCTGGTGAAGCAGTTGCTGGATAGGAGCGGAATGGGCCATTATTGGGTTAAACAAAATGTGAAAAATGAAAATTACTTTCTGGCGGTTTTAAAACAACGCTTGGATGACATGTTTCTACAAGAGTGGCACGCTGAGATGTCGATGACGACGTCTGGACGGCTGTATAAACACATTAAAGACACCTTTGAGTTAGAACCATATATGAAACTGTGTAATAAATCTTACAGAGTTGCCATCTCAAAAATCAGATTGAGTTCTCATTTGTTTTATATAGAAAGGGGTAGATGGGGCACAAGAAAAGTAGATAGAAATGATCGTAAATGTCCTACTTGTGACGTAATAGAAGACGAATACCATTGTCTAATTGAATGTTCGAGGTATACGCAAGAGAGAAGAAATTGCCTGCCGGAAAAACTGAAAAATAGACCAAGTATGTTTGAATTTATCAAATTTTTGAAATGCAGAGACAGTAGACAGCAAGGTGATTTAGGTAGACTTTGTTTTAAGGTACAGATCGAACACAAGAAATATTTACAAGTATAATTGTGGTTTCCACGGCAAGGAAAACTTATTAAAATTGATGATAGAGGGAATAATGCGATTGTTTGTTTGTTTTCATTTGTTTTTGTCTGTTTAGTAACTGCAGTTCTGATACTAAGATGTGGTATATTATACAAAATATGACATGTTATATATATATATATATATATAGATATATATATATAAGTATGTGTGTGTGTGTGTGTGAGTGTGTATTTGTGTGAGAAAGTTGGGTAGGGGGGGGGGGGGAATTGGGCATTGATATTAAAATATTGTATTATAGTTTACCATGATAAAGATTAGTTGCGATTGCACAATTGGCTTATTGTTATTATTATTTTTATTATTATTATTATTATTATTATTATTATTATTATTATTATTATTATTATTATTATTATTATTATTATTAATATTATTATTATTATTGTTGCTGTTGTTGTTGTTGTTGTTGTTGTTATTATCAGCATTGATATCATAACCAGTGTATATAACCATATATATATATATATTTTTTTTTCTTTCTTGGTTCTGTTTTGATGTGATTTGTAAAAGAAGTGTTGTATTTCACTTGTTAGGACTCTTTGCTTGTATCTTTGACTTCTAAGCGATTTCAATCTAAGTACACCGAGGGGTGCTCTTGGTGCCCTATCTGCACCATTTACCTTTGCCTTATTTATCCTCGGGTGCCTTTGAGAAAAGTATACTTTTAGACTACCTTATACATTTTCTGTTCTTTCAATGCGTCACAAACGCCGTAAAATTCTTAAAAACACAGAAACCGACCCTTGACATGGAATAATTGAAGTACGCAAGCTTGTTACGCTCTAGACTATATCAGTACGGAAAATTACTTAAATGTTTGTGATATTCTAAAAGATTCAATTATTTGTCTTTGGGAATTAATTCTGTAATTCTATCAAACAATACGTTAAACTAATATGTCTGTAACTTCTAGGCAATGTTCGCAAAATCCCATTCTTCTAGAACTTTAATCAACGATAGAAATGTGTTAAATAAGTGGTGGGCTATTTATTATGTTGGAATTTCCCCGAAGATAAAGATCACCCAGACCAAAGCATTTTGGAGCACCTAATATTACTAAAAGTCAATAACGTTATTATCCAAAACAGAATTACCATGATATAATCCCTATCTTCTTAATTGTCAACGAATGGGATATAAGCGTGGTCCTCATTTACAAATACAATACTAGATATTATTGCTGCGGCGCTTCTGTTATTTTTACAATTATTATTATTATTATTATTATATTATTATTATTATTATTATTATTATTATTATTATTATTATTATTATTATTATTATTACTATTATTGTAAGTATTGGTGGTATTACAATGTTGTATTTTTATGATTATTTATGGTATCATTTTATGCTTTGGTTTCATTTACCTTTTTTCCTCACTTTCATGTCTGTTGTCATCAAATTGTATGGATTATTGATTAAAATAAAAGTTATTTTTGTTTGTCTTATTTTGACTATAGAACTGATACTTATCATGGCAGACCTGCCTACTTGAAATAGGAAAATGTAATAAGTAGTTTTCAGGGTAAATAACATCGTAGACATTTTAACTACCCTTAAAAACCACCAGTTTGTCCTTATAATGCGTGGGGAAAAATATTAACTCTATGTGATAGCTCTGGCACCAGAACTTCGTTTTCAAGAAATGACATTTAATTAAAAACCTTTATTATATCCAGCCCGGGATTTAGCCGTAGTACTACGGGAATTTTCGTGGTGGTGAGGAGGTCTGTTGTGATGGGTATCAATATTTTATTATTATTTTTTTTTTAATTTATTTATTTATTTATTATTATTATTTTTATTTTTTTTTTAAATGAGAAAAACTGATTGGAAATGTAAAAGTGATGGTGATAGTGGTCGTGATAATGGTAATGGTGGTGGTGGTAACGGTGATGATTGGGGTGTAGGGATGATGGTAATATTATTATTGTTATAATTATTGATATTCTTGTTGTTGTTGTTGTTGTTCTTCTTCTTCTACTTCTTCTTATTATTATTATTACTATTATTATTATTATTATCATTATTATTATTATTATTATTATTATTATTATTATTATTATTATTATTATATTATATTATTATTATTATTATTATTGAACGTATTGATGTTATTACGATTGTTGTATTTTTGTGTGGTGTATCAGTTTATTTTTTTGGTTCCATTTACCTTTTTTTTTTCCACTTTCATGTATGTTGGCATCAAATTGTTGATTTATTGGCGAAAGCCTAAGATTGAATAAACTTCAAACTTCATGTATTTTCACCTTACCTTTATCTAATGATAAAATCCTTCTCCTCAAACTTCTTTACCTAACAGAATATCATGATGTGCTACGCAGTTATAGAGAACAGGATGTCATGTATCTACACAGTAACTGTGTAGTCACATGTTATCAACACATGCCTATCTACGCACGCTCTAAAATTTGCTTAGCGCAGACCTGTAGCAAAACTACTACGAAAAATGTGTAGGTCCTAATCTACAACGTTCTGGCTCTTACTGTACTTGAGATTTTTCCATATAAAATACTTGAACTTTTATATAGCGCAATATCTACTAAACGTGCTCAATGCGCTTTACAGTGTGTCCCAAGCCAACAGCAACACTTACGTGTTGGACGACTCATGACGCACTGTTAACGGCCAGGTAGGTACTCATTTTAAACCCGAGAACGGTGAGAGAATATGAGTAAAGAGCCTTTTCCAAGGACTCAACTATGCACAGCTTAGAAAAGGAATCGAACCCAGGACATTCCCACCCAAAGGCGAGTGTTATACTACTCGACCGCATAGCCACACTCACCTTGTCATACTAGTATTATGCCAGGATGAGCGAAATAGAAATCAATTGAGATGAATATTGAAAGATTTAGAATGACAATATTTAAGTCACATGCAGTTCAAGAAACAATATGATATTTGTTTTATTCATATATCTGAAAAAGTGTGTATGGAAGACAATGACAGACGAAGCATGAAAATAAAAATACATGAAAAAAACATCCCAAAAAGTCAGCCTGCCTCGACTGGGGATCGAACCTCAGATCTCCTGATGACCGGTCAGACGTGTTACCATTACACCACATATGTTATTCATGGAAATCATTTAATTTCCCTCAAATTTTTCGATTCAGATTTAACATCTAATTTACGTCATTAGAGCCAGTTCAACATATTACAATGCTTGTTTGTTTGTTTTTAAGGGTTTTACGGCGCTTGCAACACATTTAGGTCATATCAGCGCCAGTAAAAAGGAAGAAAATGGGATAGTAAAAAGTTCTAGAATTACAAATAAAGCACCCAAGAAAAAGTAAGACATAGGGGAACTGGGAACAAATAGGGATCAGATGTAGATTCCAAGAGCACACTATCAAAGTACTTAGTTTGAGACCACCTATAAGTCTCATCCGGACACAAGCACAAAATTCAACAAAGAGGAATACACTCAAATGGTTACATTATAAATTCAAAATAAAAATATAATAATAATTAACAGAGAGATGGTTTACAAGGAAACAAATATCATCTCCCAAAACAATAACTATGCATTTGACTGTTTCCCTCCCAGCTCGGACTCCGGCCAGGGCCAGGACAAAACCAAGTAATCTCAATCCAAGACAAAGACAGAAAGCATGTTGGAAAACAGATATAAGGGGATAGAAGACACAGTATGTACCCCCCCCCCCTGCCCACTATGGGAGATATAATGCTTAATTGAGACAATTGATTACTTAATATGTATTTTGTGATGAATAAAACTCTTTTGCGGCGTTTGTGTGTGTTGAACCCCTGACCTCAAGAAGTCGGGGAGAGAGCCTCAAGATAGACATAGAGTTTAAAACCACTTTTTTTTCTTTTTGGAGTGGTGGATAGCTCATACGTTAGAGTTACGTTCTCCCCGGCCAGGCAGAGTTGTCTTACCAGTAAGGTCGCGGGTACGACACACCGCCGCGAATTTTTTATTTTTCCTACTCACTTCATTTCTTGTTATCAACATAAGTGCCTGGTCCACTCACTTTTCTGAATTTAAAATAAAGCAGGTTTCATACTACTATATCATTATGATGGTCTATCCAGGCGGCGAATTCTTTGGTGCATTTGTGTACAGTCTCGAAGAAGTCCCAGGTTTGAGAGTCTTTGCCAAGATGAGAATAATTTAAATCGATGGAAGGGCTAGTTTTCTGGCCAATTTTTTTTTTAACTACGTGTCTTTCCAGAGTACGACAGTTAACTGGTTAATTATTTGATCCTGTTGGGTAAACCATTATTACGGTTTTTATAGTAGTGACTCCTCTTTTTATCTCTCTGAAAAATATAAGTTCGTTGTCCATTACTTTTTAATTCAAAACAATCACGGCTTGTTATGAAGAGCACAAACTATGAAATTATGAAACCCATGGAAAAAATATTCATCTTTCTTTTTAGTACTACCCCGTTTAACCGCCGGTGTATACTCATATATTATACTGACCAATCACAAAACAATTTTTATTTCTATTTTTCTCTTATTTTCTTTTTTCCTCTTTTTAAAATTAATTTTTTTAAATATTTTTTTTTTGGTAGGCCCTAAAACTTTTACTTCAAAGGAGATCGATCTATTGAAGCGACTCGTCAACTTATCGAAAAGTCCCAATTGGAACGAACTTTAACAAGATGCCAGCCTTAGACTTTTTGACAAAAATCCGGGTGTCAAAATTTGAAGTAGAATTATTCTGGTCAAAATGTTTGGTTTTTGTTGGTTTTTTTTTTCAAAAAGAAAGAGAAAAAAGAAACACAAAAAAGAAAAAGAAAATTAATAAACATACAAAATAAAAAAGTAAACGAAAAAAAAAAGGGGGGTTTATCAGTCTACATCTGTAAAGTGATCCCACCCATAGCGTTATAACAGTTTCACTGTACATGCGTTAATATGAATTTTCAAGACTTTGTTTGTTTGTTTGTTTTTAAGGGTTTTACGGCGATTGCAACACATTTAGGTTATATCAGCGCCAGTAAAAAGGAAGAAAATGGGACAGTAAAAAGTTATAGAATTACAATTAAAGCACCCAAGAAAAGGTAAGACAAAGGGGAACTGGGAACAAATAGGGATCAGATGTAGATTCCAAGATCATACCACCAATGTTCTTAGTTTGAGATCACCTAAAAGTCTCATCCAGACACAAGCACAGGTCCCAACTAAGAGAAATACACTCAAATGTTTACCAATCATATAATATAATATGTAAACTCAACATAATACAATGCATAACAGAGAGATGATTTACAAGGAAAAAAATATCATCTCCCAAAACTATAACTATACATTCGACTGTTTCCCTCCCTGCCAAGGAGCTCCGGCAAGGATCAGGACAAAACTAAGTAAACTCATTCCAAGACAATGACAGGAAACAATTGGGAAACGGGTATGGGGGGATAGAAGACACAGCATGTACCTCCCTGCCCACTATGGGAGGTCAGGATCCCCACCCAGTATCAAGACTTTGGTACTAGCAGCTGCGGTGGACACTGAAGAGGAATACCAAAAAAAGTTTTATTTTTAATTTTAAGTGCTTATCAGTATACAGCAATAAAATTATCTCAGGCATAGCATTATAACAGGATTTCACTGTACATGCGTTAATATGAATGTATCGAGACTTGGGGACATGCAGCTTTGGTGGACACTCAGGGGTCAAATATAGACACGATCCTTTATCAGATGACCTGAGATAAGACAGATAAGAGGTTAAATAATAAATACACTAGGGTATTTTCAAAATAAAAATGATGATGATGATGCTATAATAATAATAATAATAATAATAATAATAATAATAATAATAATAATAATAATAATAATAATAATAATAATAATAATGATGATGATGATGATGATGATATGATGATGATGATGGGCTAGGACTATTGGTCAGTACTGACTCCCAGGCGCTAGCACATGCGGGTCAGTACTGACGAACAGACGCCAGTGCCTGGAGGTCAGTACTGACCAATAACCTGGTGTCTATTGGTCAGTATTGAACAACAGGTGCCACCGCCCACTGACAACCTCTCTTCGGTCTGTGCCACTGCCCACCATTGATCAGCACTGACGAACATCGGACCTGTTCGTCAGTGCAAAGACCTCTTCACACTTTTTGGTCACTTCCTAAAGTATAGATAGTATGCAGATAACGTCACTCAGGCCTTTGTTATTGTTTTTGCCATCCGCGTTTGTGAGTTGTTCTCACTAAACTGTATTCACCAGACTATAAAAGTTCATGGTTACACAGAGTTTGTGTGTTGGTTCGTTATACTTCCGGATGGCAATGTTGTGAACTCCTTGGCCAAGCGCATTCTATCTATACCATTAAAAAAAACAAAACAATTAAAATCCCAGGCTCTCAGGCCAACTTATCCGATGGCACACAGTAACACTTGGTCACTTAGATAAGTTTGATTTCTAACGCGTTAGATGCCGTTGGGGCAACGATATGACTCGTTACGTATTTCAAGCCACCATAAGATTCTTTTTTATTTTATGTTGTCCATTCTATTTCTTTGGGTTTTTTGTTGTTGTTTTTTGTTTTGTTTTTTTATTGTTTTTCCCCCGTATATTTTCGTTATAGCTTAATTTAAAGAAAAATAGAGGAAAATGTGTTATATAATATTTCCTGTTACGATTCTTTTATAATACTTTGTCCATTCTATTGATGAGGATTTTTTAATTTTTTTTTTTTTTTTTTTTGTCATGCAAAATAATAATAATAATAATAATAATAATAATAATAATAATAATAATAATAATAATAATAATAATAATAATAATAATAATAATAATAATAATAATAATAATATAATTATAATTATGATAATGATAATAAATAACGGAAAGGAGGAGAAACTTGATAACGAATAGATTATTCTATTTTTGGGCAGCGTGGCTCAGCGGTACGGTTTTTGCTTCGTACCCGAAAGGTACCGAGTTCGATCAACCGCCGCCGCTGCCCTGTGTGACCTTGAGCTAGTCACCTCGCCCTAGCTCGACTTGGGGCGCTGAACTGCGGCTGATGCCTAGGTTATTCCAGCCTTCCCTTGGTATAGACCCTAGATACAAATTTTCCATGAATAAAGGGAATTCTATTTTATCTATTTATTATTATTATAAGAATATACTGAAAATAACTGAACTTGTGAACGCAGTTTTAAAGTACGGCTTCTTAAATCGTAACACCGACTATAAGACGTGGGTGGGAGATAAAAGACATATTAGTGGTGGTGGTAGTAGTAGTAGTAGTAGTAGTAGTAGTAGTAGTAGCAGTAGCAGTAGTGGTAGTAATAGTGGCAATAGTAGTTATAGTGGTAGTAGTAGTAGTAGTTAGTAGTAGAAAGCTGTAGTGAAACTGGAGGGGGCGAGGTGAAAAAGTCACGGCGGAGGTGGGGCGGGGTTGTTGGATGAGCGAAGGTCGAATCTTCGCGAAGGAAATACGAACGGTCGGATGGCGATGTGATAGTAAAGTGGAATATAATATAGATAGAATGCGCTTGGCCAAGGAGTTCACAACATTGCCATCCGGAAGTATAACGGACCAACACACGAACTCTGTGTAACCATGAACTTTTATAGTCTGGTTAATACAGTTTAGTGAGAACAACTCACAGACGCGGATGGCAAAAACAATAACAAAGGCATGAGTGACGTCATCTGCATACTATCTATAGATAGATAGAAAAGAGGGGAGAGAAGGGAAAAAAAAAGGGTGGGGGCGGACCGGTAGAGAGGGGGAATTGAGAGAGAGAGAGGGTAGTTGTATGAACAGTAGTAGTAGTTGTAGTAGTAGTAGCAGTAGTAGTAGTTGTTGTAGTAGTGGTGGTGGTGGTAGTAGTAGTAGTAGTGGTGGTAGAAGTAGTATTAGTAGCAGTAGCTGTAGTGGCAGCAGTGGTTATGAATATGGGTGACGTTGACATCGAAAAGGCTCAAAGATAGTATTGACTAAGAGGTGGTTGCACAGCGGGATACGAAGTGGTGGTCAATCCTGGTGTTTAGTCCGCATGGAGTCAGCGTTCCCAACGACTTGATCAGGTGAGTTTCCCTATGTCGGCGGGTGAAAGTGTCAGAATGGCAAAAACTAAACACACACACACACACACGCTGTACATCGCAGTAGTCCGGCAGATTACAACAAGATATGAAGTGAATAGAAAAGTGCCAGAAGACAATAGAGAATAAAAATTTTTCGCAGCGGTGGTGGGGTTTGAACCTGCGACCTTATTGGTACGACAACTCCGCCTGGCAGGTGAGAGCGTGGCTCTACCGTGTGAGCTATCCACGAACAAAATATTCGTTTCAAACTCAAAGTCATTACTAGATCCCTCTCTCACCCACTTCTTGAGACCGCCGATTCGTTCGTACACCACCATCGCGAATAATTTTGACCAGCAGTTAAGCTTAATAGCCAATATTCTCAACACAAACATATAACATAGAAACGATTGAGACATTGAGTATGCTCCGGTGTATGGGGTGAATTTTTAATTCAGAAAAGTGAGTGGAGCAGGCACTTATGTTGGTAACAACAAGATATGAAGTGAATAGAAAAGTGCCAGAAGACAATAGAGAATAAAAAATTTTCGCGGCGGTGGTGGGGTTTGAACCTGCGACCTTATTGGTACGACAACTCCGCCTGGCAGGTGAGAGCGTGGCTCTACCGTGTGAGCTATCCACGAACAAAATATTCGTTTCAAACTCAAAGTCATTACTAGATCCCTCTCTCACCCACTTCTTGAGACCGCCGATTCGTTCGTACACCACCATCGCGAATAATTTTGACCAGCAGTTAAGCTTAATAGCCAATATTCTCAACACAAACATATAACATAGAAACGATTGAGACATTGAGTATGCTCCGGTGTATGGGGTGAATTTTTAATTCAGAAAAGTGAGTGGAGCAGGCACTTATGTTGGTAACAACAAGATATGAAGTGAATAGAAAAGTGCCAGAAGACAATAGAGAATAAAAATTTTTCGCGGCGGTTTGAAACGATTTTGAGTTTGAAACGAATATTTTGTTCGTGGATAGCTCACACGGTAGAGCCACGCTCTCACCTGCCAGGCGGAGTTGTCGTACCAATAAGGTCGCAGGTTCAAACCCCACCACCGCCGCGAAAAATTTTTATTCTCTATTGTCTTCTGGCACTTTTCTATTCACTTCATATCTTGTTGTTACCAACATAAGTGCCTGCTCCACTCACTTTTCTGAATTAAAAATTCACCCCAGTCCGGCAGATTGAAGTGTCTGCACAGTTCGATATGTCGCGCAAGTGCTGCACGAATCTATCACCCAGCCTCTTTCCGGTCTCACCAACGTAAGCAATCCCACACAGAGAGCACGTAATCGCATAGTTATCTATCTATATTCCACTTTCCTATCACATCGCCAGCCATCCGACCGTTCGTATTTCCTTCGCGAAGATTCGACCTTCGTTCATTCACACCCCCCCCCCCCCCAACCCCACCTCCGCCGTGACTTTTTCACCTCGCCCCCTACTGTTTCACTACAGCTTTCTACTACTAACTACTACTACTACTACTACTACCACTCACTACTACTATCACTACTGCTACTACTATTACTACTACTACTACTACTACTACTACTACTACTACCACGTATATAAGTCTTTTATCTTCCATTATTTTCTGGAAGGTTCTGTTCCCTGACGCTGACCTTTTCTTATCAGTCAGATCACCCCCCTGGGGCACCATATCCTCTACCCACGCTAACATTTCATTCATACTGCAAAAAAATTTTTATTCTCTATTGTCTTCTGGCACTTTTCTATTCACTTCATATCTTGTTGTTACCAACATAAGTGCCTGCTCCACTCACTTTTCTGAATTAAAAATTCACCCCATACACCGGAGCATACTTAATGTCTCAATCGTTTCTACGTTATATGTTTGTGTTGAGAATATTGGCTATTAAGCTTAACTGCTGGTCAAAATTATTCGCGATGGTGGTGTACGAACGAATCGGCGGTCTCAAGAAGTGGGTGAGAGAGGGATCTAGTTATGACTTTGAGTTTGAAACGAATATTTTGTTCGTGGATAGCTCACACGGTAGAGCCACGCTCTCACCTGCCAGGCGGAGTTGTCGTACCAATAAGGTCGCAGGTTCAAACCCCACCACCGCCGCAAAAAATTTTTTATTCTCTATTGTCTTCTGGCACTTTTCTATTCACTTCATATCTTGTTGTTACCAACATAAGTGCCTGCTCCACTCACTTTTCTGAATTAAAAATTCACCCCATACACCGGAGCATACTCAATGTCTCAATCGTTTCTATGTTATATGTTTGTGTTGAGAATATTGGCTATTAAGCTTAACTGCTGGTCAAAATTATTCGCGATGGTGGTGTACGAACGAATCGGCGGTCTCAAGAAGTGGGTGAGAGAGGGATCTAGTTATGACTTTGAGTTTGAAACGAATATTTTGTTCGTGGATAGCTCACACGGTAGAGCCACGCTCTCACCTGCCAGGCGGAGTTGTCGTACCAATAAGGTCGCAGGTTCAAACCCCACCACCGCCGCAAAAAAAAAAAAAACAAAAAAAATTTTTATTCTCTATTGTCTTCTGGCACTTTTCTATTCACTTCATATCTTATTCATACTGCAACCACCATTGAGTACAGACGATACAAGTTATTTTTCATTATATTTTATTTGTTTTCCACGTTTATTTGTGTATTGTTGTGCTGATGAAGGGTTTGTACCCGAAACGTCCATTGTCTGTTTTGTTCCCATACGAAGCCTTTCATTTTCACTCTTTCGTTAGTATTTTACGATCACCGGCTTCAGGCAGCCCTTACCGTTTTCTACTTTTCCTGTCTCAGTAAGATTCGAGCAAGCCGAATTTCAAATTTTAATGACAGGAATGAAGAAAGACGAGACAATGAAAGAGCTTTTACTTTCAGTTCTGGCGCCATGCATCAGTGCAGTGAGCATGCGCGTTGGATGAACTGAAATATAGGGCTTCCAGTTTGGCGTATCAACACCAAATTTGGTCTTTTTCTCAGGATTGGACAATTTCACTTGTTTAATTAATTGATATATTTATTAAACAAATCTCACGTAAACCGACAAAAAAATTTAGTGAAAACAAGGGCTTCCCTGCGACTAGTACTAGTATGGGACAGGAAATGCTGATTTATTTGTCGTAGAGCAAGTTATTTTTAAAAATGGCATTTTTCCATAATTTTGGTACCGTCAACGCCCGTGGACAGGTCAGAACTGACCAATTGGCATCAGTACTAGTAATAGTATTAGTCAGTACTGACCCCCAGACGCCGGTGCCTGTTCGTCAGTACTGACCCGCAGGTGCCAGCGCCTGGGGGTCAGTACTGACGAATAGCCACTCCGATGATGATGATGATGATGATGATAACAACAATAATACGAGAATATCTTAGAACAAATGTCTCTAAAAGATGATGGATTTGAGGCATTAAAGGGTGTACTTTCCGCTTACGTCCAACTTGAACGCTGCAACCAAACCACTTTACGTGGATTCGAACTAAGCCTGCCCATAACCAGTTAACTGTCGTATGCTGGAAAGATACATACGTATATAAGAATTTGGCCAGAAAACTCGTCCTTCAAATATCGATCTCTCATATTGACAAAAACACTCAAACCGCTTTTGTCAAGATGAGGTTCATTTAAATTAATCGATATTTTTGAAGGACGGGTTTTCTGGCTAAATGTGTAAATAGGAGTTTTTCCAAAGTACGGCAGTTAACTGGTTAACTCTCTCAATCCAAGAGATTTTTACTACTTTTCAAAATAGGAAAAAATGTATTAAAATGAGCATGTACCTAGTTAGTTATATTCAACTACCATTAACATGTAAAAACTAAAAACATTAGCTTTGATACTACGCCTATAATTTGTCTCAGAAAAATATAATAAGTAGGAATGGGTAAAAGTAACCGCGGGTATACTACGGATATGGTCGGTGTTAGAGTTGAGCGAATTAAGAGTGAGAATTGAAAATGTAGCCCTCTACCAATTCAGATACCAGGCCGCCTAATTCGGGGAGGAGAGGGTGCATAATTTATGACTATTTCTTTATCTATTTGTTGTACAACTAAAGATCTCCCCACATCGAACCGGCACATTCAGTGAACAGGATTGGCGACCCCCGTAGCACGGTGTTGTGTGTGTACGTACAATGTTATCAGTGGTATTAGTTTCGTAAAATGACCTATTATATACCATTGGCGATTGAGGTATTCCAAAAGGTCAAAGTTTACTCTATACTTTCTGAAATATATGTCGCGGGTGCCTTATTTAATCAAAGATCTCAACAATTGTGTATCAAAGGGTCACCAGGCAAAGAAGAGAGGCAAATACATTTTTTAAACAAAACATCCCTTTATTTTACACCAGTGCCTGCTTCCTGGTTTGGCACTTTGATATCATATGTATATAATCTATTATTCTCACCTCATTTGATTTCCTCTCCTACAACGCCGTTTCCTCCATCCGCTGGTATATAGACGGATTCTTCAGGGAGGTATGCTGTTATGTTGTGTCAGTGTCAGGGAGGAGTGTGTTGTGTTCAGTTGACGCTGATTATTGTTTTGTGTGTTTCAGGATGTCGGTTTGTTGCGCATGTATGTGTGTGTGTGTGTTTATGTGTGTGTCTGAGGTGTGGTGTTGGGAATGGGGTTGTTTGAGGTTTATAGCTGTGTCATTGAGTTCTGTAATGGGTTGTGGAAAGTAAGAATTTCCTCCTGTGTGGACATGTATTGAAAAGTTTTCTTTCTGTTTAGTGAGGCGTGTTGGGCTTTTTTTTTTATCATTTGAAATTTCTCTTCTAGACATAAGTTGCATTTTTTTGTGTGTGTTTACTGAGTAACTCTTTGATTTTGAGACAATGTCTCATGTGATGTTGTATCGGGTGATAGAGTCCTTTAATTTCCAGATGTGTTCGCTCAATGTAGTTGATGTTCTTTTTTTTTTTTGTCGTGTATGAAGGTTGAGGTGTGTTGATTGTACCGTTTTGAAATGGCCCTCTGTGAGTCCGATGTAGTTTTGATGTGTTGGTGTGAGTTACGTTTGCATGTTTACAATACATAAGTCGAGGTCCTTTTCTTTGCGGGGGGGGGGGGGGGGGGGGGGCAAAGTCCGTATTCCTGCAGTTGCATTGTTTTTTTACAACAATGTAACTCATACGCAAGCAATTTTGAAGCAAATTTTAACAAAAACGTATCAGTTCTGTTAAAAGTGTGCTAACTACAGGACAAAACCCCATCTAAGAATACAATACGAACACCTCAAGGACCATAATATAAAACTAAAAAGTTTAAAGCAATCCATGAATCGGAGGGTTTAACTGTTATTTCCTAAGAGACCACGAGTCATGAATTCAAGACCATTTTTCTTTCTACACTACGGACAAATGTTTTTATGTTTTTAAGGGTATTACGGCGTTTGTAACACATTTAGGTCCCATCAGCGCCAGTAAAAAGGAAGTAAATTGGATAGTGAAAAGATTCTAGAAGTACAATAAAAAGGACTTGAGGGAAAAAAAAGTAAGACAAAGGGGAGTGGTTCAAACAGGGAACAGATGTAGATTCCAAGAGCACACCATCAATGTACTTTGAGATCACCTAAATGTCTCAATTATAGGGGGATAGAAAACACGGCAGTTGACCTCATGTCCACCTTGGGAGGTTTGTTTGTTTGTTGCTTAGGTCTCTTCCAACACAATTGAGGTTATATGAGAGACCGCTGAAACAAAAAAAACAAGCAATCTAACAAAAATAGTACAAATATAAATCAAAATCATAACCTAAAGATATCATAAGCTAAATTATAAATAACCAAGAACAAACAGGCGGAAGATTTACAGAAAAAAAATATCCCCTGTCAAAAATACAATCACAAACCAAAGAAGCAGGATAGGCTAGTAAAGAGAAGAAGAAACGACATCACTATCGGATCGTACACCCATGCGAACATCATAGGTATATGATTCAAGGGTGAACCTTGGGAGGTCAAAAGACCCCATCCAGATAGGATTATAGAGATATAATGATGGATATAGTAGATGATAGAATAAAATATATTTAAAAATACATAAATAAATAAATGCAATATTGTATTGATAGAAAATGATTTTTTTATTCAACCCGTAATATCAGACTTTCAGATTTAACTTCCTTCAGTCTAACACGAGATCTGAACATGACGTCCAAATCAACAAGGACAACAGTCTCCAATGCTGAATGGATCAATTGTTTTCCACCAAAATATAGAGTAATGTTAAATGTTGATGCTCGAAGCTCGAAAAAATAAATAACAATGTGAAATTGAATGTAAGCTTCAAATTAATATAGGAAAACAGACAAAATGGACGTTTCGGGTTTCCCTTTTATCAACAAAACAGGATGAATGAAACACTACAAAGAGATAATGTGGTGGTGGCGTTGTAATAACAACGGCACTAGCACATTATCTCAATCGTCTGTAGTGTTTCATTCATCCTATTTTGTTGATAAAGGAACTTGAAACGTCCATTTTGTCTGTTTTCTTATAGTAATTTGAAGCTTACATTCAATTTCACATTATTATTTATCAAAATATACAGGACGACATTAACCAGTTAACTGATGTACTCTGGAAAAACTCTAGTTTAAAAATTTGGCCAGAAAACTCGTCAATCTATTTAAATGACCCTCATCTTGACAAAAACTCTCAAACCTGGGACTTCGCAAAGTCCTTAACAAAATCCTAGGTTTGAGAGTTTTTGTCAAGATGAGTGTCGTTTAAATCGATTGATATTTGAAAGAACAGTTTTCTGGCTAAATTTTTAAATACAAGTTTTTCCATAGTACCCCAGTTGACTGGTGTTTAAAAAATGCAAAAAGGTTGATAACAGGATCTAAACAAAAGTTTGTCTCAAAGATAGGGATGCCCCTTGGGCTGTGACAAAAAGCCTGAAAATTCCTCGTCTGTGTAGCATATCGCTGTAACCATAATAATGGTTTAAACTTGGAATGGAATGAAAAATGGAATGAAATAATACAAACTTCTAAAACACAAAATTATTATGAATACCAAGTTGTTCTCTACACTTTTAACTCTCTTGGGTTCATATGAATGGAAAATTGAATATATTTGTTCAATTTTCAACTATGGTGAACTCGAGAGATTTATCTAAATTATTTTTTCACTAGCTCTTTCTTTGTCTTATTTTCTTTTTTTAAAAATATATTTGCCAAATTTTCATATTTTCTATTTTTTTGAGCCGGAAATTTTTGTATGTCAAAGGTCTGAAGAAAATAATGGAGAATCCGAACATTCAAAATAGCTGGAAAAAAAAGGGGCATCCCTGCAAGATGCATCTATAAGAAAGAAGAAAAAAACCCAACTTCTATTGCGCAATTCCAAAATGTAAATAATGCACAATGTATTGAAAATGCTCCGAGTTTGATTATTCTATCATGATTAAAGCTCCATCTCAGAAGTTATTGGTTTTATAAGTTATGAAGAGATACCCTCAGGAAAATGTAGATGAGTTAGTTTGGTTGTTTTTGTTTTTAATGGTTTTAAGGCGATTATAACACATTAACCCTCTCCTTATCAACCATAGGGAAATCATCACATTCATTAAGATGCTACCTACAGTTTTCTCATTCTGATTTCTCTTGTACATCACGAAATGTAAAGGAATGCTTTGATTACAGCTATAAATACTAAACACTGTGTTGTAGAGCTCATTTTGCTGAACAACATTCTGTATAGAATGTACTTGTTATTTTTTGTTTGAGTAAGAAAAGTCTATTTCTATGGTGGGTGGGTGTGAATTTTCAGGGGAAATTCTAAAAATGGCCGGTAAGGAGATTGTTTTGTTTGTTTTTTAAGGGTTTTACAGCGCTTGCAACACATTAAGGTCATATCAGCGCCAGTAAAAAGGAAGAAAATGGGTTAGAAAAAATTTCTAGAATTACAATTAAAACACCCAAGAAAAGGTAAGACAAAGGGGAATTGGTTCAAATAGGAAACAGATGTAGATTCCAAGAGCATACTTTCAAAGTACTTAGTTTAAGATCACCTAAGTCTCATCCAGACACAAGCACAGGTCTCCACTAAGAGGAATACACTCAAATGTTTACAAATCCTATATAATACGTAAATAAAATACAATACAATGCATAACAGAGAGATGATTTACAAGGAACAAAATATCATCTCCCAAAAATAACTATACATTTGACTGTTTCCCTCCCAGCCAGGGTATCTGGTCAGTGCCAGGACAAAACCAAGTAATCTCATTCCAAGACAAAGACAGAAAGCATGTTGCAAAGAAGATAAAGGGGTATAGAAGACAGAGTAAGTGCCTCCCTGCCCACTATGGGACGTCAGGAACCCCACCCAGGCTGGTAAGGAGAGAGTTAAGGTCATATCAGCGCCAGTAAAAAGGAAGAAAATGGGATAGTAAAAAGTTTTAGAATTACAATTAAAGCACCCAAGAAATGGTAAGACAAAGGGGAACTGGTTCAAATAGGAAACAGATGTATATTCCAAGAGCACACTATCAAAGTAGTTAGTTTGAGATCACCTAAAAGTCTCATCAGCCACGAGCACATGATCCCACTAAGAGGAATACACTCAAATGCTTACATTATAAATTCAAAACAACAAATATAATAATACAGATTTACAAAGAAAAAAATATTATCTCCCAAAACAAAAACTATACATTTGATTGTTTCCCTCCCAGCCAAGGACTGCGGCCAGGGCCAGGACAAAACCAAGTAATCTGCTTCCAAGACCAAGACAGAAGGCAAATTGGAAAACAGCTATAGAGGGAAAGAAGACACAGTAAGTGCCTTCTTGCCAACTATGGGAGGTGAGGAACACCACTCAGGAAATAGACTATGTTTAGGTGGAAAAAAATTAATAAAAACAAAGAGATAAAAAACATTGTAGTAATTTTTATCAAATACCTAGTTATTTCTAATAGAAAACTGTTCCAAGTATAATTGACGAATGAAAGGTTATTCGTTTGATCCAGTTATGCACGCACACAAACTCATATACACATAAACCAAATGCCAATTTTTTTAAAAGCAATGCGCCATACAAAATAAAATATCAAAATTGACAAAGACAATGTTATAAATAAAAGTATTTGGTCAGTTTAAGAAGAATATAATATAATACAATTTGATTCCATATCCGATTTCGCCTTTATTTTTTTTAACATTTAAAGATTCAAATGCGATATATAATTTTGTTATGATTATTTGCGTCATTATCATTATATTATTTCACATGCTGAGTTATTATCATTAAATAAATCTCAATTTTTTTATAGCTTTTTTCTATTTTTACATACCATAATTGGGATGACTGAGACCAGCCCCCAATTGTGAGCTTGGCTTTAAAAACTTGAGCTTTTATATAGCGCAATATCCACTAAACCTGCTCAAAGCGCTTTACAAGGGGTCCCTGACCAACAGCAACACGTAACATGCAGAACGAGACATGGCACCTGTTAGGCGATATTAAAATTTTTCGGAGTTCGATCACCCGCCGCTACACTGTGTGGCCTTGAGCAAGTCACCTCGCCATAGCTCAATTTGCTGCGCTGCACTTTGGCTGATGCCTGGGTTATTCCAGTCTTCTCTTGGAATAGCCCCTAGAGACAAATTTCCCCTATGGGATGAATAAAGGGATTTTTATTTATCATTTATTATTTTTAATCTTTCAATTTGGTAGGCACATTTGGGGGTCGGTCTTAGTCACACCCCATTCTACAGTAAATAGATAAATTATATACATGAATTATGAGTATACTTACTGCGACAGGCAAAATAATGAAACTGAAAGTAGACAGCGAGACATAGTACTGAACATAAAAAAAAGAATACAACAGCTTCTCTGCAGAACAAAATGCAAGATGGAATTCGTCGCATCTCTCTTGGATTTGATGTTGCCAATTACCATTTAATAGTGATTTTTACCAATGGCCAAAGGAGGGTTTGAGTCGAAACATTATTTAAAATTTAGTAGTTTTATGAACCCGAGTAATTCTTCTTTTTATAGAACAGAATGAAACACAAGAAGCAAATATCTGTATCTTTCTTGCTAGGGCCTCGATAGGGTGATTAACAATTTAAAATTTAAGATTGCTTAGTCTTTTAATCATTGACTGAAGATGGGTGAGCCGAAGCCAAATTCACAATTTTGTTTCTCTTGAATCTGAAGTATTCAATTTTGTTTCATACATGCACAGTCTACAGCTTTAGTAACTAAGTATTTATCTTAAGTATGTTTGTTTTTGTTTTTAAAGGTTTTACGGTTCTTTCGACACTTTTAGGTCATTTCACCGCCAATAAAAAGGAAGAAAATGAGATAGTAAAAAATTCTAGATTTACAATTGAAAGCACACAAGAAAAGTAAGACAAAGGAGAGTGATTCAAATAAAGAACAGATAAGATTCCAAGAGCACACCATCAGTGTACTTAGTCTGAGATCACCTAAAAGTCTCATCTAGACATAGAACAAGATCCCACTAAGAGGAAAACACTCAAATGTTTACAAATCATATGTTCAAAATAAAATTTATAACAGTACATATCAGAGAGGTGATTTACAAGGGAAAAATATCATGTCCCAAAACCAAAACTATATATTTAATGGTTTCCCCCTCAGCAGCCATGAACTCCGGTAAGTTCCAGGACAAAACCAAGTAATCCCAGTCCAAGACAAAGACAGAAAGCAACCCAGAAAACAGATATAGGGGAATAGAAGACACTGCAAGTGACCTCCGGCCTGCCTGGGGAGGCCAAAAGATCCTATCCCATAGAAATACATTATATACAAATATTGCCAATGTAAAATGCATAGAGCACATAGAGCATATAGGGGGATAGAAGACACAGCAAGTGACCTCCTGCCTGCCATGGGAGGCCAAAAGATTCTATCCATCTATCTCAAGTAAACAGCAGGAGTCTTCAATGTTTGTGTTTCATGTTGTGGAAGAACCAATCCAGCTTGGTGGTCCATGAGTCACCGTAGGCGCTCTGGAACTGGTTCTGGAAATATTCCACCACTTTCTCCTCGTCCTTGTCCACAGCCAGACTTTTCCGAATGTATCCGATGTCATCCAAGGACTGTAACTCTGGAATACCGCACTGGAGCATCAGAGTGAATAGAGTGATGAACAGGTTGGCATGTTTTCGTAGGATCAGGTATGCCTCGCAGCACAGTTCTTGGAATCTGAAGGAGGACAATAATACAAGAGTTAAATCGGTTAACTCACTCAATCCTAAAGATTTCTGCTACTTTTCAAAATTGGAGAAAATGTATTAAAAATGAGCATGTACATAGATAGTTTTATTCAACTATCATTATCATTCAAGAACTAAAAACATTAACTTTGATACTACGCCTATAATTTGTCTCATAAAAATGTAATAAATAGGCATGGGGTAAAAGTAACCCGAGTAAACTACGGATGGAGTCGGTGTTAGGGTTGAGTGAGTTAATGATTATACTAGTTACCGAACATGATATTTGTAGTTGAGCGGTATAACACTCAGCTTGAGACCAGTGTTGTGTATCAGTGAATTTAGAGTCATAGCCTTTTATTACAGAAAAGAAATACACAAATATTGCCAATGTTAAACGCATAGAGCATGACATCATCATGATTATGTGCTATAGAAATGCTATTTATTATTATTATTATTATTATTATAATAATAATAATAATAAATTATTATTATTATTATTATTATTATTATTATATATTATTATTATTATTATTATTATTATTATTACTATTATTATTATAATTATTATTATTATTGCAATAACATTTTTGTGTAGATGGAAATCATAATATAGCTTAAATAGGAAAAGTAGTGAAGAGTTCATTCTTGTCTTGGGCATTCCACTCCGATATGTAACAAGTAAAATTAATACTTTTATCAGTGGACTTTATTTAATGATAATCGGTAACTAAAGTCAATTAGGAGGTCCCGATAGTTCAGTTGGTAGAGCACTCGCTTCATGCGCAAAGGGACAGAGATTGACCCCCCTGTCCACCCAGCAGTGATTGGGTAGCTGGGTGTTAGATATGGCGGAAAGTGCTTTGTGATAGATTAGTGTCCTATCCAAAGGGTAACAAACACTTGCTATTGTACGTTTCACGCTATAGAAACAGACTATACTCTGGTTCTATGGGCCACATGGCTCTGAAGGAAAAGTCAATTAGCTATTAACAAAGGGGAACAACTCTTTCCTGAGAGAAGCTCATCAATATAAGTCCATATTAACCAGTAGAACCTAGGCTCAAGCCCTGTTGAGGGCAAGAGAATGTTGAATCCTTAAATAAGGCTCTTTACTGATTTCTGGTTGCTTAGAATAAAGCAGAGGAGCAGACACTGATGCAAGATAAAGACAGGGTTGCTGATTCAGGAAGAAAAATTTACTGAACTTTCATCCAAACACACTGACCGGGTATCTGAGAACTGAACTTCAGTAAAAGGACATTTTCGCTAAGGACATTTTCGCTACTTACTTTTTTTTGCTACTCGACAGGTAATTGGAAACGAAGTGACTATTCTCACACCCCCCCCCCCCCCCCAGATGCTAGTCTTCATAATAGTACACCCCCCGGATGCTAGTCTTCATAATAGTAGTCCACAATTGTTGTATGTTTAATCCAAAGGTTGTAATGCAGTAATTTGTTAAGTTTCTTGTCACAAGTTGCACAATTTAAAAAAAAAAAATCAATCAAATCCAAATCGCAAAAGGCCGGCGACGTTTTTTTTTCGGTAATCCAATCGGCCGGGGGGGGGTGAGAATAGAGGCAGCCAATTGGAAAATATACTGAGGTTTTCTTTTTTATAACATACTGAATTCCATAAATAATACGGAAAATCATCAAACTAGTAAAGATATCAAAAGGACCAGTACAGAATCTCCACCACAAGAGAGATGACCTCGAATGGTTTCTAATACAGTCGTAATAAATTAATATCAGGTAAAAACATATTATTATAAATCACAAAATATATTGTATTTTGTCATTAACACATTTCACCAATGAAAGCTATATTATGCCTTAACTTCTTTCAATTACAAAATACTAATATCTTTTCAGGCTGAAACTTACAAAAATGACTTTTCATCACAGATTTAGTTAAGGTGAGAGAAGATCCTATCAGTAACACACTCCCCCCCAAAAAAAACCAAACAAACCAACAACCAGAGACCTATTTGTCATACTGTAAAAACAGGCTTCTCTAAACTTACTGCTTGAATCCCGGGTGTTTAGCTGGCTTGTCTGCCCCTTTGGCGATGACTTTCCGGAAATCTTCTGTCAAAACAAACGGAACTCTCTCCCTGTTGATGCCAAATTTCTTCTTCTTGTGATCCAGGAAATGCCCAAAGTCGATATGAAATACCTGTTTGATGAAGATTTGTAATTATCATTTCAATTTCATACACCTCGTTCATCCCGACATAATACCGCTAATACAGCAGGTGCAAAAGAGCCTTGAACTCAACGCCAAGTGCATTTTAACCCCCCCCCCCCCCCCCCCCCCCAAAAAAAAACAAAAAACTTTAGCTTTTATATAGCGCAATATCCACTAAATATGCCCCTGAACGCTTTACAAGGGGTCCCTAGCCAACAGCAACACTTAACATGTAGGATGAGACACGACGCGTGTTCCGCTGTATTACAATTGTCTTTTAACTGTTAAAAGCCAGGTACTCATTTTAAACCTGAGCGCGGTGAGAGAATGTGAGTAAAGAGCCTTTTCCAAGGACTCAACTATGCACTGCTCGAGACTCAAACCCAGAACCTTCCGATCCAAAGCCGAGTGTTATACCACTAGATCACAAAGCCACACGAATAAAAGGGCCTAAAAAATCTTATAATACAAATAGAAAACAAACTTTGTTTTGTCTTGTTTGTATTTGTATAAGCCCTTTTATAACTTTGTTTTATCTTCAGGGTTGCCAACTCAGGAGGCAAAAATTTACGGAACTTTTATGTAAACACATAGACCGACCCCAATAATAGTGTTTAACTCCAGTAAAAAGACATTATTTACTTTCTTTTTCTTCAGTATAGCAGGTGATTGGAAAATATACTGAATTCCATAAATATACGGAAAATTGGCAACCTTATATCTTTATTGTCAATGACAAGTCATAAAAAAAAATAATTTTAAAAAAATTATAAAATTGAGCTATGATATAGCGCAATATCCACTAAACGTGCTCAAAGCACTATACAATGGGTCCCTGGTCAACAGCAACACTTAACATGTACTCATTTTACACCTGAGTACAATGAGATAATGTGAGTAAAGAGTCTTTTCCAAGGACTTAACTATGCGCTGAGCGAGGCTCGAACCCATGACCTTCCGATCCAAAAGCGAGTGTCATACGACAAGATCACATAGCTGCACGAGGCCATACACATACCTGTCCCTCTGCCGTTACCATAATGTTCTCAGGGTGTCGATCTCCAATCCCCAGGACAAAGGTGGCTACACAGTATCCAGCGCAGGATCTTTTGAACATCTCAATGGCTTGTTCATATCTGGCCCAGACAAGGAAGACAAATGAGAACACATCAATAATTTGGTTAGTTTAAAGAATGAGTGAGCTATCCTACATTACAATAAGTGATGGAAAAATTTAATCAAACCCTGTTTTTTACTGTGTTTAAAGATCATTTTTTTGTTTGTTTGTTGCTTTAGGTCTCTTCCAACACAATTGAGGTTATATGAGAGACTGCTGAAACAAAAAAACAAGCAATCTAACAAAAATAGTACAAATGTAAATCAAAATCATAACCTAAAGATATCATAAGCTAAATTATAAATAACCAAGAACAAACAGGCAGAAGATTTACAGAAAAAAAAATATCCCCTGTCAAAAATACAATCACAAACCAAAGAAGCAGGATAGGCTAGTAAAGAGAAGAAGAAACGACATCACTATCGGATCGTACACCCATGCGAACATCATAGGTATATGATTCAAGGGCGATGCTCCCATCCAACCACCCATTCATTTTTCATTTTTATTTATTTATTTTTTTTTTTTAAGAATAAGAGGGTTACGTTTGTTTGATTTTTAAGGGTTTTACGGTGCTTGTAACACATTTAGGTTATTTCAGCACCAGTAAAAATTGAAGAAAATGGAATAATGAAAAGATTCTAGGATTACACTATAAGCACCAAAGAAAAAGTAAGACAAAGAGTAATAGTTCAAATAGGGAACAGGTGTAGATTCCCAAGAGCATACCATCAACGTCCTTATTAAGGGAAGATTCCTGTTTAATAAAAAACATGTGGTCTAAATAGCTTATCAATATAATATCTTCTCGTGTAACAAAGTCAAGCAAAGTTGACCATGGTTAATGACAAAAGAATGGCTGACAATGACTGTAAAACTTTGACTACTGCATTTTGGGACATTTGCGACACATTTCACCACTGGTGTGAATGAGTACTTGACTAAAGGGAATAAAGGCACATTGTAATAATGCTAGTGTAAAAATTATGTTGGTGACTTGTACTGAGAAAAAGGAAATTTTGCTTAAATGTGACTGCTGGGGAAATAAATGAAGCACTGTGAAGTATATTGAGCATTGTAACTCCAGAAATTCTAAACCATGAAACTTTTTTTTTTAAACAAAAACAAAACAACTTATGGTGTTTTGCTAAAGCTATTGGTTATAAAACTAAATTTTATCTGTGTAAGTGCCAGATCTGAGGTTCGATCCCAAGTTGAAGGAGGCAGATTATTTGCGATGATTTCCATTTTCTTTGATATTTTCTATCTAAAGATCTGAACAAGTGTGTATGAAAGGTGCCAGACAAAGCAAGAAAGAAAAATAGAAGAAAAAATCATTCTACCTCGACTGGGGACGAACCTCAGACTTTCTGATTACCGGTCGGACGCATTACAATTATATCACAGAGGCTCCCGATTGTTGAGTTTCGATCCCAAGTCAAGGTAGACTGATTTTTTGGGATAGGTTTTTTCTTGTATTTTTCTTTACTGCTTTATGTGGCACCTTTCCTACACACGTTTGTACTCAATTCACAAACCTTTCAGGATTTTTCTCTTTGATCCATTTATGGAGCTGAGATGAATCAATCTGAATAGACGCCAGGGCTCCACCCTGAGACTGGATGGCCGTGATGGTTTTGGCATTGTTGACAATTTCTATCAGGCCAACATCTTTCCCAGTTGACAAGCAGCCATAGGGAATCATCCTTATGTTTCAAAAAAAAAATTAATAAATTAAAAGTTTTTAAGATAATAAAATCACATTACTTGAAAACAAGCATATGTAGAGAGAATGTGTGAGTAAATCCTAGGATTACATGACACAAGTCTTGAGATAATACTTGCAAAACAAAAATTCACTCAAAACTAACACCATCTCTGTATGCACAAACCTTCATTCGATACTTAAATTATTGATATGAACTTTTCCATTAAATGATCTAACAAGTCGATACTTAAATTATTGATATGAACTTTTCCATTTAAATGATCAAACAGGTAATTCTAAACAGACATACTGTGGTTTCAATTCAACTAGGTCTACAGAAGGAACGAACTTGAAGTCACTCAGTTCTTTAGTTTTGTTTTTAGACAGCCATTTTAATGATAGGTTATCACTAAATTCTATCAATCAGATTATAAATGTTTTAAGGAAACACATAGTTTTGTGTGTATATCTGGCTGGCTGATGTTTTGAGTATTTAACCTAAATGCATAGCATCAATAGAAAGGTGTTTCTTCCGAAGGTTGTTGAATGGAATCTACATTTTAGAAAGCATGTTGTGTTGGGAATTAAGATGACACAAGACCAGATGAATATGAATGTGATTACTTTCATCCCATCAATAGTTAAACGTTCCTGTAAAGAATAACATGCACACTATGAGAGCTTCTATCTTTAATTTTGACATGATAATTGTAGTTTAATAAAACTGTAAATGCCTTGTTTCTTTCAGATTTAGCTAGTGAGAAGATAGGGCATGGTTGAGTGATTTAATTCTTTTTTAAATAGAAAACTCAAGCAAGTAAACTTAGAGAAAAAAATAGAAATATTTTAAAAATTGAATGCAAAGGGATGCTTCATTACTGTTATCTATAAATTCTACTTTACCATCAATTATACTTAGATAGCTATGTGGTCTAGTGATATGACACTCAACTTCGGATTGAAAGGTCCAGGGTTCAAGTCCCACTCTGAGTGGGACATAGTTAAGTCCCTGGAAAAGGCTCTTTACTCACGTTCTCTCACTGTACTCAGGTGTAAAATGAGTACCTGGCCGTTAACAGCGTTAACTCTGTCGGAAAAATGTAATATTGCCTTACAGGCCTAATGTCTCCTCCTAAATGTTAAGTGTTGCTGTTGACTACAGATCCCTTGTAAAGCGCTTTGAGCATGTTTAAAAGGATAGTAAGCTATATAATAAAAAGCTCAAATTTTTTTTAACACGGTAGTATATTGCCACTCAGCAAAGTTTCTTCTAAATTTTTGGCATCCAAGAAAGTCAGATAAACCAACCTGAGATCTAGCCCCTCGCTCTTCCAGATACTGTCCATCAATCTGATGATCTGTAGAGTCAACATGTCTTGTCTCAAATCTGGTAGAAGGATAGGGGTGGAGAAGCGACACAGAATAATATCGTGATGTGTTCCTGCCATGTCACAGTAATGCTTCCGCCAGATCACTTTGATTTAAAGCCAAGAAGTAGATATGAATATGAAACAAAAAATCCCGGTCTGGTCACCAATCCAAAAAATTCTGAGGTGCCCTGTGAGAATCTCGTGTAGTGTAAGAACCCAATTTTTTTTCACAGGGGAGCTTAAAGCATACTAATTATCTGATATGCATTAAGATATATGCAGAAAACTGAAAGGAAGTACTCTGTCTTCAAAGAGGCTTTAAAGGAAGACAAGGAGGACAGAGAATTACGGTGTCTGGTGTCTGCTGAAACAGCGTTCCAAACAGAGGGAGCAGAATGTACGAAAGCACATCGTGAAAAATTCTACTTAGGTTCAAGTACAGGGAAGTAGATGAGTGGAGAGAGCGATTCGGATTGTAGATAGAAAGAAGAGATGACAAGTAGTTGGGAGCAGTGCCATGGATGTATTTAAAATAGTAACAGACAAGTTTGTAAGCAATCCGCTTCTCCACGGGAAGCCAATGCAACAACCGCAAGACTGGAGTGATTTGTTCTAACTGGTTTTATTTGGTAACAATCCGAGCAGCTTTATTTGGAGTAGTTGCAGTCTTGCAATCAAGCTTTTTGGCAACCCGTAGAGGAGGTAGTTATTAAGTTTTTACATTTGTTATTCATCAGTATCCAACTTTTAAGACATCTCTTCAATACAAACACATCTGTTCCTAGTATTTCATCTGGATTACAGAGACATCCGGATAGTGGAATCAGTCCCTACAGTGTACAAATAAAGAAGAATAACATCCATCCCCAGGCAACCTGACCGGACACTGGAGGTATCCAGATTGTGGAGTTCAGGATGAGAGAGATGCGACTGTATATAGATGCAGAGGATCATTGTGGTGAAAAGGGTATAAATATCTATAAACTTAAGTTTCTATTTTAACAGGGTTTTGTCATTTCAACTTAAAGCAGTCCTAGTGCTTACTTGCTCCTATATCTATTCGTTTTGTTAAAGGTTTTACGGCGCTTGATTTATGTTTAGGTTATACCAGTGCTGGTAAGAAGCAAGAAAATGGGATAGTCAAAAAATTCTAGAATTATAGGTTGAAGCATCCAAGAAAAAATAAGACAAAGGGAGATTGGTTCAAATACTGACTGATGCAGATTCCAAATGCATACCATCCATGTACTTAGTTTGAGATCAACTAAAAGTGTCATCCAGACACCAGCACAGGATCCCACTAAGAGGTGAACACTCAAATGTTTACAAGATGTGTTCATAACAAATATATAACGATAAGAGAGAGATGATTTACAAGGGAAATAAACATCATCTCCCAAAACTAACATTTTACATTTGACTGTTTCCTCCTCAGCCAAGGACTCCGGCAAAAGCCAGGACAAAACCAAATAATCCTATTCCAAGACAAAGACAGAGAGCAACTCAAAAAACATACATAGGGGGAGAGAAGACACAGCAAATGAACTCCTGCCCCCTAGAATAAAAGATCCCCCCCCCCCCCAAGAGTTCATCACCATTCATTCATAAAGAATCAGTATGTGTGCACTACCTACCATCTCCATTCTTGAACATGAGTCTATAGTGTGTGTCTCCGATGTCAGCCATAGCATCCGGGTTACTCCACACCAGCCAAAGGGGAAGTTTCTTGCTGGTTTTCACACAACAATCCTGCATTCTGCAAAAGCAGTCAAAATCAGGTCATCAATTAATCATATTTGATACTATTGTTAAACTCAGATAATCTTTCAATTTAAAAGTTTGGGGGGAAAAAAGTATATGATGCATTATTGTTCAAGAATGGATGATTTCTTTTTAATGCAGAGTCTGGCACTGGATAATTAACACTGTTCATGTCTTTTATGCATCATTGCCTGCTTTAATTTCATTTTTTAAAAATCAATATCTAAATATTCAAGGTTCATTCTTGTTGAGACATTTCCCAATTTTCACAAAAGCGAATGAATATAAGATTTCTATAATTTTTTTTATATGGCATACTCACTTTCCTCTGATATGATGTCTTACTATTTTTATAAAACACACTCTCCCTTGACATCATGTCTTACTATTTTTATAAGACACACTCTCCCTTGATATCATGTCTTACTATTTTTATAAGACACAGTCTCCCTTGATATCATGTCTTACTATTTTTATAAGACACAGTCTCCCCTGATATCATGTCTTACTATTTTTATAAGACACACTCTCCCTTGATATCATGTCTTACTATTTTTATAAGACACACTCTCCCTTGATATCATGTCTTACTATTTTTATTAGACACAGTCTCCCTTGATATCATGTCTTACTATTTTTATAAGACACAGTCTCACCTGATATCATGTCTTACTATTTTTATAAGACACAGTCTCCCTTGATATCATGTCTTACTATTTTTATAAGACACAGTCTCCCTTGATATCATGTCTTACTATTTTTATAAGACACAGTCTCCCCTGATATCATGTCTTACTATTTTTATAAAACACACTCTCCCTTGATATCATGTCTTACTATTTTTATAACACACAATCTCCCTTGATATCATGTCTTACTGTTTTTATAAAACACACTCTCCCTTTATATCATGTCTTACTATTTTCATAAAACACACTCTCCCTTGATATCATGTCTTACATATAGTGCAATATCCACTAAACATCCTCATAGCACTTTACAAGGGGTCCCTAACCAACAGCAACACTCAACATGTTGGACGATTCATTACGCCTGTTTTTCCGATAGAGATAATGCTGTCAGCCGCCAGATACTCATTTTACACCTGAGCATGGTGAAAGAATGTGAGTAAAGAAGGACCTTTTTCAAAGACTCCACAATGGGCCTTTCAGAGCAGGATTCAAACCCCAAACCCTCCAATCTAAAGGCTAGTGTTATACCACTAGACCATATTTTAATAAACAATTTAGTAGGTAATTTTATTTTTTTAAAGGTAGAAAAGTGGATAAAATGTGATTTGAAAGAAATTCATGAGCCTTGACAATTAAGACTTACAATTGTTTCAAAAATATTCTAATGCCTTACTCTATCTCTCCCAGGATGTGTGCAATGTTGAGTGGACTGTGCAGATTCTGTAAGGCATCTTTGTAGTCAGCTTGCTGAAGTTGATGGTGGACAAACGACGTGTGCTCATCCTGGCAGTCAAAGGTGTAGACGGCCATGTTGTTTTTGGGACAGAAACAAGAATAAAAATGGGAGTTTCTGAATTTGGGAAGACTTAAAAATCAATAGCCAATATGCAGAGCAGCCAACTCTTCAAAGAGCTAAATCTGGACACCCTCATGTACAATGGGCGTCATGACCCAAAACAGCAATATGTTTGGACTATTATATAATATAGTCTAGATTTTAGACAGCTTTTTTTCTATTCCTTGTTTAAATTTGCTAGTCAAAAAAGCAAAACCCTGGGACATGCAAGGGTCATTTCCATACACATAACAGTCTAATGTTCTGTTTTTTTAAATTTGTCTCCAGATTGTCAAATTGGGACAGTCCCAAATTTATTAGGACAGTTGGCAGCTATGAATCTGTGACTAATATTTTCATATCTTCCCTCAGAATATAAACCTTTTATTTTCTTTCATTTTGTTGTTTCAAGAGCTAAACTATTACGATAAAATTCAATACTTTGGACATAAATCAGACAACATTATTCCCCATTCTATGGTTCAAGAGAATCAAACAGTTCCATCTAAAAAAAATAATTTTTCATATCGATCCACATACATTTTCACAAAACAGCTTATCAAATTTTTATGGGTATCAGCAGGAAACCTTTCTTAAACTTCAAGAATTCTTAGAAATTTCTCAGATTGGCAAGATTAGGTTCATCTCAATATACCAATATGTGATTTTGAAAAAAATAAAAACATTGTCGATAATGTTTTTTAAAATGTGCTGTCTTGATGTGGCAAAAAAAATATATATATATACTTGAGCTTTTATATTGCACAATATATACTAAATGTGATCAAATCACTTTACAAAGGGTCCCGATTAACAGGAACACGTAACATGTAGAACAAGACATGATGCCTGTTAGGTGTTGTTAACAGATACTCGTTTACACCTGAGTATAGTGAGAGAATGCAAGTAAAGCACCTTTTCCAAGCACTTAACTATACAACGAGCAAGGCTCGAACACAAGACCTTCTGATCTGAAAACGAGACCACATAGCCGCATAATGGTTTAATTATTAGTGGGAATAGACAATCCTAACTTTAGCAGGAAACACGAAAAAGCAATAAGAGAAGGGATATGACAGAGATGAGGTAGGATTTGAGGCAGGCTTCTCCTGACAATTTTGAAAATTTGATGCAATAATACAAAGCCCTCTCCAAGTCTATTATAGATTCTAGCCAAAAATACAAACTCATTAATAAAAAAAATTGGATAACTATAAATTATGGAAAAATCAAGAAATGGGTTTCTTTCACAATTATTGTACTCGTCTTATCTCATTTTTTTGTTTAATGTATGCATGTTTCTTTCGGCAAATTAAATTAAGACAAAGTAAAGAGAAAGTTTGAGGAGCAGCGTGGCTCAGTGGTACGGTCTTTGCTTCGTAACCCAAAGGTACAGAGTTCAATCACCCGCCACTGCACTGTTGTATGGCCTTGAGCAAGTCACCCTTACCCTAGCTCACTTTGCAGCGCTGCTCTGCGGCTGACACCTGGGTTATTCCAGTCTTCCCTTGGTATAGACCCTAAAGGCAAATTTCCCCTTGGAGATGAATAAAGGGAATTTTATTTTATTTATTTTAGATATAGTTCCAGAACTTACATGCGGTATTTCAGATTTGATCATGTCTGTCAATTTGGTCAGTTTGTCCAAGGCTTCCACCTGCTGTAGCAGATTCTTCAAGTAGGGGACACAACCCCGACAATACGCCTCCAAAATAAGGCCAAAGCGGAGCTTGATGGATGTCTGGTGCATCTCAGACCTGGTAACAAAATGCAAACGGGCGACTGTATAAAAAGTCAAATAGTTTACATATAAAAAAATGCACATCATCCTGTTAAATCAATCAATTTATCAAATTTTTCCTATATTTGGCAGCAAAAAAAAAAACAAAAAAAAACCCCAACAAACTATCCCTCTTAAAAATGTGTAGTATATTTCAAACAAATGATAAACAATCACAAATACTTCAGAGCTGGTTGCCAAGGAAATGGATGATAGTTCAATTATCAGAAAATAAAAGGTTTCTTCTGATGTTTTACTCCAACTCAAGTATGAACGAGTACCTGGCTGAAAGTAATGACACATTGTGTGAGAGTGATTGAAAAAAAAAAATTTTTTTAAAATGCTTTCTGGGTGATTTGTACTTCACAAAATTTTTATCTGATTCGATCTGGCCTGCTTGAAAAAAAAAATGAAAATGCACGGTATCAATGTGTATATTTATCTATGTATTTACTTGAGATGCCAGAAGAAAGCATTGCCAATCCTTTGACTAAGCAGACACCTCTTTAACAGGAACCTGGTGATGGGGTTGTCATGGTATGGCTCATACTTTATGGCCTGTTGGGGGAAAGAATAAAAATCATGGAACATTCAACCACACAGGCTAGAGATGAAGCAGGGGGGGGAGTTGGATGACAAATCCAAAGACTATATCAGAGCCCTAGTTGTCTGTGCTGTCTTGAATTTGCCATCAATATCGCCAACCCCCTTCTATCAATCACGTTTGCAATTTCATAACGGACCACATACTAAAAAAATTTTTAAAACATCAAAAAGAAATGAAAAGAAGCAAACAAAAATTGCAGGAGGAGATTTGTCATATTTGTCTGAATTGAAAAAAAAGGCTGAAATAATTTATGAGTGAGTCAGTTGCACTGTAGTATCAAAAAGTGAGAAAAAGGGTTAAGTGGTTAAGTTTCCTGCTAAGGGTTAAAAATGAGGATAGTAAAAAGGATCCTCAATAAGCTGATTGTCAAATTCCTCTTCAATTGAAACAGACTGATCTATTCTTAAAATGGCTCATTCTCAAAACAATGCTACTAACATAAAATCTTTTCATCAATGAAATTCAGAATCTTAAGATATATAACCAAAGATATAACCTAGTATCAGTTACAGTGCAGCACTACAAACCAAGTAATAAGAAATGAGTTTCTTGCAAAAGATCTTTAAAAAAAGAAAGCTTCAACTTGGATTCTACAAGAGATTGTTCAATGCCTTATGCACCCCATCAAATATATGAGAGCATATAAAAAATTGTTTTTGTTTGTTTTTAAGGGTTTTACGGCAATTGCAACACATTAAGGTCATATCAGCGCCAGTAAAAAGGAAGAAAATGGGATAGTAAAAAGTTCTAGAATTACAATTAAAGCATGTAAGAAAATATAAGACAATACAGCCAAAAAACTTCAGCTTTTATACAGCACAATATCTACTTAACCTCCTCAAAGCACTTTACAAGGGGTACCTAGGCAACAACAACACTTAACATGTAGAACCAGACGCGACGGCAATATTACAATTTTTTTTCAGGTGGTGACAAGCTGCAAAGGTCACCTGAGTACAGTGACAGAATGTCAGTAAAGAGCTTTTTCCAGGGTCTCAACTATGTGCCATTCAGAGAGGGACTCGAACACAGGACCTTTTGATCCAAAGGCGAGTGCCATACCACTAGACCACATAGCCGCACTGTACAAAGCGGTCTTTGGATTGATAAATAGCCCGTGAGCAGCTTCAAATTTTGTATGAAGTCAGGTATACCTGGACCAGTTGAAGTAGGTACTGTGCCAGTTTGTCGTCCTTGAGTCCTTTGTCCAGACATCTGACAGCAAACTCTCGTACACGGAGATCCATGAATGAACAGTCCAACAACTCTAGGGCCACCTCAGCCGGGATGATGGGCCAGTCACGCAGCAGGAGGTAAAACTAGACAAAATGTTGTGTGGAAAATACAGAAATAAGTGTGATTATCATAGGACAATCTTCTATTTTATTGCTGGTTTATCCAAATTCGAGGCACAAACGTTGCATGTTTTTTTACTAAAAAAAAATAAAATAAAACAACAACAAAAAAAACAAAAACAACCTCTCTCTCTCTTCAAACACACACACACACAAATTTTTATTACAGCAAAACTCAAGAGCTTTTATATAGCGCAATATCCACTAAACATGCTCAAAGCGCTTTACAACAGTATCATAGCCAACAGCAACAGGAAACTTGATGTCTGTTAGGCGATATTACAATTTTTCGGACGGAGATAATGCTGTCAAGGCCAGGTTCTCATTTTACACCTGAGAACTGTGCAATATACACTCAATACATCGCAATGTCCACAATGTTGGGTTTATACCTAGTGTGTATGCATTTTCATGAAATTAATTTTAAAATTCAATTATAAAGCATTGTTTTCCTTGATTGGGTATAAATTCTCAAACATTAATTGTCTGAAGTTTGATCTCTAGTCATGGTAGGTTGGTATTTCCTAGTATTTACACAAATTCAATTATTCAACTTTATACATTTTGCGATTTTCTATTATTATTATAGAAGCCTTAAAAATTAAAATTAAATGGTATTTAAACCTTTTCATATGTAAATCATAAAAGTCACGAGTTAGTTTGTGATAAAATCACATCACCTTCAAAGATTACTTTATTGCGTAGAAAAATTAAAAATATATTTCATTATCTGGTGTTTTATTTTCCATTGAATGAAAAGGAACAATAATTTTTTTTTTAATCTAACAATAAAATTGCTTTCTAAATAAAACGCAATAAGATTTTTATTTTAAAATGAACAAAATTTTGAAAAATCAATCCCAACCCCAACCCCCCCCCCCCAAAACAATTCATGTTGTATATTCCTTCATTCTCTCCATTCCATACTATAATCCTACCTGGGCCACACATTCTCTGTCCCACCATTTGACAGCTGATAGGAGTTTGGGGAGAGAGCTTGGAATTTTCATACAAGTTTCCCTGGAAACAGAAAAAAAAAGCAAAAATATTTTTTAATAAAATGCCTTTTTACTGGAGTTTTCCGGGGCAAAACATAAAACAGAAATACATACTACACTTGGACGACCAGACTAATTTCTTTAAATTAATTTCTCTCATACTTACTGAATCATAATAGCCAACCTAACAATTTTCCCTAAGAGGGCAGTAACACAATACCCCTTGTATACCAATGAAGTCAGAGCCATTGCTCTTGTAAGAAATGAAATAAAAGTAAAATGTTTTTATTGTTTTTAAGGGTTTTACGGTGCTTGCAACACATTAAGGTCATATCAGCGCCAGTAGAAAGGAAGAAAATGGGATATTAAAAAGTTCTAGAATTACAATTAAAGTACCAAAGGAAGAGGAAGACAAATGGGAATTAGTTCAAATAGGGAACAGATGTAGATTCCAAGAGCAAACTATCAGTGTACTTAGTTTGAGATCACCTAAATGTCTCATCCTGACACAAGCACAGGTCCCGACTCAGAGGAATACACACTGAAATGTTTACAAATCATATATAAGTAAAACAAAAATAAAACAAGGCATAACAGAGAGATGATTTACAAGATAAAAAATATCATCTCACAAAACTTTAACTATACATTTGACTGTTTCCCTCACAGTCAGCGTATCCAGGCCAGGGCCAGGACAAAACCAAGTAATCTCATTCCAAGACAAATACAGAAAGCATGTTGGAAAACAAATATATAGTGGGATAGAAGGCACAGTAAGTACCTCCCTATCTACTATGGGAGGTCAGGAACCGCGCACAGTAAAAGCAAAATCAAACTCCATTAGTAAAGCAGAACTGCCACAGGCACAAACAAATTTTAAAATTATAACTTTCTTGAAAAAAAAAAAAAAAAAAATACATGTCAGCTAAAAAATTTTTTTTAAAAACAAAGAAATTCTCTTATTCATATAAATTATCACTCTAAAATCAAAATATTTTTTTAATCACAATTTCTCCAAAACTTTGTTTTTAAAATCCAACTAGTCTTATCCGAAGGGTAGCAAACAATTGGTACTACCCATTAAACGCTACAGAAATCAGAAGAAAAAAAATGAAAAAAAAACCCACACTCAGCCTCCATAAGCCTAATTTCTCTGAAAGACCATTATATTGATATTTACAACAACCACACATAAGGCTACATTCTACCTCAGTTTCCATAATAAGGCTTTGTCTTGCTCTGATATGTCAGAGAGAGGATCTTTGGCCACAATCTCCTCCAACCAGACCATCTCATCTTCTGTTGGAACGACGGGCTGGGGAATCAAAGGTATAGAAGTATATAGACCTTTTGCGGCTATGTGATCAAGTGGTTTGACACTCGTCTTCAGATCAGAAGGTCCTGGGTTTGAGTCGAGCTCTGTGCAGTGCATAGTTGGAAAAGACTCTTTACTCACATTCTCTCCCTGTACTCGTGTGTAAAATTAGTACCTGGTTGTTAACAGCGTTTTTCTCTGTTGGAAAAAAAAATTGTAATATCACCTAACCGGTGTCATATCTTGTCCTGCAAGTTAAGTGGTGCTGTTGGCTGTTGACCTCTTGTCAAATGCTTTGAGCACGTTTAGTGGATATTGCGCTATACAAACACTCTATTTCTTTCTTTCTCAAATCAGTTAGTAAGAAATATCACAAAACCCTTAATAACAATAAAATATGTTAATACAGTACTTACATACATAAGCATCTCAAAGTGCTAATTATATAGCATAAACCCCTTAGTAAACTCTTGTGTGCATTATAATTATATAAGAAATTAAACTTAAAGGATAAAACCAAAATCAAATTAATATAAATAGTAGAAAAATTTTATTCCTAAAAATGCAAACTATTCAAATCTTAAAGAAACTCAGGTGTAAATCATAAGCCGAATAACGAATAACGAACAATGCAGAGTGGAGAAATCTAAACTAGCCCCTGCGATAAGTGATGATTAATTTATTTTTAAAATTTTTTTTAAAGATTATTTTTTATGCAGAAGCAGAAAAGTAGAATATTATAAGTGAAATTGACAATAAATATTTCAAAGAAAAGAAAGAAAGTATCATATTGAGAACCTGGATAATTCTGGTGAAAATTAGGCTTTTAATGTCAATAATTCATCTTGAATTACTTTGAACTCTCTTTGGGCACTAAGAAGCGGTTGACATGAGTCCAACTTAACGTATGGTCAAGTCAGTATATAATCATAGATCATATTTTTAAAAACAAACAGACTTTTCAACGATTCAAAATATTATAATGAAAACAATCCGAAGCACACATAAGCTTTGAAAAAGAGAGTGGTTCTCTACTTTTATTTTTCAGATGGTAGGAATCACTAGGAAATTTTTATTGTCATTTAGTTGTTCCTACAGAATTTTGAAAATATTTTTAAAATTTTGTTTTTAAGTTAAAATAAAAAATGATTAAATTAAAATTCCTTTGATTCATCCCATACGGGAAATTTGTCTTTAAGAGTCTATTCCAAGGGGAGACTGGAATAACCCAGGCATCAGCCACAGTGCAGCACCGCAAACTGAGCTAGTGTGAGGTTACTTCCTCAAGGCCACACAACAAAGCAGATATTTGAACTCGGTACCTTTCGGGTACGAAGCAAAGCTGAGCCACACAGCTCATATTGTGACGAGAAACCTGTGAATAGCAAAATTAATTCCACCATGGGGAAAAATAGGGCCATGCCACAAATCTAGACATAGACAAAGATAGACTTACAAGGACCTGCTGTTGATTTTCCTTCAAGTTGACTTTCTCTCCTAAAACTTCAAAGTGGCTGTCGGGTGGATAACTAAGTGGATGAGTAAAGCGATCAAATTCAATCTCCAGGCATGGTCCATCTTTACTGGGGTTTGATCCTTTCAACATACAAAAACAATCAATTATCAGTCTTTCAAAATAGAAATAAAAATAACAGCTACAATTAAGCACCACATACACTGGAACAAAGTAAAAATGCATTTTTTAAAATACTGCAGCAAAGTTTGTTTGTTTTTTAAAATATTTAATATCATGGTAAAGATTTGTTGTAGAAATTTTAACACTGATTGACAAAATCTTTTAAACAACATCTAAAATATTATTCAGACACAATTGCTTTTTTGGAATTCCAAACGATATCTCAATAGCAATGCAACTATGCGCAGAGAACAATTTAGAATTTTAAAAACACATGAGGGCAAGATTCCTTTCATTATAACTCGAAAACATTTCTACTATGCTATTTTTTTAATACCCCTTTAACGGCAAGTCAGATTTAATCCAAATTTCTTTCATTATTTAACTGTTTTCAACAAGAGAGCAGTAACAACATTGCGACTGGGGCCTCGAAAGCAATGCTGTTATTGTTCTCCTGGAGGAAGCAGATATAATAACATTAGATAAGGGTTAAAAGAAATTCCTTTTTTAAATTGTGCTATCCCCTTCTCAGCTTGCTATGCTTGGCTGAACTGCATTTCATGTCAATATCTTAAAATGTAACAGTATTGTTTGCCCCACCTGGGATGCCAATAGGGTTCAAAAGGTCATCCATGCCTTTGGGCATTGACCACATATGAAGACTCGACTTATCCGTCAGATGTCGCTTGTTGAAGTCAAACAGTTGAAGGTTGCCCCAGGCTAAGGCATATTGGACCTACAGAGATAATAATGCACACTGTTACATTTTTTTCTCTTTTAATAATCCTAAACCTCAAAACAAATACACAAAGCTAAATATATATTCTTAATATTTTCAAATTCAAAGTGCCTTTAAATTTCATCAAAACAGAGGGTTATGCATTTATATGTGTTTAGATTGTTCTGCTGGAAAATGACAAAACACAGAAGTATCAATTTTAGGAATATGTGTCAAGTTAGGAGTCATCTTAATCTATTCATAGGTGAGGTAAATTAAAACAACATTCTTGCCAACATTGGACATCAGGCAATAGCGTATAATGAATTATCAATTTATATAGAATCTGCATATTATATAAGTCAATTCAAACGTTTGCCATAGGTTATGAGCAGAATTCAAGATGAAAGTTTTATTACAGAGTAAGTGAGAAATGTCAATGGCTATGCCTAATCAGCAGGGCATGATCAGTTACGAAATGGGTAAAAACCTTTACAAAACTCTGGCAAAAGCATTGCATCATTGGGTGAGTTAGTTTACACATATTACTTCACTTGACCCAGGAGTGAATGAATTGGCAGTGATAAATATTATAAAAGTTCTTGTACAAACAGGCAACCTCTATTGTATGGAATGGAAATTTGGTTCCAAGAGGCCTGCTAAGGTAACAGAAACATTTAGAGAAAATTAATCATTGTAAAAACAACGAAATAGCCTATAAATTAAATGCGCATAACTTACATTATGTTTGAACCCCCCCCCCCCCCCCCCCCCCCCCCACTCTTTCAATCCCCAACACTTTAATTCCCCAAACCAAAAAGTTAGCAAACATTATCACTGTTACAGTCATAAAACCATTACCTGTGGTCAATAAACCTTCTTTCTATTTTTATCTTAATGAGCATTCACTTAAAGAACAGAATATTCAGGGACGAATGTGACGAAAATGAATGAAGTAAGTCTAACTAGGAGATTAAAGTGATATAATCTGGTTCCAAAGTACATGATGGTACAGTTCATTAAGGATTTGAACCAACAACAAATACCTTCCTATTTTTCTTCTTTGATTCTGAGCAGATAGAAATGCAGAGACGGGAAGATTGTGGCAAGTTGGGGATTTGCAGGAACTCCATCCATTCAGCCCACCTTGGATTGGATGAATCCACCAGCTTAGTGGTTTTGGCCTCACATAGCGCCTCTGTTCCATGGTAGATGCAAGCTCGAACATAGATCTGAAATGACAGGCAGCAGGTTTTTCAATATTTCTATCATCTGTAAAATGAGCAAAGATCAGGTTATATTAAAACAGGGATAACTTGAAAGATATGTTAGAAGACGCAGAGAAATGCTATTAATATTTGAGAATACTTCTTATTACTGTGAAAATGTATGTGCACACTATTAAAAAATGTTTTGTTTTTGTTTTGTTTTTTTAAATAGAAAGAAAAAAAAAACATCTTCCCTCGCCACATGCTTTTGCACCTTCATTATTTGTTATAACAATTTAGAAATGTAGAAACCATAAAACAACAAAAAGTAATATGGTGCATACCCACGCAATTCCGGATTTAAATATTTCTAAAAAAAGACAGTGACGAATATGAATGAATGCTCGTTACCACTGTATCAAGGTGGTCATCATTCTGATAATGGTGAACACATTCAAGATATGTGTTACTACCCGATGTGTGAAAAATATATTCATACACTAAAGTTGCGCGTAGTGAAGTGGTAAAACACAAGTCGATGCGTGTATTCAATTTCAAGTGTAAGACAAAACGTTTATGATTGTTTAAATAGCAGGTAAAAAGATTTTCAGTAACGTAAATATAGAATAAAGATAAACTGAGGTCATTTGAGCCAATGAACAGAAAATATTGCAATCAATTTTTTTTTTTAATCTACTAGTAACAGAAAGTGAATTTTAAGTCAACAATATAAATCATGACATTTAAGCTTCTTTTTAAAATACTTTCATTGTTTCCTTTTTGTTTGTTTTATAAATTGTACAAGAAAAACAAAATATCAAATCCAAACAAAATTGAAAATTGTAATTCTGATCATTTTCATTTTAAATTGAAATATTGGTGTCTGCATTGCCCAGATTACCCGATTTGTCTACATACTTTCCCAAATTCTTTGATGTTGACATAAGTAGCACAGTTTATTTTGATTCTTAAAGCTGCCTGGACGTCCCACGTGAGCAGAGTAGGCAGGCTGTTGATTTCAGCCAAGGCTTGAATACCTAGTGGTGGAGAGAAAAAGTCAAAACCCTGGAATTAATTCAGCAAGAAATGTCAATCATACAGAAGTGACTCCCATTGATAAAATTATTTAGTTAATTCAAACAGAATTCTAAATGTCTCACTATGTTGAAAATGCGTAAGTGACATCAGAGCTAAATACCATTTTTTGGTCCAAGGAATAATACAATATTTGAGACAAGTGTAGCAGACGGATATTATTTTAAAACCTAGAAAAGATATAGTTGCAGAAAGCAATTTCTATGTCTATGAGCTAAATACAGTTTTGTAATCTATCCTAAACAGTCTTAAAAAATGGTAACAAAAAGTCAAAAAGGAGAAATATTTTGATCGATTGCCTTAAAGCCTCTTTTAAACTGCATTAATTCCCCCCCCCCCCCCCCCCCCCCCATTTTTAGAGCAAGAGTGAGTCTCTACTATCATTGATAGACTCTAGCTGACTTCTGTAGAGTGAGACAATGCACCTAATTATTCCACCACACATCAACTCTCTCACTGCCAGAACATTGATTGGGAAGAAATGTTATAAGCTTTAAAAAGAGGAAATTCCTAGTGATACCAAAATTGCAGATTTCAGCAAAAACCATTAGCACTGATTAAATAAAAACAAGTTTTCCAAATTAACAGGAAATGATAACAAGTGCATTCATTACATTGCATTTATGTTATGTTATAATAGGGTCTGGAGGTTTTCACTATTGTTGCAACAACAAACCATGTTAAATGTCCATATTTGGGTTAATAAAGTTAATTTTATCTTATTTTATCTTATCAAAGTTTCCTTTATATCGGATTATGAACATGACTGAATATCCTAAAATAAAAACTTGCAAATAAAATACATTATTTTAGGATGATCAGTTCAGGAAATCCTTTTTATCAATTGGCAGGTCTCTATAGGGAATTGTGTAGGGTTGACTCACCTCTCTGAATGTACGAAGGCCATGTGAAATTGGTGTCAGGTAAAGTGGCGTAAACATTCTCCTTGGTATGAAGCATCAACTGGGGGATTCGCTCCTGAGACAGACATTCCCTGATGTACTGGAACACAATGAGAGAGGATTCATCATTAGTAATAGTAACAATAATAAAAATAATAATAATAATAATAATAATAATAATAATAATAATAATAATAATAATAATAATAATATAATAATAATAATATAATATAATAATAATAATAATAATAATAATAATAATAATAATAATAATAATAATAATAATAATAATAATAATATAATAATAATAATAATAATAATAATAATAATAATAATAATAATAATAATAATAATAATAATAATAATAATAATAACATTATGATGATAACAATGATCATTATAATAATTACTATACATGTTATTGTTATTGTTATTTTATATATTATGATTGTGATTATTTTATTATATAGTATATTATCATCATCATCATATCATCATTATCATCATCATCATTATTAGTATTATTATTATTATTATTATTATCATTATTATCATTGTTGTTGTCGGCACAACCAACAATGTACACACCTTGTATTTGCTGATGGCACACTCCTCCAACAAAAATTGGTCACAGCCACAGACTTTGAGGACGTACATGTGACGATAGTCCATGATGCATCTTTCAGCGTCCTCTTTGCTCATGTTCATGGACCGACTTCGGCGCCGAATGGTCTCTGCGATGACATCGCTAGGAAACGAGTCATGGAGGACTTTGACAGTGTACTTAGTCCTATTGTTGTCGTCAGAGACAACCCAAACACAGATGATGACGGATGGATCTGATGATTTCAAAATAAACATATATAATATAATGTATCTTAATGACTTGGAAAGTGTCGCAAGAGCTTTTGATCTTCTGTGCCCTATAAAACATAAAAGCAATCCCTTTGACACATAAGGCCTAAATAGCCGAAGTTTAAATAAGGTTTCAATAGTATTTAACAGATGGTAATAGACAATTGGTCAATTTTAAGGGCAAGTGGACTGTTCCGCATTATAAAAATTTAACAAACTTACTTGTATGCCATTATGAAAGATATTAGACCTCTTTTATTTACAGACCATATATTATTTTGGGGGTCCTGAAAATCAGTTGATAGAGCACTCGCTTCACATACAAAGGGACTGAGATCGATCCCGGATGCAGTCAGGATTTTTTCTGACCCCCTGTCCACCCAGAAGTGATTGGGTGGCTGGGTCTGTTAAATCTGGTGGAAAATACTTTGTGATAAACTAGCATCATATCCAAAGGATAGCAAGCAATTACTATTGACCATAACACGCTATAGATACCGGGATAAACTCCAGCTCCATGGGCCTATTGGCTCTGAAGGACCACTTTATTTTTACTGGGGTTATTTTTTAAAGGTTTTATAGCGCTTGCTACACATTCAGGTCATTTCAGTGTCAGTAATAATGAAGAAAATGGGATAGTGAAAAGATTATAGAATTGCAATTAAAAGGGCATGAGCATGAGAAAGAATAAGGGCAAATGGTTCAAATAGGGAGCGATTGCAGATTACAAGAGCACAGTATCAGTGTACTTAGATTGAGATCACCTAAAGGTCTCATCTATTCACCGGCACTGCATCAACCAAGAAGAATACACTCAAATATTTACAGAATATATCAAAAACAGAAAACATAACCAACAATACATAACAAAGAGATGATTTACAAAGCTAAAAAAAATAATCTTCCAAAACTAATCCCAAACACTTGACAGTTTTCCTCTCAGCTAAGGACTCCAGCATGGGCCAAGACAAAACCAAGTAATACCATTCCAAGACATATACAGAAATCAACTTGGAAAACATATAAGGGGATACTTGTCCACCACAGGAGGTCAGAGACCCCGCCCAGGTTTTAAAAAGTGAGAGAAAGTGAAAACATATGAGTTTTGAAAACATATGGGACAGCTTGCTTGTCCTTAAAATCGTCCAATCATTTGGTACCCTTTGAATAAGAAGCTAGAATAATATTACAATTACATGAACATTCTTCCATATATATTGTGACTTAGCTACTCAATCAGGACAAGGAGCAGGAATAAAAAATGTAATTGTCTGTCCAGCAACTGAGCTAATAAGAACCCATTAAAACATTTTTTTAAAAAAGAAAACAAATACTGTGTATATTTGGGTATTTTAAAAAAAAAATCTGTCTATGTTAATTTGAGGCTCATCACAAGAAATGTAAATTAAAAAAAAAAAAAAAAAAAAAAAAAAAGACAACTGCACACAATGTCATTTGTAGCACTAAGTAAATATAAGAAATAAAGGAGCAGGCATCAGTGTAAGATAAAGATCTGAACAAGTGTGTATGAAAGCTGCCAGACAAAGAGGTAAAGAAAAATACAAGAAAAAACCCATCCCAAAAACAAAACAGTCTACCTTGACTGGGGATCGAACCTCAGACCTTCTGATTACTGGTCAGACGTACTATCATTACACCACAGGGATTCCCGATAGTTGGGACAATTTTAACACTAATATTCTTCACTAATGTAAATGTAAGAAAGCAAATTATCCCCCCCCCCCCCCCCCCCCCCCCAAAAAAAAATAAAATTTTTAATTGACTTTTGATGGTTTTGGAACATTTAGTTATTTGCTTTTGTGTATTACAGTAACATAGACAACACACCTTCAGAGAAGACTTTGCTTCTTTCCAACAAGTGAGGAGGTAAGTCCCCTGATGATTCAATATCTGGTGGATAAGAGTATAGAGCCCTCTGGTGGTCACCACTCTCATCACGTTTGTCAACAATGTCCTTGCACACCTATGGACAGCATTTTGAGACATGATTACTAATTTGGCATTTTAAGCAAACCAACAAATAAATTTATATACAGTTCACTCCGCTTTTAAAGAACATTCTAATGAGGTCATATTTAGAACGTAACAGTCCCAAACCTGTAGAAAACTCAGAAGGGAAGGTCCTACATGGATGGAACATGAAAGCTGGTTCTTAGATGTTATTTTTAGCTTCTCCACTTAATCGACACACAAACCTGAACTCCCAAAGGTGTACAATTAAGTGGAGTCAAATTTATATCATTAAAAAAAATTTCAAATTCAAAGAAAAAATTGTGAATCAACTGAAAATGTATTATTACCTGCGATAATTTTATATATCATAACTTTTAAAATGCTTCACAAGTGATGTATTGTAGTTAAATTTGGTAGCATATCTATTTGAGTAAAATAACAATGCGTTTACCAAATTACATTTGATATTTTCAATTAAAACCCACATCGGAAGGGAAAAATCTGAATTCCACCAAATGTGGCCCCAGAAAAATCCATAAATTTTACAGTTCTTCAGAGCCACAAGGCCAGAGTTTATCCGATACTGAGAAGGAGAAAAATTCTAACTGCTTCCCAGATTGAAACTGATCCCTTTGCTAATGACATGAATGCTCTACCAAGCTAACTGGACCTCATCCCCCAAATATTAAAACAACTATACAGTAAAATGTTAAGATTTGAATTTCATGAAAAAAAAAGTACAATCTGAGTTAAAAAGCATACAATCTTACAAAGGTGAAAAAAAGCATACAAATCAGGGATGCCACCAGGCAAATTAAAAAAAGCCTGAAAACTTGCGCGGACGAGATACAAATCAACGTCAAGGGCTTTGTAGGGATTTGAAAAATATCAAATTTGGAATATTGTTTCAGTACTTATCATTGCAATTGAGAGCAAATAACACACAAAAGAAAGGAGAGTTAACAGTTTTCAAATTGATAAAATAAGGTGCTGAAAACAAAATATAGACAAATTATATAGCTATCAGGGGTGAGAATGACTGGTCACATAAAAGGAGAAACTTTTTCATTGTGAAGATCATGCCCCACCCATGCAACCATAACCTTTAAATTTGAACTTCACTCAAATTCACTGAGATGCGATCCAAAATTTGTCTCGCAGCAATTCCTGACACGACTCGGATAATTTCAAAAGTTGAAAGTGTAATTACATTTGGTGGTTGTAGTAGGGATGATGATGTGGTGGTGGTTGTAGTAGTACTGGTCGTATGGATGATTGTGTGGTGGTGGTTGTAGTAGCTGTGGTAGGAATGCTGATGTAGTGGTAGTTGTAGTAGTAGTAGTGGTGGTAGGGATGATGTGGTAGTGGTGGTAGGGATGATGGTGGTGATTGTAGTAGTAGTAGTAGTAGTAGTAGTAGTAGTAGTAGTAGTAGTGGTCTTAGAGATGATGATGTGATGGTAGTTGTAGTAGTAGTGGTGGTAGGGATGATGATGTGGTGGTGGTTGTAGTAGTGGTGGTCTTTTAGAGATAATTGTGTGGTGGTGGTTGTAATAGTTGTGGTAGGAATGATGATGTGGTGGTAGTTGTAGTAGTACTGGTGGTAGGGATGATGTGGTGTTATTTGCAGTAGTAGTGTTGGTAGGGATGATGATGTGGTGGTGGTTGTAATAGTAGTGGTGGTAGAGATGATGTAGTGGTTTTGGTGAGTGTTTTTCATTCAGTGATAATAATAGCAATTTGTCAAAAAGGAGGAAATGTCTCCGTCTATCAGTCACCAAGTGTAAAAAAAACAGGAACATAGTTTTGTATTGGTATTATGTAATATATTACTATTACTAGTATAAATCCATTCTTATCATTAAACATAAATTTACTTTTGTAAACATTTAATGAATTGTCCTTTCCACATGTTTAAGGCCTACAATGTTATTCAAATAAAAGGCCAGAAAGTGTAGTTTTGTTTTGATTTTTACTTTATAAAGCAGGCTACAATATCTTTTATTTTTTACCGAAACCTAGTGGTTATTCAGCTTATAAATACAACCCAGGAATCTCACAGAAGCCATAGTCAAAATGTAAAAAGACAGAAGAATAAACTAAGCCAACCACCATTGCTTTATTCTAGGCTAATGTATTATCTCTGTATAACCAGATGATTTAATGGATGGTTGCGAAAGAGAGAATAATTTATGAATTGATCTTAGGAATTCTATATCAAAAAAAAAAAAAAAGAAGAAAAGAGAAATGGAAAGAAAGGCAAAGGGAAGAGAGAGAGAGAGAAGAGAGAGAAGAGAGAGAGAGAAGAGAGAGAGAGAGAGAGAGAGAGAGAGAGAGAGAGAGAGAGAGATTTGTCCCTCCCCTTCCCCTTCAACCAAACCATCAACTACTAGCTAATCAAAGAACACCACTGGTCGTCTGTGTCAATTGTGACATCTGCTGCCATTCAGTCTGGCCCGACGTCATAAAAACGCGACAGTCACTAAATTTCACGAGACTATTGCACAGGTGTCAAAATATGACATAAGACATAATGGTGATTTTGTGGTTTTGAGGGAAATGTTTGACACGGCAAATTCAGTGATGGGGATGGGCGGAGATAAACTACCGCGATTTTTTTCTTCTTCTTTAAAAAAAAATTATTCTTTTTTTGAATAGTGACGACGGACAAAAACCGGAGGTTCTGGATTAAAACCGGCTGGTGGTAAAAAAAACGGATTTCCGGCTAAAACCGGAAAAGTGGCATCCCTGACAAATATACTTTTTTAGAATACAGTTGGCAGTCCTGGGAGAGATAGCAATGCTGAAGACCAGTGATGAACCCACTTTCCCGGGAAGGGCCAATGGACCCTACACTCTTAAGGAAATTACACCTACTACTGACAAGGGTGTAAAAAGGAAAACGAAAGATTGATTTTAAGAAAAGTGCATGAAGCCATTCTTAGTTATAGAGATGAATATGTCACAAAAAAAACCCCAAAAAAACAACAAAAAACAGAAACAGCAAACACATCCTCTAACCTTGAGAATATTTCTTCGAAATGTGATGACTTCGAGATCTTTGTTTTCATTGAACTCATTGATGGGTGTTCCAATGAGCATACCTGGAAGAAAAATAAGATAATTGAATACAACAATGTGAATTCCCATTTCTATAAACTCGATAATATGGAAACTGAAATTTATTTTAATATATTATTGCTATTAAATTAGATGACATAAATATTTATTTTTCACTTTTGGTAAATTTTGTACACTCGAGGCCCTAAATGCCTCAAATCAACTTGACAAATTCAAAAGAAATTGTCAAAAATCATAGCACCACAATGGGTCAACACAGAACGAAAGAAGAAGAAAAAAACAGTTTGAGAGTGCCATGAAGAGGATCAAAACAACCTAAAAATAAACACTATGTAAATTAATTATGGTGCGAAAAGATGGATTAAAAAGAAGGGGGGAAAAAATCAACATCACTCTGATTCACTTTCAATGTCTTGGTTCAGAAATAGAAATGGTTTCCCCTTTCATGTCTTGTTTCCTACTCTTCATATTAATTATAGGTTATTCAAAAGACCTCACCATAACTTGATTGTAGTTGCCAGTACCTAGAATTTTTGGCTACAGACAAGAATATTTTTCTGATGAAACAGGAGATTTAGCATCTCTGTGTTCAACAATATTGGACATTGTAGACAAGACATGTATCAGCATATGATATTATCTAACATAAAAACATAATAAAAACAAATAAATCAATAATGCAGGATGTACCTATTTCATAGTTGAGCATCTTTTCCTGTCTGTTACCACGGGGTTCCATGATCTTTAAAATGGGCTGGAAAAGTCGGAGATCACATAAGCGCCTTGTCTCATCATAAAATTCTTCCCGCCTTGCATCCTGGGTAATGGCCAGGAATATATAAGACTCCGGCTCCATGAGCTTGTAGTAAAGAGGATATTTTTTGGCTTCCTGTGATGAAAATGGGAGAATCCAGAGATGCCAACTTTAAATTTGGCTCACAGAAGTTTCAGACACAACTCGTAGGAATTTCAAAGCCGAAAGAGGAATTTTCGCACACAAGAAAAAGGAATTGGAATGGTATTGTGTTTACATATTGTATAGTTCTAAATAGATGACTGATTAGATTTATATTATGATACATAAACACATTGCCAAATACAATCCCAAAGTTTCCTTATTTCAAATGAAGTAAAGCTCCATAACCTAATGGTAGAGATTGTAGTACTGGTAGTAGTGAGGATGATGTGGTGTTGGTGGTTGTTGTAATAGTAGTAGTGATGATGAAGATGTGATAGTGGTTGTTGTTGTAGTAGTAGTGGTAGTGATGGTGGTGGTGGTGGTTGAAGTAGTAGTTGTAGTGATGATGATGTGGTGGTGGTATAGTGGTTGTAGTAGTTGTGGTCGTGATGATAATGACGTGGTGGTGGTTGCAGTAGTGGTGGTAGTGTTGTTGATGTGGTGGTGATGGTGGTTGTAGTACAAATGGTAGTGATGATGATGTGGTAGTGGTGGTTGTAGTAGTAGTCATGGTAGTGATGATAATGTGGTGGTGGTGGTTGTAGTAGTATTGGTAATGATGACGTGGTGGTGGTTGTTGTAGTAGTAGTGGTAGTGATGATGTTGTAGTGGTGGTTGTTGTAGTAGTAGTGGTAGTGATGATGTTGTAGTGGTGGTTGTTGTAGTAGTGGTAGTGATGATGATGTTGTAGTGGTGGTTGTTGTAGTAGTAGTGGTAGTGATGATGATGATGTTGTAGTGGTGGTTGTTGTAGTAGTAGTGGTAGTGATGATGATGATGTTGTAGTGGTGGTTGTTGTAGTAGTAGTGGTGGTGATGATGATGATGTTGTAGTGGTGGTTGTTGTAGTAGTAGTAGTAGTGATAATGATGATGTTGTAGTGGTGAGAATCCAATAGTGTAAGAATACAACATAATCCTATAATTTATGCAATCTGTGATGAAAGATTAGCTTTAGTTTGTGAAGATCATTTCATGTGAAAGCAAAGTACATCCTTTATAAATGTTGGAATCAATATTGAGAACATAATCGATTAGAAAAAGTTTGCTTATCTACTAATAAAAAGGGAATTCCTGGAACACAGTTGCCTAATGGCTCATTATCTTTTTTTTAAATGCTCAATTGCAATTCATATTTCTGTAACTATAGAGAGGATATAATTTTTTATCTTTTAAAAATAAAACTTGAAATCATATTTGTGTTGTCATTTAAAGTAGTTAGAGTTTCACACCTAATAAATCATTACATATCAGTGATGCAATATGTCTTTAAAAAAAATGTTATCCTCCAGAATTACAGGACAAGTTAAGCCACAGTATATCCCAGCTTCTTTTACAGCATTATAGCAAAAACTGCTTGTATTTTCGGTTTCCATTTGAGTTAATTGATGAACAACTAATGAACCAACCATTGGTGGATGGACAGAGAGATACAGGGAGAGAAAAACAACTCACATCCTGAACACTGAATCTACATAGAGAGGTAAGGAAAATGAAAATACAGACTCTACATACTTGAAAATAGTCCATTAGCATGTGGCTCGAATGCCTTTTCAATTTAGCAACGGACACCTCAACCTTCTGACCTCCCAACTTCAAATTTGAAAAACCAGTGATACACATCGTTATTTTTGAGTTATTTGAATGGTTAATCAACAGATCCCATACACCCGAAATTCCTTAAAATAGGTACAGAAAATAGTAATAGGCAAACAAGCAAGATGTATTTGAAACCATGGCAAATATTTATTGAAATATTTGTAAAAAATGTTGGGTTCTTTTTTCTCTCTAATAATAACAGAATACTTGGCAAGACTGCTTCAACAATTTTGGCAAAATTTTCTGTGGATTACATTCTACTAGTAAGTTTTAAAAATATAATTTTAAAAAAAGAAAGAAAAGAAAAGAATTTTTTTTAAAAATACTCACACATAAATTGACTAAACAGCATCAACTATAATCTAGTTTTCAGAATCTTAAAATTATCATATCTAGGCGATTTAACATGAAACTGCCTAACTTGTCTGATCAACTCCATTTAAAATTGGTGTGATGATGATGATGATAAGTCAATAATAATAACGATGATGATAATGATAACAATAACAATAACAACAACAATAATAATAATAATAATAATAATAATAATAATAATAATAATAATAATAATAATAATAATAATAATAATAATAATAATAATAATAATAATAATAATAATAATAATGTTAAGATAATGGTTTCTGTTTATAAGCACAGTCCTCGGGTCTCAAACAGAGCGTGCTTATAGCCAGATCATGCTATAACTGGATTCGGATTTTAAGTCTATGTTCAATGCTCATATTACAGTAAAAATAAATTTTTCTTCTGTTTCCAAATGTACACATTATGGCATACACCAAATAGCCGGTTACCAACCAACCCCCCCCCCCCCCCCACCCCTCCTCCCTGTAATGTTTGAATGAGCTGCTGAGCCTGTTTATTATTATTCAAGATATTTTGACGGCTGTGGATTTTTCATTTCATCACTGAGTTGTCAATTGTTTCGTGCAAGGGAAGCAATGATGTAATAGTGTTCCTTGCAAAGCATTTTGATGTATCTGTTTTTGTTTGTAAATCTTTGTATCAAAATAAAGATTTTTCTTTTAGTTATTTTTATTCACTTTCTTTAACTTTTGTTGCTTTTAAATTATGGTAAAAAAAAATAATTGAGCTTACTTATAAGCGGAGTCCTTTTCGATAAGGATGCTTATAAAGGGGTCAATATATTATAAAATAAAAATTATGTTTCGTGCCTTGAGCATGCTTGGTGCTGGAGTGCTTATAAATGGAGACCATTGTAATAATAATAATAAGGTCCGTAATAATAATAATAATAATAATAATAATAATAATAATAATAATAATAATAATAATAATAACAACACAGCAGGACCTCAACATAGGGAATCTTTCCAATCGCAAAACCCAGCAAATCAGGATGAAATTCCAGGGAATAGAATTTCTACGTGTAATAATTTACCTCTCTGGCAAGAGACACTGAACCTGACATTCATTTCTAAGATTTTATTGATACTTACATTCCACAACTCTCTCTTGATAGCCTCTAAGGTAGCATCCCTGCCACACATGAGGGGCACCATGACTCCTGTTGGCAACAAGCAGTCAACAGACACCTGCTGGGGCATCAAATGGTGCTCCCATAGTTCTCCTGAACTCGGTGGCATTTTTTTCTTTTTCTCCTTACTTTATCGCCTCATCACACTATGGATTGGAAATATAAAAAAGACGAATGATGTAAAACATTTAAAGGTAAAGATTGAGAGCATCTCGTGGTCACAAAAAGTCTTGAGCTATGATATGATGATGAGTGTTCGTGTTAGTGTTGGTATTGTATAAATTATAAAAGTAAAAGTAAGTAATTGTAATCCAACTCCCGACAGTGTCTGGATAAGTTGGAATTGGTGAAAAGTTTTCAATCATTTATACAGGCCAAGTCCATATTGGGACAGACGCTGTATTGGCATGCTTCCTTGGGAACTGAATACTTTCTAGACCATATATAAAAGTCATAAATCTAGTCATATCCTTTTGGAAAGGCTCAATTCTCCAAGTCCAAGGGGAAAATGTCGACCTTAGCTAAGTGAAATGGAGCATAAAAAGGTAGCCAAAATAATATATGACTAAATTGAATTTTAGCCAGCACTGTGAAAAGACTGCTAACAAAGCAAATAAAACCCTGGGACTTGTCAGAAGATCTTTCGACTATATAGACAAACCCATATTAATATTAACCACTCTTTTTAAAAGTCTAATACGATCACACTTGGAATATGGAAACTGTGTATGGGACCCCCCATAAATAAATTAGATGCTTTACTAATTGGAAATGTCCAATGTAGAGCCACCAAACTTGTTCCTAAAATTTCAAACCTCAGCTACGAAGATAGACTCAGAGCACTAGACCTCCCTAGCCTCATGTACAGAAGACTAAGAGGAGAGCTAATTGAAACTTATAAATTGACCAACGGTCTCTACAAAGTAAAGATTACCTCACATTTAACAAGGACAAAAGTCAAAAGAACAAGAGGCCACTGTTACTGTTATAAACTTGCCAAACAAAATTGTCGTTTAAATTTAAGGCAGTGTCTACATACACGGTAACCGGGCACCTAGCCTCAGGATCTACGTACATGGTAGCTCCGGTAACTGGTTTGCCGCTACAATACAAGCAATGGATAGACCTCGGTCTGTGTGTGTGTGTGTGTGCGTTAGTTTTAAAAATCAAACAATACAATTTAACCCATTAAAGGCGAGATTCAAGGTTACCATGTACGTAGATCCTGAGGCTAGGTGCCCGGTTAGTAACGAAAATAATGATAACAAAATATCTGCATTATTCCTCTTTGCATCTTTAATTGAACCCCCTTAAAACTTTTAGTAAAAGCGAACGGCAATTTCCAGTCATAACTTTCTTATCGGCGAGTTGGGTCACAATTTGACTCCCACTGCTGCTGCTCACTAAACTACTAAACTGCCTAAAGTTATCGTGTACGTAGACACTCCCTAAATTTAAACAGCCCAAAAAATTTATTTAGTCAGCGAATTGTTGAGACATGGAATAGCCTGCCTAAAAAAAAGTTATAGCGCCAAGCATAAACAGCTTCAAAATCCAAATTGACAGTTTCTTGCAGGATCTAAAATACAGCACCGATTTCTCATTGAAGCCTGCCCTTCGACCTCCACAAGTTGGTGGAGACCGATCCAACAACCACATTCATAATTAACAACGGGCCATCGGCCCAGCCCACTACGATGAGCTCATACTCATAAGGTCAAAAACTGTGTGAAAAAAAATATCTGTAAATAAAGAAAAGAAAAGTTTCGTGTCGAGCAGATTACCCAGAATTAGAATAAACGTTTAAGTTTAAACAGTATCAGTATCAGTATCAGTATCAATACACCAAAATCGAAGACGACGACAGACTTAGACTCGTAGATTTGAGTTTGAGGGATTTAGGTAGATGCTCGTTTTAATTTTAATATTTTTCAGTTACCTTTTACTGATTTTAGCATTATAAGAATAAGGGTTTAATCTACCCTCTCTTATACAAAAATATAGGAGCATAAATTAACGTCCATCCTTGATTTAAGGGGTTGTATTCAATCACTTCTGTTCCAGACTTCACCGATGTGTGCCCTCACTCAGTGCTCACCAAGAACAGCTGAAAGCCGTAGGTAGGCAGGAAATGATACCTATTCATCTCTTCCGAATCAGAAGTGATACCAGGTAATTAAAATGTATAAAAAAATAAGGGAAATAATATAAAGACCAGAAATAATGTCGTCGAGTAATTCAGCGAGAGACCAACAACAACAAAAAAAAGTAAATAAATACAAAGAAAGGAAAGAAAGAAATGAAAACTAAAAAAGAAAACCAAACAAATAGAGAGGGGTAATTATGACAGAATTCAAGCGCATGTCAACACCAAACGTTGGACTTGGATGGCGTTTGCACATGTCTGACCACAGTCTGTGCGTCTGACCGTAGCCGTTTGACCGTCCTGTGTTATCTATGGGTCTGACTGAGGCTGTTATTAGTAGGGGGAATTTGGCCAAAACCGTGCAAATTCGGGTTGAAAGCATGAAAATGTGCATACAGGATACCAAGATCCCTTCAAAACCCATCTGTTATAGAACCACTCTGGCAATCAATCATAACGTTTCGGTTAAGGCCTAAAATTGTCCCTATAACAGCTACACAAGGGAAATAACTGCGTAAATAAGTAAATACATTATATATTTTCTTCATATATTCATTTTATTAGGGGAAATTGGACTAAAACCGTGCGCATTGAGATTGAAAGCATGAAAAATTAGCATACAGGTAGCTAAGACCCATATAAATGAAACCTGCTACAGAACCACTCTCGCAATTTATTATAACAGTGCGTTTTTAGCTCTTTTATTTTTCCCTATATAGCATTACTTATTCAAGGAAAATAACAAGAATACAATGTGTGTTCAATAATTTAAATATATTGTAGTATGATGGTTTCATACTTCTTGTATTTTTTTAAATAGCACTTTCTGTTATGGTCTCCTTCTATTCGTCTTGCGGTATGCTGCGCGCCGTCGCACTTAAGTGGGGAGAAAGGATAAAACCAGTGGCGCACCTCGCTTCAACGTCATTCGCCTCCCGACTCACGTCGGGGGCAATCCTAATGGGATTCAATAGTCGTACCGTCACTTCCTTCCTAATGACGTATGGTAACTTAGTAACACTGGCTCTAAACTATCGGAACAATGGCGGACGCCGTATGAAATATTTCTCCGGCGAGCTTAAAAGCGTATCCAGAGGAAAAAAACCCCATCAATTTGATCATGTTTTGACTTTTACACATTCTGATCACAAGGTATATGAAAAGGGAATGAAAGGTTCTCGCCAGCATGAAGAATAAAAAGTAAAGATTTTCTTTGTTTAGAACCAAGATGGCCGCCGTTGCCAGGCTCGTGACATCAGACTACTGAATCCAGAAATAAAACTATTAGATAGTAAGATTTAATAGTGTGTTATTTCTGTTTCTTTATTTGACAGGTATGTTGAACTTTTATTATTAACATTGTCATAAGCATTATTATTATTATTATTATTATTATTATTATTATTATTATTATTATTATTATTATTATTATTATTATTATTATTATTATATTATTGCTGTTGCATTTATTGTTTTAATTATTGACATCGTAATTTCTTATTTTATTCATATCATTTCCATGGATTGTTAATGCCTTTGTGTAATGACAGTAAATCGAATACGTGCCAGTATAACTTGTATCTGTCATGAGGAAAATACTTAGTCTAATTAATTGATTACATGAGTGCTAGTAATAATCTGTTTATCACGATTACAAACTTACCACGATCTTTATTATTGGTGATTTGTAAATAATATCGGCCTATTCTAATGTTGTTGATGTAGTTATCCTGTCACTGTCACATCCCTTCCATCTATCCATCTATATCTCTCTGTATCTATCTATCTATCTATCTATCTATCTATCTATCTATCTATCTATCTATCTATCTATCCATCCATCCATCTACCGACCGACCTACGGACCTATCTATCTGTATACTTATATATCTGTCTGCCTATGCACATATGTACCCATCTTTATATATTTACCTTTCAATTACTTAGTATGAGATTACAGTTGGCTACATATCAATCTACCTAATAATCTATTCAACTATCTGTATGCCTGTCACCTGATACACATATAGGCATAAGTACCTATTGTCTGACTAGCTGTATGCTCAGTTATCGGTCTGTCTGTCAAGCTTTCTTGGTCATTAATCGTTATAGTTGTATAATGTCCTGATGATGCCCTGCATCATCGAATTATACCAAACTTGTGAGATTGTTGGTAGTGATTTATATCTTATGCTTTTATTAATGATGTTGGCATATTCGATGCCATTATCTTACTTTGTAAATATTCATGTTTTATTGATACATTCGATTATCATTATATTGCTAATTTTGGCCACATCGCCACTCGACTCACGTTGAGGGCTGAGTGCCAATCTTCTTCTTATTATTATTATTTCGATGTCACTATTTTACATTGTGAATATTACAAGGTTTAATTCTATGGAATATTATTTTATTACGTTCAATTATCATTTTATTACGTACTTATGTTGGCCGTATCGCCACTCGACTTACGTTGAGGGCTGAGTGCCAATCTTCATTTTCTATTCCATTATATAACATGCATTGGTCATTCGCCTCCCGACTCACGTTGAGGGCAATCCTAATTGAAATAAAACTATTAGATAGTAAGATTTAATAGTGTGTTATTTCTATTCTTTATTTGACAGTGTCGCCCCTTCCTTAGAACCAATCACGACCCTGAGCATTGCGCGAGAAAAAAAAAAAACTCAGCATATCTCTTGCGCAAAATAAGATCTTGTTTTGTTCTATCACTCCCTCTTCATTCATCCCAAGCCTCAAGAAGCCTGCCACGCTGCCTGCCAAAATAGCGGCACTGGCAACTACATCTCATTCTCAACATCAAAAACTACACCTCATTATCAAGAGATATCTCGCCACCAAACCTCTCAGGACAACTCCATACATCCTCCCTATCAAATCTCTCTCATTTACTCCATCGACTATATTACACCTTCCTCATCAAAAACTATACGTAACTTGAAGAAAACTACAAAGAGGCTTCATTATTGTACCCCCTGCAACCCAAATAACAAGATACAAACAATAACAAGATTATTACATATTATTGTTGACCATTTACAGTAGCTAACAAATGGCTTCGGGTGGGAACAGTACAGATACTGGACGTTTCGGGGGAAACCCTTCATCAGCAAAAGGAACGTTGGAAACATAAAACAAACTTTATGTAGTAGGAATTGTATTCCTGGGTGGTTGAAGACGTTAGCGTGGTGTTATCTAGTTGACATACTAAAAACTTGTCCCATCTGTCCCTGCGAGAAGTTCTTTTTGTCACTGTAATAGGATTCTATAGTCTGATGTCACGTCCGCCCGGCAACGAGCAACTTGGTTCTAAACAAAGAACAAAGAAAATCGGCACTTTTTATTCTTCATGCTGGCTAGAACTTTTTCACATGTCATGTGATCAGAATGTATAAAAGTCAAAACATGATCAGATTTATCATGTCATGTGATCAGAATGTATAAAAGTCAAAACATGATCAGATTTATACTGTTGTTCATCTCTGGATACACTTTTATGCTCGTCGGAGAAGTATTTCATAAGGGCGTCCGCTATTGTTCCGATAGTTTAGAACTAGTTACTATGCGGCATTACGAGGGAAGTGCCGTCACGACTGTTGAAGCCTATTGTATCTGAAAACAGGCAAACGCATTCCTTTTCTAGTCATATGTAATATTCTTCCACCCCTCTCTCTCTCTCTCTCTCTCTCTCTCTCTCTCTCTCTCTCTCTCTCTCTCTCTCTCTCTCTCCCTCTCTCTCTCTACTTTCTTTCTTTCCATAAAAGACCCAACAACATTCAATTATGAATTATGAGAATCACATATGGAATACACAACTAATGCTACAGTTTTAAAATGCTACATTAACTGCACAATGGTTCACCATCAAGACACGTAAGACCTATTTCACACAAAACAAGCCATCAGAGTAATTTTTGGACAACAACAGATAGAACAGTCGCGGGTGCTTTTAGCCGAGCACTCAATTATACCTGAACGAGCAGGCAATTTGTGTGCAGTGCCTTACACAAGGACACAGCAGTACATAGACCATGCTCCCATTGCCACCATGCGGTCAATAACGTAACGTCAATAGATGGACACAATACTGCATTGCAACGATTGATGATTATCATGATGATAATGATGATGATCAGCGGCGTGGCGTATTGACGGCATATTATGGTGGTGCCATGATTAGAAGA
>NC_088363.1:33548613-33576113 GCF_034508935.2 Berghia stephanieae
AACTACGCGATAGAAAGTTACAGTGCTCTTAGTGCAAGGGAAGTAACCGTGGATGGTAAATGCGTGACGTCATCGGCATACTCTCAATATCGTTCGTGATTTATATAAACAAACTATTGAAAAGATTTGCAGGAATAGAAACATCACCATGCAAATTTAATTTACAAGTATGTAAGTTTTTTTTCTTCTTTCTTTTATATTTACACATGTAGCATGTGTAAGTCATTTTCGTCTGGCACCACTTTATACTGTAAGCATGCCACGCCGCTGGACATCCCATGATCTGATGATCGTCGGGGGGGGGGGGGGGATACATAGGATGCAGCTCTCACCACTTTCCGCCATTCTTCTCCTTTGTTGGCCTTCTCCAAGAGTTCCTCCATCTTCATTCCTGTCTATACCTTGATATTGTCCATCCAACCTTTGTCTTCCTCTTCTTTTTCCTCCTTCAATGGTGCACTCCATCACTGTTCTGCACAAACCTTCATGCCTCATATTGTGGCCAAACCATAACAGTTTCTTCCTTCTAACTGTGGTGATGAGGGGTTCCTGTCGTCCTGTACGATCTTGCACCTCTTCCGGTACGTCTTTGTTGGTTCTGTGTTCTGTATACGGCACCCGCATGAGTTTTCGATAACTTTCATCTCAAAAGCAGAGATTCTTCATTCTTATTCCGCAGTTAATATCCATGACTCGCAACCATATAGTAAGATGGATAGTGCCAGTGATTTGTACAGTTTAATCTTTATTTCGAAATTGATTGGACTTTTCCATATATGCCAGTCTCGTTTGCGTTGTTGTTGACATTCTTATTCTTGCCTTAATCTCAGGTACCTTCCTTGGTATCAGAACACCCAAGTATTTAAATGTTGAGACTTCCTCGTTTCTCATTATCGATTGAAATTTTTTCATGTCCATCATTTCTGCTGTTTACCAGTATCTGAGACTTTTCTGCACTTATTTCCGTGTTGTACTGCATTGCTTTATGTGCAAGTGAGTTAGTTAAATATTGTAGTTCTTGTTCGCTTTCGGCCATGAGGTCTATGTCGTCAGCAAAATGCAATTTTCGTCCTCCAATTGGATTCAGTAGTCTGATGTCACGCGCCCGGCAACGGCGGCCATCTTGGTTCTAAACAAAGAAAATCATTACTTTTTATTCTTCATGCTGGCTAGAACTTTTCATTCCCTTTTCATATGCCTTGTGATCAGAATGTGTAAAAGTCAAAACATGATCAAATTGATGGAGGTTTTCTCCTCTGGATACGCGTTTAAGCTCGCCGGAGAAATATTTCATACGGCGTCCGCCATTGTTCCGATAGTTTAGAGCCAGTGTTACTAAGTTACCATACGTCATTAGGAAGGAAGTGACGTTACGACTGTTGAAGACTATTGATACAGAGGTTTGATGATTTTCGAGAGTTTCACTCATAATTTTCTCTAGGAAGACATTGAAGAGCATTGGGGCGAATATTCAGCCTTGTCTGACGCTTGTCCGGAAGAACTCATCAAGCTCGTTGTTGTTGAGAACTGCACTTGTCGCAGTACAATAGAGTGCTTCGATTATTTGGACGAGACCCTCTTCGAAACAATAAAAGCGTAGTGTATCCCACAAACCGTCATGCCATACCATGTCTATGAAATTGTGAAATAGTTCTTTTTGGTGTTGCAGCAATTTCTCTGTCAGAATTTTGCTATTGAAGACTTGTACTGTGCTCTTTCCAGCTCGAAAACCAGCTTGCTCTTCTGCCAGGATATCTTCGGTTTTTTGTTTCATTCTGTTTAGTATTTTAACGCAAAAGTAATTTACTTGGGTGGCTAAAGAGACTTATGGTCCTATAGTTACTGCACTCTTTCAAATCTCCCTTTTTTTTATTTTTGGGAAAGGGACATGGCCTACTTACGTCACGAAGAGGGATAATCAAGGATAATTGCCCCTACTATATAACAAATCATCGATAAGATCATGATTGGTTTGTAACCTTCATAAACAGATTATTACAAGCATTCACTTCATCATTTAATTAGACTAAGTATTTTACTCGTGACGGATAACTCTGACCATAATTTACATTCGGACAAGTTCAAGCAATAATATATCGATGGTCGGCGGATCAAACCTCTGAAGCCGATCCTGAAAATTGGGACTTCTGAGATTTGATCTGCCGACCATCGATATTTCGGTGGTTAAAGTCATTGAGTTCTCTCGTTAGTTCACGATTGTTAAAGATATCAAAGAATACACGTGAGTTTTTAAGTGCGCATAGGTCAAACCGGGTCAAACTATCCATTGAGGCAGGACCCTCCCTTCCTCCAAATGGAAGCATTACGTTGATATTGCCATTGTTGAATTATGAATTCGAAAATTTTTACATAAGCGTAGGTTCAGTTAATTATGCCCGTAAACATGATACGTAATAAAAGGGAAGATTTTTTTTTGTAACAACCTGCCCCAGTTTGGTTTTGTAACCTAAATGTACAAAGGGGTCAAGACCGTCCAATGAACGTTGAGAAAAAAGTCATGTGACTTTATGTAACACAGGCAATGTTTATGTAAGAAAAGCATGTCGCGTTAGTTGTGATATTGGTGATGAGGTGTAGAACTGTAGACTTGTTCAGTGTATTTATTTATTTATTTATTTATTTTTACACGTGTGAATTTAGTGTTTCAATAATGGTCGAATTAGCAAGAGAAGCCTTTATCACAAATAATTTTGACTTGGCTGCTGAAATGTATGAAAGAACCATTCGTGAGAAAGGTCCGAAGTCAGAACTTTTCCTTGGTTTAGCTAACAGTTTCGCAAGAGGAGGGCAATTTTCTAAAGCCTTCGACGCATATACAAATGCCTATAGATATGGTAAAGTCACACCTGAGAAATTAAAACATTTAGTTGCGGGACTCATTGACACTGTTAAACAACAAGACAATTCATCTAATAAAAAGCAGCAAGCTAGAATTGGGATGTTTTCCTGTGGTGTTTGTCGAGGATTACTCGCCGATCCAGTTACCATTCCCTGTGGACACACTTTTTGTCGCAAGTGTTGTAAAGATAAATCCGATACTTGTGAGACGTGCAGAACCGTCCACTACAGATTGAAAATAAATAAAATAAGTTCTAATGTTGTTCTCGTGAATTTAATTGAAAAGTTATTCCCTAACGAATGCGCCGCAAGTCGTTTGAAAAAGGAAGGAAACCAATACTTCGAAAAGAGAGATTTCAGAAAAGCGGTCGAGGTTTATACTAAGGCCATTGAGATAGGTGAGTATTTTTCACAAGCCTTATGTTGATTTTCAATTAATTATTTTGTACCACATAAATTTCGCGGAGAGAAAACTAACGAAATTTAGGCGAGTCTGAGTCTGAGTCGGTGAGGACAACTCGATACCCTTCTGACTTCTGTTACTATTTTTAGACGTTGTATAAGTATACGCTGTGATTATCCCCAGACACCTGTCTGGGGATAATAAAAATTTGTTATCCCCAGACACCTGTCTGGGGATAACGAATTTTCATTATCCCCAGACGCATATTTGAAACTCCGCTCTTTTAAACAATTATCCACATTCCAGAATATGGAATGTTTCCAGATGCACATAGAAATAAGGAAAGTTAATAAAATATCTATAAAAACATAAAATTAACCAACATTAAAATCAGTCGTTACTACATATACACAATATGCGTCGACTTCGAAGTGGGTGTCATGGCCGAATGGTTTAGTCGTCTGCCCTGGAAGTTTGACCATAATCGACGTTGTGGGTTCGAATCCTGGTAACGTCACTTTTTTTTTTTTTTAAATTCCGTCTTCTTTTTACAGAACGTTGAAAGGGATAAATGTCCCATCCATCCTCCCCCCACCTCTTTTTTTTATATTATTAAACTCTCTCTCTCTCTCTCTCTCTCTCTCTCTCTCTCTCTCTCTCTCTCTCTCTTTTTTTTTTTTTCTAGTTTCTAGCAAATATATTCGTCCCCACTCCGATCTCAAATAGTGTCTAAAAAGAATAAATAATTAAAAAGCAAACAAACAGAAATATTCAGAGAGCGACCAAATGGTCAGATAGAGGAGAAAAAAAAACAATAATTGTTTTAAAAAATAAAAACAATAATTGTTTTAAAAATAAAAACAATTTAAGAAATTCATGCTCAGAAACGGAACATTTACATAAAGGTTTAGCAAACAAAAAACTCTAAGGTTTAGGTCAAAATATTTAAAAAAAAAAGAAAAAGAGAGATTTCCCTCGGAGTTAACAATAATAATAATAATAATAATAATAATAATAATAATAATAATAATAATAATAATAATAATAATAATAATAATAATAAAATAATAATAATAATAATAATAATAATAATAATAATAATAATAATAATAAATAATAATTATAATAATTATAATAATAATAATAATTATTATAATTATAATAATAATAATAATTATTATAATAATAATAATAATAATAATAATAATAATAATAATAATAATAATAATAATAATAATAATAATAGTAATATATAATAAGAGTATTAATAATAAAAATAATACTATTATTGATAATAATATAATAATGATTATGATGTAATAGTAATATAATAACAATATTACAATTATTATTATTATTATTATTATTATTATTTTATTATTATTATTATTATATTATTATTATTATTATTATTATTATTATTATCATTGACCAAAACAAAAAAAAAACAATAATAGATCTAGAGCAAATTAAATAATGAAATAATATTACCGGAGAAATAAAAAATTCAACTGATTAAAAAAAAACTCTTGCTCGGAACTCGTAACAAAAGTGAAAACAATGAATATCAATTGGGAAGAAAGAAAGAAAAGTAAAAAAAAAAAAAAAAATGAGTGGGGGGGGGGGGGGGGGGGGGGGGGGGTCGGTCGCGACTGGGTCGAATCTGTGCAGCTAAAAGGAGTAAAATGAAAGGTGGCCTTACCCACTGAGCTGCCTATTCACACCGCTATCGGAATATTTTAAATTCATCATATATGAGCTATCCACCATTTTTGCTTCCTTGTTTTGGTAGTTATTTACATCTCTGATTCGAATAAAAATATGTTGTTGGATCTAGTTTTGTGGACGTGTGATACTAAATTGTATTGTCTTGTGCGAAGCAGACAGGAAAATAGCAGGTGTGGGTTTTGGGCTTTGGGGCGAACAACACCATGGCCTAGGAATTCGTCCGCGACATAAAAATTATTCCCGGTCGCCCCCAAAATTGTGGCCAGATTGAGCAAATTATAGAAACAAGAGATGATCAATAAAGTTAACAGGTAGGTAGGTAATGAAAATTTAAATGGTTGGTGGACTATGAACAGATTTGATGATTAACAACTTTCTTCCTGGTTGAAAATAAAAAGTCGAATTGCCAGTTTGACGTTTTCAGATCAAAGTAACAAAAGAAATTTCATTGATCCATTTGCTTTAAAATATTTTTTTTAAAAGAGCTGGATTTGACATTTGATCACTATTTACTTTCATCTTGTGTTAAATATCACTTGATATATTAACTGTTTTGGGACACAACCACTAGTATTTTTTCCAGAATATTTGGTATTTTTCACGCCTAGTTTGGCATTTTGCATAAAATCTTTCTGCCCACTTGCTACATGCGTCTGGGGATAGTATCCCCAGACAGGTGTCTGGGGATAACAAAAATTGGTTATCCCCAGACACCTGTCTGGGGATAACGAATTTTTATTATCCCCAGACAGGCGTCTGGGAATAATGACAGCCATAAGTATAACGGTCAGCTTTCAGTCACATAATCGGATGGCCTTGGCCCTCAGGTTCTGGTTGAGTCGGTCCATCTTTGAATTTGATAACCTTTGTATTATTATGATAACAACAAAGTGACAAAACTCGACTAGAAGTGTTATGAGCATCGATGAAACACTTTAACTTCACGATTGTCATTTTCCCATCTCTTTAGTCTCTTAGTTTTAGTAGTCTCATGTTTCAATTCCAGTGTCAAGAAACTACACTCTAACTTCACGATTGTCATTTTCCCATCTCTTTAGTCTCTTAGTTTTAGTAGTCTCATGTTTCAATTCCAGTGTCAAGAAACTACACTCGCTAGACATGTCGATATCATCATTTTAACGTTGTTAAAATACTCACTTTAAATTTAAAGTGAATAATTAAGAGAAGAGTCAAATTTCCACTTATTAATGAATGGTTTGAGTCCATGCTCCTACCGAACAAATTATAATGTCATTGTTATTTAAATGAAGTCGCAATAGCTGTGAACTTCTTTTATTATTTTTTTTTTTTTTGGGGGGGGGGGGGGGGGGTTGCTATTCCTATTGTCACATTTGCTGTTTTATTTTCTAAGGTAAAGTGTCCCGTGTCTCTGGGTTAGGTTGTTTTGATAATACTGATATCAGTGTGTGTGTTTGGGGGGGGGGGGGGGGGGGGGCTGATATCAGGGTGTGTGTGGGGGGGGGGGGGGGGAGGGGGTAGGTGTTGGGAAGGTTCCATCCACCCTGTAAAGTGATAAGTAATCTTCAACTACAATCTGTAAGGGCTGCGAATGGAGAAGCATTGTTTTCCTTCAATTGAACCTGCTTTGGATATAAATATATATCAATGTCTTGCTTGATTTTTTTTCTTTAATTTACTAAATAGTATTTCTCTTTTCCATAGTATCTGATGACCATCTGATTCTCAGCAATAGATGCCATGCTTATGCCAATCTGGACAAGTTTTCAGAAGCCCTCCTGGATGCAGAAAAAGTCGTTTCGTTGCGACCAGACTGGCCGAAAGGCTACTTCAGAAAGGGTAGTGCTTTGTATGGGTTGGGGAAGTACGAAGATGCCGTTGTTGCCTTTCTTCAATGTTTGGCTTTGGATCCCAAAGTCACATCTGCAAGGGATCAGCTGTCCAAGGTAGTTAATATTTGCATAGGTCAATTTTTATTGTTTTCAAACTCTGAAATGCGCAAAATTAATTAACCATCAGCTCTTCTTCTTCTTCTTTTTGGTCAGTCTGAATGTGTATACTACTGTGCAGCTGTAGGTCCCAGGTTAGCATTGTGCAATGGGTGGCGTAAAGTTTAGTCCACAGGAAAGGCTCTTGACACACATTTTCTTACAGAACTCAAGTGCTGTATATAGCTGGCTGATACCATCATTGTATCTTTAAAGAAAAAAAAACTGCAATGATGCTATACAGGCCTTACGACTCTTCCTACCCTATGTCAATGGCTTTGAACATATTTATTGGACAATGCACAGTTTTTAATTTCATATAATGATGTACAATTCCTCCTCTTTTGTTACTAGTCCCTTATTTGAGCCTGGAAAGTGTATAACAAAAGTAGGTTTATATATAAAATGAAAATAGACTAAGACATCAACTTCATGGCTAATGGTAAAAATATAGAAAACTTATTAATCTAAGGTCCTCTCATTGTATTTTGATGAACAAGGGCTTTAATTGTCTACTTGTTCAATTCTTAATTTTGGGTTATAAAAATTGTAATGCTCACGAGTCTTGTCCTCCACCATTTATTGCAATTGTTCTGGTATGAATCTCCTCAAACTATAAAATTTTTGCTCCTCACAGGCCCTTGACAAGATCCTCTCAGCACTTCCTCCTGATGACCCAAAAGCCCATGTTAGAATGCAAGAACAGAATCCATCGCTTCTTCATCAACTGATTAAGCAGAACTTCAACAGCTCTCTTTTATTGTCAAATATTTCATCCACCCTGTCGGACATGGTCCACATTGTCCAAGACACGGTCAATACCGCCAGCAATTTCACCTCTGAACAAATTCCAAATTTCATCAAAGAGGCGCCAGTGTCGGCTGAAGGCAGCAGCTCGGAATCCCCTTCCACACCCAGTGATTCTTCAATGCAAAAGTTCAGATGTGAGTAACAGACAGCAGAACCTTTCGTCACTGTTATTAGTAATAACAGGGTTGCCAATTTTCTGTATATCTACGGAATCCAGTATGTTATCAACCTTCAGTATATTTTCCAGTCACCTTCTGAATGGAAAAAAGTAATGACTTTTTACTGGAGTTCAGCACCCAGAAAAGGGTTGTCTATGTCTTTATGTAAAAGTTCAGGAAATATTTTCCTCCTGAATTGGCAACCCTGGGAATAAGCAAAGATGAATATAATAACAGCTTCATAAAAGAACAAAATACCAAGCCAAACTTGGAACATTTGAAAACCCCTTTTCAGCCAACAATAGTAAACTGAAAACATGGAAAACATTACTTACAACCAGATCTCAACGGCAGAAAAATATTTAGCACAATGTAATGTATTTATGTTTTCATCGTTTTTTGTTGTTGGCTAAAGAAATGTTTTTTGAACCCGAAATGTTCCATGTTGGGGTTTTGTTCTTTTTTGAAGCTGTGATATTCATTGTTTAAAATTACTCTTTACAGTCCACAGCTTCTAGCAACTTAGTATCACTTTCACTGTACTTATACAGTGAATATTGGGTAGATATGTGTCATACATAATCATCCAACTGTATCTTTGTTGTGTGTACCCTTGAAAGAAGTCTCTTGTGTTATATAGAAATCCCTTCAGTGTATTGTGTAAAGCAAGGGATGTTTTCCTATTTTATCTTGACAGCTGTATGAAAGTAGTTAAAATATGCCATTGATAATTGTTGTAGTATTATCTGATCCTAGTTGTTGTCATTTTTCAGGCAATTCTTTACCTGACTGCAGTGCAGTAGATCATGAAGAACTTCAGCGCAGTGTCATGCCTAGGTCATACTCCCCCATACTCCCTTCTATGACATCGAGGAAAAGGTTGCGAATGCCCAGCTCCAGTCAAGAACCCCACAGTCCTACTCATTTTCTCCCCGAGAAATTTCCAAGTGAGTTGACTTCAGTTTTCATTTTCTGGTTCATTCTTATTGGACCTTAACCAGTAAAGATGATATGATTGTTGGTAGCCATCAGGTATTTATCACGGTGTTCAATGTTATAAGAGATCAATCAGTGGATTGATTGATTCATTCCGCTATATAAAATCTCAATTTTTTTGTGCGCTATGTGGTCTTATAGTATGACACTCACTTTCGGATTGGAAGGTTCTGGGTTCGAGCCTTGCTCGGCGCATCGTTGAGACCTTCGAAGAGGCTCTTTACTCACATTCTCTCCCCGCTGTACTCAGGTGTAAAATGAGTACCTGGCCGTTAACAGCATTGTGTGTTGGAAAAAATTGTAATATCGTCTAACAGGCATCATGTCTCGTTCTGTATTTTGCGTGTTGGTGTTGGTCAGGGACCCTTTGTAACGAGCTCTGAGCATGTTAAGTGCATATTGATATATTACAGGCCTCGCAATTTCGCTCCGCCGGAAAAAAAATAAATTAAAATACTTTTTCATTTTGTTTCACAGCCTATTGAATTGGTAAAATTCTAAGAAAGTATTCTGGGAAATGGGGATCTTTGCTCATGTTATATTGAAAAAGCTTCGGCTTCAGGGGGACGTTGTCCCGCTGACCCCATACCAGGGCTCAGCCCTGGACCCAGACCCATCGTCTCGTGGATTTTCGGGCAATTTTTTCAGGGGGCAGATGCGGGCCTGATATTAAAATCTCAAGTAAAGTTATATGATGATAAGGGTGGCTTGATTTGCAAGGAATATTTTTACATGTTTAAAGTTGTTATATATAATGAATAAGTCCTATATAAAACTTGAGCAAAAATAAAATCTTAACCCTCTCAGCATTTATCAGGCTAAAGTATTTCCAACATGGCCATTTTCTCATTTATCAATTTCTTTCTTCTAGAACCATCATCCACATCATCGCACAAATATGTAAAAAATGTCCAGAAAGGTGAATCCACTGAGGAGAAAGATGCAACAATCGCCGTTAGTCTCCGTTCTGAATCCTTCAACACAGAAGACTTGGAGTGCAGTCTTTGTTACCGTCTGTTCTATGAGCCAGTGACAACTCCATGTGGTCACACATTTTGTCGGAAATGTCTTGACAGATGCCTTGACCACACTGTGGCCTGTCCCATGTGCAAGGGAAACATTGCTGAGGTGGGTAGTGGATAGAAACGACTCTGTGTACATCACTTGGTGCTGAATTATTGCTTACCATAGACAGTTGTGTAGTGCAAAGTAGAAATATTGCTTTAAATATTATTATTATTATTATTATTATTATTATTATTATTATTATTATTATTTGTTTGTTTTTTGTGTGTTAAAATTGACTTTAAAGAAATCTAGCTATTGTTTCTTTCACTTGAAATTAAAGCGAAAGAACAGAATGTTTTGGTGTTTCATTTAATTTTGATCTGATTTTCAATTTACAGTATCTGGCAGAACGAAGACATGCTGTGACAGAGTCTGTCCAGACCATTATGGAGACGTATTTGAGAGACGCTTTCCAAGAGCGATGTAAGATAAATGATGAAGAAGTAGTGGAACTAGCCAGGTTAGTACAATTAGTGTACATGGTGTGTTCTGTTGTCTTCTCCTTTATCTATGATTTTTATCTTTGCTGTTGCTATCTGGTATTCTAGTTCCATTTACCTCACTACATGCCCATTATTATTATGGTTGTCCAAGTTGTGTGTAGAAAATTATTTTGCTTTTTCATACCAAGCGCTAAACTTATTAATTTGATTTCTTTTGCCCACTTTGTGACATCCCTCAAGAGACGTAAGGGTGGTGGAGCTGGAGTTAATCCTTGCTTTTATGGCTTGACACTTGCATAAGCTGTTGCTCACTACCCTTTGGATAGGATGCTTGTCTAGCTTTACTTGCCACTAGATATAACAAACTCAGCGACCCAAATCATTGCTTGGTTGAGGTTGAAGTTAACCAGGGATTATTCCCAGACCCTTTGTTGTACAGGGAGTTGTCTACCAATTTGGCCTTCCCTCTACCTCAATAAGTTTCCTTATATTAGGTGTATTGTTAATAGAAGGGATACTTTTGGTCACTTAACTGCCATGTTGTAGTTTTTTACATCAAGGCGCTTAAGACCGCCTGTTTTGTAGGTGAAATCTCAAAAGTAGCATTAAATTTATTTATTTAAAAAATTTTAACGAAAAATGTATTATGGCATAAATGAACATCAGCTGGATTGATCTTGTGAAATTATTATTTACTAAATCGTCTCCCTTTGCAGGATGGGCAGTGATGAACAGTCTGAGATTCCAGTGTTTGTCTGCACACTGGCCTTCCCCTCTATGTCCTGTCCCTTACATGTGTTCGAGCCTCGTTATCGCCTCATGATCCGACAGTGCATGGAGTCGGGTACACGCCAGTTTGGAATGTGCCTGCAGGGCTCGGGAAATGACGAGTATGTTTATCTTTTTTTCTATTATTTACCACCATCTTCCATTCTAAACCACAAAGCAGAAGGGAGTTTATTTTTAAGAGGTCTCGATCGAGTGTGGCTCGCTTACCAAATTAAGTTTTGTTATTAGTATTAGTATGTATTTTGATACTAGAGGAACTGCAATACCTTTTCAGAATCCTTGAATTGTATTAATTTCCTGGTCACACATACAGACAGGACTTCACATCCATTTATAGAGGCATTAAAGTTGTTTACCAATCCTATCTCAATAACTTAAAGGAATTTAAGATTCCATTTTCATTATTTACTAAAGGCTATTATTTTTGGACGGTAAGCTGCAATAATTTTTCACATTATTGGACCGCACGTTGCGATAATTTTTCTCATTATTCGACCACATGTGGACTCCATACATGTGTTGAAAATCTTTTTTTTACTCCTTATTTTTTTAAAGACTATTGTAATATTAACTCACTCAACCCTAATACCGACTATATCCGTAGTTTACCGGGGTTACTTTTACCCCATGCCTATTAATTACATTTTTCTGAGACAAATTATAGGCGTAGTATTAAAGCTAATGTTTTTCACTCTCACGTGTTAATGGTAGTTCAAAATAATAAAACTATCCATGTACATGCTCATTTTTAATACATTTTTCCCAATTTTGAAAAGTAGCAATAATCTCTATGATTGAGTGAGTTAACATTTATCTTGTCTCAACAAAACTTGGCGTTTTGTCTAATTTTAAAATCATCTCCTTTTCTTTTTCTTCTAGCAACTTGTTTGTGGATTATGGATGCATGTTAGAGATCCGAGATGTCCAGTACTTTCCTGATGGTAGATCAGTTGTGGACACCATTGGTGGCAGACGGTTCAAGGTGTTGAGTCGAGGTCAGCGTGATGGGTATAATACAGCACATGTGGAATTTATCAAGGATACCCCAGTCAAACAGGAGGACTTGCCAGGTAGTGCCTCTTAATATGTGTTAGATAGTAGGATAGTTTATGGATACAAGTGTTTCCACTATACAATGACCAAAACCCTTCTTGTAGATTTTGGCCAGAATAATGACATTCATGCATGAAGATACTGGAATGTCCCTTAACCTTGTCAAAAAGATTTGTACATAATCTCTTGATATGAACTATAGTTTTTATGATCAAAATGATTATCTTCAGACTGCTGAATTAACCCCACTTCAATTTTAAAGTTTCATAGCGAAGTTATTTTTATTGCTTATGATCTTTCAACAAATGAGGTATGCTAATGTCATTGAGCTCTTGAATTTATTTTTTTAAAGAATACATAAATTGACTCGAAGATGCTTAAATGATTAGATGACATTCACTCCTAAAGATCTCCAATCATTAATTATTTTTAAAAAATTGTCCTGACAAACAGGCCTATCTGCCCAGCAAGGTGAGATCTATCAGATGTTACAGACATGGCTATCCAGACTCCCCCAGGTACAGCAGAACAGAATATTCCAGACACATGGAGAGATGCCTCCCATAGAGCCGTCCCTGGATTCATTACCCAATGGGCCCCGATGGTGCTGGTGGGCATTGTCTGTATTGCCCTTCAACAACCAAAGGGTTCAGTTGGCAATCCTAGCTATGGTTTGCCTCAAGGAGAGATTTAGTGCTCTGAGAAAGGTATGGAGGTTTAGCTAAAGTGTTGCCAATAGTATTCTAAAGCTACTGACAATCATGCAACCAAGCCCCAACTGAATTTCATTGATGTGCTATCTCGTAACATTGCATCATTACTAAATGTTGTCTGGGATTGTGGCCTTGCCAATTTTATCTACAGTGGAACCTCCCGATAACATGTCGCGGGACCGAGTTTTTGTGTCGTTATTTAGAGGTTTCAAAGATGGCGGTCCAAGTGGGCGTGGTAAGGCCCGCGGGACCAGTTTTTATTAACCATGCCACATCCGGGCTGGGGACCGGCATGTGAACAGCTGTTTGAATACAATGGAACACATGGCCGCATTAAAAATGTTTTTTTTTGTTGTTATTTTTTTGTTTTCTGTTTTTTTTTTAACTTTTATTTTTGTTTCTCTCTATCCATTAAAAATGTAAAAAAAGGTTCATCATCCTTATTTTGTTATGAACATCAAGACTTGTTTGGCTTGAAATAATCCTCTATCACTGTTTGACGTTTGACGCTGGAAATGATAGCAGATACTTTGTCCTCCATTGGGATGAGCATGTCAAATAATTGCGCACCGCTGTCATGTTGCATGGCAAAAGTTTTATATACTTTGAGTACTCATACTCGGCTTTTTTAGTATCAGATATCTACGAAAACTGCCGAAAATCGCCAAAATGATGTCGTTATTCTGAGGTTTTATCAAAAGTGCGTCGTTATTCGGAGGGTTTTTTTTTTTTTTACTGATCTTAAATAGAAAAAAAATCGGGTCCAGGCGTCAATGTCGTTATCAAGAGGTTGTCGCTATTCGGAGGTGTTGTAATCGGGAGGTTCCACTGTATTACCTTCACTGTCGGACAATGTTCGCCTTTAAACATTAGTTTTAATCATTTAGCTTACAGTACAGTTCACGTTCAAAGGCCTCGGTTGCAACGGGAGCTCGACTACAACCAGAACTGTTAAAATCTCTGTTCTCGGCCTATGTAATTCATGTAAATGAGAAGTGAGACGGTGAAGTTTGAGGGTAGGATTGTGCGCTACTTGAGTTTTAAGTGCACTTTGTGGCGTAGTTGAAATGGGTGGAAAGCAGAGGAAAGGGAGAAGGTAGAATTAACGGATGCATTTTTCCGATCCACCTTGTGTCCTGGAGTAAGTGGAAGAGGGGGTGAGGTATGGTGGGTCGGGGGAATTAAAGGAATGGATGTCACAGTCACATTATCCGATTTATTTACCAAGGGAGATAACTCGAACCGTGTTCCTTGTGTTTTTATAAATTCCCCTCAATATTGCTTCACGTTAAATTCCATATGCATGGATGTAGTTGGGCTCTGCTATAACAGGATTTTTTTTGCTAGTCCCACTATCCCCGTTGTATCCGAATTCCACTGTACCATACTCTAGAAAATTGTGTATTTTAAAATTTGGCTTTAAAACAATCAACTTAAATTACCCTTATCTTGGCAGAAACTCTCAAAACTGGGAATTCTAGGGTATGCTTCTAGGTTTTTATTTGTAAGACATTGGGTTCGGGTCTGCTGTTGATGTTGTGTAGTTGAGGCTCTATAAACTCCTATTTCTTAAAAGATAATCATATGTAAAACGAGTACGAACCAGGTCAATGTTATTGTTGTCTATCAAAAGGCAATGTAAAAATAGTGACTAACAAGTGTTAGGTCTCATCCAACCTGTGAAGTATTGTTGTAGGCTTGATTGTTCTTTAAAGCACTCGGATCATATTCAGTAAATATTGTTCTAATTTTTTTGTTTTTTTGTTTGATATGTTAGTTCTTATACATTCACTGTGTAAACTTTAGGCTTTGGCATAAGCGCCATAGAATTAATTTTTAAAAATTAATAAATTAATAAACAGTTTCATAAAAGAACAAAATACCAAATACGGAATGTTTCGGGCTCAAAGTCCCTTATTCACTCAACTTTTTCAGTAGTTTGCTGAAGAAGGGTTTGAGCCCAAAACGTTCCATGTTTGGTATTTTATTCCTTTTTCGAAACTGTTATATATTCATTTTTTTTGTTTAATACTTTTTACAGTCCATAGCTTCAGCAGCTTAGTATCACTTTTTTTAAAATGTTTTTTTTCTCCATAGATAATGGAGTACATTCTGCGCCACTCATCATCTCAATGACTAGGATGGAGGTCAAGTCTTAATTCTATCCCAGCTGTCTTTGTAGCCTATTTGGTGATTTCATATGCCATCACCCAGTTGGCAAATGTCTTTCAGGGCTAAACCAAGTGGAACCTTGGAGAGGGAGTGTTGAAGTGCAGCGAAGGCATGCTTCCGAAAGAGAAAAGACAGCAGTACTTGTCCTCCTCTGCTTCAGATAGAAATATCAGGTGTTACACAAGGGAGATGCAATCAGGAAATGTCATCGTTTAATCCTTGCCGTTATCCACATTTGGTGTTGGGATTTCTGTCATGAACAATCCTCATTACTAATTTATTTCCTCCAACATAACTTCATACCCCTATGGACAGTGGTGCCCTAGTCTTCCCCACAGTTTTCATACTATAAGGACATGAACACTTACCTCCTACTCGTTCAGATGTGGTGCTAGTCATTTGCCATGTACTTTCTGCGAGATCTAACATATCCAGCTACCTATTAACTGCTGAGTGCAAAGGAGGTTAGATAGATATCTTAGCTGCACCTGGTTCCTTTGCTTGTGAGGCATGTGCTCTACCTCATCGTTACTATGAATGTGGGAATGTGCTTAGATATATAAGGAAAGACACCAAGTACGCAGAAAATCGTATTTGGTGCTAAATCACAAGAGCTTATTAAATTTCTAATACTAGATACACGTTTATCTGTCTGGAACATGTGCTAAGGGGTAATTAGTGTAAATATGTACCTCATTGGCCATCCTATTTTGATAGCTTGAAATTTTATTTTTTAAAGATATTGTACATAGTGTGTATAATAATGTTAATATTCATATTCATATGAAGTGTTTCATTGCAATTCGAGCCAAAAAAGTGAAATTTCGTGAATGATACTCATATTGTGTTTGGTTATGACACAAGGATCAATTAAGATACCCTGAACTGATCCATTTAGTCAAATACACCACAACATTTTCTACTTCGTTCTCTATTCGTTATTTTTTCATAGCTATCTTGAATACGCGCAGATTAGACCAGATTTTAGGTCTTCTATACTTTTGAACAACCTCCATTTTTTGACACAGATAATTTGAGAAGCTATGGCATTGTTCAATTAAATGTGTATATATTTAAGAGTTGCTGTGTCAAACTGTGGTAGTTGAGACTGTTTTCATAACATACTCAACAAAAGTTATCAATAATATGTTGTTTTTAAAAAAAAAATGATAATAATGTAATGAAACTGTGGAAAGATGTAGTGGCAAGATTTAGTTTCCAAAAGCTATACTGGGTTGAATTAGTTGTGTGATAAAATGTTATCCCCCAACTAACCGTACAGCCATACATGGATGAAATGACTCAAAGATGACATTTCGACATTTTCAGGCTTTTGAAAATTTGATTAAATTTTAATTTTGGTAGCAGATGCTCAGTTTTGAAGTATTTTTCTTGAAATAACTAGACAAACCATCAGTTAGTAAATCTTTACGTAATTTTTCTAAATAGCTTAATAATGATATCTTTCCATGTGAAAAAGTACGGTTAAGACACTTTTCCACTGTCTCAGATGTCTAGAAAACTGGAAGTCAAGAAGTTTGGCTGATAGGCTCGTGTTGAAGATAACTATTAAGTATTATGCATTGGTGATAAAGGGGCAGCACGGACTAAGCCCACGCAAAGTCAAAAGTGAATTAACTGATATACATCGTTTTGTCATGGAGCCCTTCATGTGTCATGCCCATTATGATAATTAATTTGGGTTTTATCTTTTTTTTTTTTTTAATAAATTTTTAATATACTCAGCAGTAAATATACATGTTAATGTTACCCTTGCCATTTTGAGTGCGAGTTCTTTTTGTCCTGAATTTTTAAATCTACCATTGAATTACCACCACTGGAATTAAAAAGTTTATGCAATCGTGAACCACTATTGTGACATCATCATCATAAAAAAAATATAAAAATAAAATTCCCTTTATTCATCCCATAGGGGAAATCTGTCTCTAGGGTCTATTCCCTTCTATCCCCTTATATCTGTTTGCCAACATGCTTTCCGTCTTTGTCTTGGAATGAGATTACTTGGTTTTGTCCTGGTCCTGGCCGGATCCCCTGGCTAAGGGGGAAACAGTCGAATGTATAGTTAGTTTTGGGAGATGATATTTTTTTCATTGTAAATCATCTCTCTGTTATGCATTGTATTATGCTTTCTTTATATTATATATGATTTGTAAAACATTTGAGTGTGTTCCTCTTAGCGGGGACCTGTGCTTGTGTCTGGATGAGACTTTTAGTGATCTCAAACTAAGTACTTTGATAGAGTGCTTTTGGAATCTACACCTGTTTCTTATTTGAACCAATTCCCCTTTGTCTTCCCTTTTCTTGGATGCTTTATTGTAATTCTAGAACTTTTTACTATCCCATTTTCTTCCTTTTTACTGGCGCTGATATGACCTTAATGTGTTGCAAGCGCCGTAAAACCCTTAAAAACAAAACAAAACAAACAGGGTCTATTCCAAGGGAATACTGGAATAACCCAGGCGTCAGCCGCAGTGTAGTGCCGCAAATTGAGCTGACTTGCTCAAGGCCACACAGCGCAGCGTCAGAGATCGAACTCGATAGACTGAAACTGAATGATGATAAGGCGGAGGTGCTGTATGTGGGGAACAGGAAGTGGAAAAGTGAAACAAGTTTGAAGATGGGGGATGCCTCCGTTCAAATTGTTGACAAAGTGAAAAATCTTGGCACATTCTTAGACTCTGGACTGTCGATGGAGCATCAGGTTATTAATTTGGTTAGATTTCTCTTTTTCCAACTAAAAAAGATTGCTTCCATTAGACGGTTCATATCTGAGGATGTGACCAAGCACCTGGTTGTGTCCCACGTACTATCGAAATTAGATTATTGTAATGCTCTGTTGTTTGGCGTTTCGCAATATAATCTGAGACGTCTTCAGATTGTTCAAAACAGCGCTGCCAGACTAGTATTCATGAAGCGTAGGTGCGACTCTGCCGGACCTCTGATTCATGACCTGCATTGGCTGCCTGTTGAGAAAATGATTAAATTCAAAGCTTGTGTTTTAGTGTATCGTTGTCTTGAAGGTACTGCCCCTTCCTACCTTTCGGAACTAATTGAATATATTCAAAACCCCGCCCCTTACATTCAGCCAGTGCAACAACCCCTGGAGAATGGGGCCCGATAATGGCAGCGATCCAGCCCCCGATGTCCGGAGGAAGACGTTTACGGGAAACTGGCTGAGTAAGATCAAAGAGAGAGGGAATGGGGATACCCCTCTGATGCGCATAATGGATGGCGCCCCCGTTTTGAGCTGAAATAACTCCCGGCAACCCTTGTACACAGAATCCCTGACTACGTCTAGAGCAGCACATACGAGATGAAAGTCGGTTTGGACGAATTCAATCCCTCGTGGGGGCGGGGACGTTACCTCCTCTAAGCTTGGTGAGAAGTTGCCAGGCTTTGATACCAGTAAGAGGAGACACTGGGTGACTGCGAATCGGCTTCGGTCGAGGAGCTGCCTCACGGCCAGTGCGCTTCATGGGTGGGGTCTTACTACCTGTCCGACATGTACTCGCTGTGGGCAAGAACCTGAGACGGCAGAGCATCTAGTCGAACGGTGTGTTGTGACGATGCTACCCGGCGGGTTTGCGACGGTGCACGGATGCGGACCAGACTTTGCTGATTCGGTCGATCGTCATGACATAGTAGTGTGAAAACCATAAGAGGCTGCTGCCAGTGATTCCACAAAACCAGTTGTCCCTCGAATTCGGAAAAATGCTGGAATGAGATCCTTTTCTCATTTCGGACCCTCTATTTGGAACGCCTTACCACAGAACATTCGTGAAAAAGAATCTTTGTCTATTTTTAAACGTTCACTTAAAACATTTCTGTTTCGATTTTAGTAGATGGTATGAGAAGCAAGATAGGTTTGGTTTGTATTGTGTGTGTGTGTGTGAGTGTGCTTGTGTTTGTGAATGATTATGTTTCAGCCAAAGTAATTTGTAATTTAAGCGCTTAGAGTCTGGTGCCTCAGCATTATTTTCAGCATTATAATGTTCAATTATTATAATTTTATCAGCCCTGTTGGTAAATATCATAGTTGTAATACAGTGACAAAACTCATTATTTTCAATTTGACCAGAATTTTGAAAAGAACAAGCTTTAGGCTAAATGATATAATGGAATCCGCATAAAGTCAACCCTCTTACTCTTAAAGCCCGGCCCACCGTTCAATATGAAATCTCATGAGTTCAGTGGTCACAGATTGTAGTCTTCCATTTGTCATCGTTGAGGTTTTGGTGTGTTGCCAATTATTTTTTTTTACAAATGTATACGGATTGTTGGTGTGTATTGCATTTAATCGTTTCAGAAGAAAAGAAAATACTCATTCCACGAAACCACTGCTGTTACCATCACTAAGACAGCATTATTATCAGCTCCACTACAACAACAACAATACCACAATCATTATCATCATCATCATCACCACCACCATCATCTGCATCGTCATAATCATCATCTTCATCGTCTGAAATTTGAGGTTTTATTCCTGGGTGGGGTTCCCGACCTCTCATGGTGGATAGGGAGGTACTTACTGCATCTTCTATCCCCTATGTATTTTCCAACTCGCTTTCTGTCTTTGTCTTGGAATGAGATTACTTGGTTTTGCCCTAGTCCTGGCAGATGCCATGACTGGGAGGGAAACAGTCAAATGTATAGTTTGTTTTGGGAGATGATATTTTTTTCCCTTGTAAATCATCTCTCTATTATGCACTGAATTATGATATCTTTACATTATATATGATTTGTAAAACATTTGAGCGTATTCCTCTTACTGGGTGGGGATCCTGACCTCCAATAGTGGGCAGGGAGATACATGCTGTGTCTTCTATCCCCCCATACCCGTTTTCCAATTGTTTCCTGTCTTTGTCTTGGAATGAGATTGCTTGGTTTTGTCCTGGCTTTGGTCGGAGTCCTTGGCTGAGAGGGAAACAGTCGAATGTATAGTTCAATTTTTGGGAGATGATATTTTTTTCCTTGTAAATCATCTCTCTGTTATGTAATGTTATTCTTTTCATTTTTAACATATGATTTGTAAACATTTGAGTGTATTCCTCTTAGTGGGGACCTGTGCTTGTGTCTGGACGAGACTTTTAGGTGATCTCAAACTGAGTACTTTGATAGTGTGCTCTTGGAATCTGCATCTGTTTCCTATTTGAACAAATTCCCCTTTGTCTTACCTTTTCTTTGGTGCTTTAATTGTAATTCTAGAACTTTTGACTATCCCATTTTCTTCCTTTTTACTGGCGGTGATATGACCTTAATGTGTTGCAAGCGCCGTAAAACCCTTAAAAACAAAACAAAACAAAGTTTCCTGTCAGTGTCTGGATGAGACTTTTAGGTGATCTCAAACTAAGTACTTTGGCGGTGTGCTCTTGGAATCTACATCTGTTTCCTATTTGAACCAATTCCCCTTTGTCTTACCTTTTATTTTGTGCTTTAATTGTAATACCAGAACTTTTTACTATCCCATTTTCTTCCTTTTTACTTGCGCTGATATGACCTTAATGTGTTGCAAGCGCCGTAAAACCCTTAAAAACAAACAAACATGGGGACCTGTGCTTGTGTCTGGATGAGACTTTTAGTGATCTCAAACTAAGTACTTTGACAGTGTCCTCTTGGAATCTACACCTGTTTCTTATTTGAACCAATTCCCCTTTGTCTTACCTTTTCTTGGGTGCTTTAATTGTAATTCTAGAACTTTTTACTATCCCATTTTCTTCCTTTTTACTGGCGCTGATATGACGTTAACATGTTGCAAGTGCCGTAAAACCATTTTTAAAAACAGGTTTTATTGGTAAAATGTCCCTGAAATTTGAAATTGAGGGTTAGGACGCCTGATATTATCCTTTTTTGAGAGAGGATATCATTTTTCCCCCCTTATAAATCAACCCCTTCATACCGGTATCCTTTGCTTATAACCTGATGGATCTTCAAGGTAATATCAAATTGGCATTTTGGTGAATTTCTCGTGGGATCTTCTGTTCCCTATTTGAAACAGTTCATATCTACAACCTTTCATTTGATTTTGGTTATTTTTCTCTTAACTGCACTGTAATGTATATTAAAAGAGAAAAGAAAAGAAAACTGATGGCACCAACTGATTACATCAAGAAATCGTTACTCATCACCGGTGACGTCATCAAGTAATCCCAATGTTGTATAAGGGATTATTATTCACTGACAGTTATTAGTCTTGTTCATGCAACGACAACCACCTGATCAATCCAGCTGATCCGGCTATTATTATTTAATTGTAGATTCATCCTAGATTATGAAATTCTGGATCAATTAGTTCTGATGTTCTACTGAATGGATTTTGATTTGATACAAACTGTTGTTATTTATTTAATAATTGTAAAAAAGTAGAGGATGATCAGTTCAAATTAAATCGTATTTATTGTTATTGTGGGGCTATGTAGTCTTGTGGTATGAAACTCGCCTTTGGATCGAAAGGCCCTGGGTTCGAGTCTATGCGGCGCACAGTTGGGTCATTGTGTCTGGATGAAACTTTTAGGTGATCTCAAACTAAGTACACTGATGGTGTGCTCTCTGGAGTCTTCATCTGTTTCCAATTTGAACCAAACCCCCTTTGTTTTACCTTTTATTTTGTACTTTAATTGTAATTCTAGTACTTTTTACTATCCCATGTTCTTCCTTTTTACTGGCGCTGATATGACCATAATGCGTTGCACCGTAAAAACCCTTAAAAACAAATACTGATAGTTATGCTCTTGGAATCTACATCTGTTCCCTATTTGTACCAATCCCCTTTGTCTTACTCTTCTTGTGTTTTTATTAAAATTGTATATCTAGAATTATTTTTTTTTTACTAAACCATTTTCTCCCCTTCTGTTTAACTTCCACATCATCTCATTCATCTGTGTTGTTTCGTTCATCCTGTTTGTTGATAAAGGGGAAACCCGAAACGTCCATTCTATCTGTTTTCGTAATTAAATTGAAGCGTACATTCAATTTCACATTGTTATTTATATGTATGCATGTGGTAAGTTTCTTTACACGTTAACGATCAATATTTAAAAAAAAAATTCATCCCGATTAATGGCTCATGGGGAAAATGCGCTGTCTTTACAAAATAAGCCATATTATTTCATCACATGTACCGACTCTCTCTCTCTCTCTCTCTCTCTCTCTCTCTCTCTCTCTCTCTCTCTCTCTCTCTCTCTCTCTCTCTCTTTCTCAAGTTCATCTCGAGCATGCTACAAATTTTAGTAATCGTCCCTGCTGGCCGTTACTTCTTTCTTATGTTAGGTCTTTGTGAACGCACACAAAAAAGTCCAAATTCAAATAGAGAAAAGTTTTTAAAATAGTGTCGACAAAAGTATAAGTTTTTAGAATAATATCGACACAATTACGGTTGCGATAAAACTAACTTTTAAAACAAAAATAGAGAACAAAATTGGTGCAAAAATGTAACACACCGCTTTCTAAAAATTTTATTATGTTGCTCACCTGAAGATACGTTGTGAAAAGTCTTTTTCTTTTCTTTGTCAATTTTTTGCATAAATACGAGTAAAAGATTTGGAGAATGATTCACATTAGCCCCCGCCCCCCCCCCCCCCCGCGCTTTCAATCTTTTCAAAGCTACCAGTTACCACTGGCCTCTTGGCTCCTTAACCATCATCACGTTAGAAAGAGTAGTCCTTTTAGAGCCACGAAGCCAGCAACATCTCGAGATGATAATGTATGAGGCCTATGGAGCCGGAGTTTATCCTGGTTTCTATAGTGTGTAACGGACAAAAGCAATTGCTTGCTACCCTTGTGATAGGACGCTACTAGTCTATCGCAGAGTACTTTCCGCCAGGTCTAACAAACCCAGCTACCCATTCACTCCTGGATGAACAAGGGGGTCAGAAAATATTAATCTCGACTGCACCTGGGATCGATCTCGGTCCCTTTAAATGCCAATAGCTAGTGACAGAAGGTTCAATAAGGGAGCGTTCACATATTACGTCATCAGCTAGGGGGGAGGGGGGGTCTACCAAATGTTGACATGTGTTGACATGGGGGGAGGGGGGGGGGGGTCAGACCCAAGATGATGTCATCAAAACATAGGCAAATTAGGCCTATTTTATTAAATGCAAGAGCTTCAAAAATGGATTTCCAAATAATATGCTATAAAATAATTTGCCTCCTATACTATTTTAAATTACACTTTATGAAATTTTTTTAATAGCACCTGCACCAAGTAGCCTAATTTAAATAATGTTTGTTAGATTTTATCTTTGCAAATTTAAATTTTATGTCCCCATTGTATCGTAAAACATAAATTATCACAGTTTCTGAAATTAATAAAATGTCTGAATGTGTTTTATCAAACGTTGATAATCAATGTTTATGGTTTGAAAATGAATAATAAATATTGTGAAATTAAAGTTATCTTTTAGTTTTTATTAAATTAGATGACGTCATCATCTGTTGGGGGGGGGGGGGGGTCAGGTCAATGATGACAAGTGATGACTTGGGGGAGGGGGGGGGGGGTCTAAAAAGGGCAAATTTTTGATGACGTAATATGTGAACGCTCCCTAACTACAATAAGTAGGCGGGGATAATTTATTTTTAGGACGGCAACAAAATGAATTCAACGCCTTAATGTTTCCTCTAATGATGTAAACTGTAATAACATCCCCTGCCTCTAATATCACATCTTATGTTCTTGTATGTAATGAAATAGGTTATGTTCTTAAAATGGTACTTTTAATTTTAATATTTTATTATGGGGAGAAACGGCTACCTAATAATTTGGCAAATCAATTATATATTTTCATTTGATAATATTAATGGCTTGAATGTTTGAAATCAAACAGAAAACGAAACAAATTAATCATAATTGAATATTTTGTTTGAAATGTTATTGTTACGTAGTTTGAAATGTTATTGTTACGTAGTCTCCTTCATAAACGAAACATGCGCGCATTTAGTTCACACCTCCGTGTCAAGTCACCCTTAAGACTGCACTCCGTACCTTGCTGTGCAGATAGACCATTTTTTTCGGAAGTAATGTCCTTCTCTCCTTTGTTATTTTGTTTTTAGAGAGCCCGTTGATGTTATGAGTTTTTTGTTTTTTATCTGAGTGCATAAAAGTGGAAATTAACAGAAACTAAATTTTTAATCGATTGGCGTCGCGATTTGAAGAAACTATAACCATTGTGTACTCAAATTAAAAAATCCAGGGGTAATCCAACTTTTATGATTTCGACAATAAATTCAGTTTTTAACATCTAAACCACCTCGATATAATACCATTTTGGGATGCTGGATCACGGATTATCAACTGGTGCTATGCGTTTAGCTAAACTACTTATAACTTCTGCCACTAGGATATAGTTAACCAACACAAGAAACTGTGTGTAACCTTGAACGTTTGTCATCTGATTGAAATAGTTTGGTGAGAAATAATCACCAATGGTTGTCTGAAAACAATAACAAAGTGCTGAGTGACGCCAACAACGTTCACTTAGCACTTTGTAATTGTTTATGGACAGCCATTAAAAAGAAAATTTCACACTAAATTCTATACAAACGACCGGCTAGGTATGTTGTGAGCATATTATCTAAACGCATAGCATCAATATAAATCATTTTTGGATAATATGTGGCTCACAAATTCAATCTGGTTTTTAGGTTAAGGTGACCCAGACGACAAAACAAAAGTTTTGAATGTTCTTTATAATAGTATTTTATATGGATGATGTACAACAAGAAAGAAACGGGGAAAGCCTACCTGAATGCATTGAGTCGGGTCATTTCTATTTTGAATTCAAAACAAACACACTGGCAACAATTGGATTCAATAGTCCGATGTCACGTCGCCCAGCAACGGCGAGCAGCGTGGTTCTAAACAAAAATAATTAATACATTTTATTCTTCATGCTGGCCAGAACTTTTCATCTGTCATGTGATCAGAATGTATAAAAGTCAAAACATGATCATATATGTGACCCTACGCCTCGAAGCAGTATTAAGTCGGGATTTGGAAAACGAAGAAAACCAGTTTTAAAGTGGGAATGGTCAAAATGATCAAATTTCAGTTTTTCGTTTATTCAGAAACTACAATCATTTTTCTACATAGAAACATATTAATTCAACATAGATATTGATTGAGGATAAGTTATATAAATTTAAAGTTTAAAAAAGCAACTATCAATAACACATTCAAGAGTTAACTTTCTCAGAGAGCAACCATTTCCAAGTCCTCCACCAATACCATGTACGATACTACAACAAAGGGCGTGTCTTTATCTATCTCAGAGAAAGCATGACTGTTTCCACTATTTCATGGTTCAACCAATAATGAACTTTAAAAACTGTAAACAAGTCTAGGTTTTTCCCTGACAATTTTACAAATGAATGATTCTGATTGGTCAATGCTCATCACATGCGCCTGTTTCTCATTAAAAGGCCCGGGCAATGTGTCATGACGTCAGCATGCGTGTGTTACATATGTGTGTGTGTGTGTGTTTGTGCATTTTGATACACACCACGTGCTATTATTTCTTTGTCTAACTGCATTCGTTAATGATCGAGGTGAGGGTCCTTTGTCCCTCTTTCTTTATTCATGAAATTATAGGACATGCTAAGACTTTAATTGGGTGGGGTTTCTGACCTCCCATAGTGGACAGAGAGGTACTATCCCCCTATATCTGTTTTCCAACTAGCTTTCTGTATTTGTCTTGGAATGAGATGACTTGGTTTTGCCCTGGCCCTGATCGGATACCCTTGGTGAGAGGGGAAACATGTATAGTTAGTTTTGGGAGATGAATTTTTTTCCCCTTATAAATCATCTCTCTGTTATGTAATGTATTATGTTTTGTTTACATATCATAATATGATTTGTAAACATTTGAGTGTATTCCTATTAGTGGGGGACTGGATAAGACTTTTAGGTGACCTCAAACTAAGTATTTCGATAGTTTGATCTTGGAATCTACATCTGTTCCCTATTTGATCCAATTCTCCTTTGTCTTACTATTTCTTGGGTGCTTTAATTGTAATTCTAGAACTTATTACTATCCCATTTTCTTCCTTTTTACTGGCGCTGATATGACCTTAATCTGTTGCACTCGCCGTAAAACCCTTAAAAAAATAAAAACATAAGACTTTAATAGGACAACAGTTGCCTAATCTTATACTTACAGAGATTGTTGCAGGATAAACATTTAATTTAAGTACAAAAGCATAATAGTAAATAGAGCCTTCAACAATCAATAAACTGCCGATGGAAATACGTGTAGACGGTCTAACTAAAAAATGAAAAAAAGTTAAATGTATGGATAGACACACAGAAAGAGAGACAGACCTATTAATGGATAAACAGATAGGTAGATATGTAGATAGATAGATATATAGATAGATAGATAGATAGATAGATAGATAGATAGATAGATGAAAAGGAGAGAGGGACAACAAGAGAGAGAGAGAGTGAGAGAGAGAGAGAGAGAGAGAGAGAGAGAGAGATGTGCGTTTTGTCGTGCTATCTTTGTATACTGAAAGAAGGGGGGGGGGGGGGGGTCTTTTTAGACAATCAACAATGTGGGTGAACGCTAAGAAAAACTTGAGAGATTCAATAACATGTTTTCATGTAAGTCATTGCACACTAAGCCCAAATCCCTCTACCTCAAGCTGTCATCTGACTCAAAATGGAAACAATGCAATGAATAATTTGACCAGCCCATTTCTTTAATTGCAATCTCATTGGTCAATATGTTTCCAGTTGATTGACTATGACTTACTTTGAAACAAATAAATGCTTTCTTAAACTATCCCTACAATTCTTTTCTCCGCCTCCATCCCTTTTCATGTCTACCTCAATCTATCCGTCTCCCTTTTGTTTCTTTCACTATCAACACAACACACACACACACACACACACACACACACACACACACACACACACACACAAACAGTTATACATTCAGGCTTCAATCTTTACTCTGTTTCCCTCTTAATGCACAAGTAGTCTCTCTCTCCTCCCCCTCTCGCTCCTCTCTATCATCATCCCCCCCTCTCTCTCTCTCTCTCTCTCTCTCTCTCTCTCTCTCTCTCTCTCTCTCTCTCTCTCTCTCTCTCTCTCTCATCCTCTCACGTGTGTGCATGTGTGTGTGTGTGTGTGTGTGTGTGTGTGTGTGTGTGTGTGTGTATTTTACACGCTCATTCTTTCTGTTCCTCTCTCATCCTGTTTCTTGATATTTCTTTCCCTGCCCACCCGGCTTCACATAGTTTCAAAACTGTACTTTGAAATTATAAACCCTTCTCTAACTTTTGGCATTTTGAAATCGTATTTCCTCTAATAAATAAGACAA
>NC_088363.1:33581113-33596113 GCF_034508935.2 Berghia stephanieae
AAATTAATGAACACAGTTTGCTGATATCACCAAAAAAAAAAACCCTAACCAAAAACAGTTATTGAGCAATCATTACCAAAAGACTAAAAACAATTTGATTGAAATTTTTTTTTACAATTTCAGATTCGTCGAAGGAGACTTGCTCGACTTCAAGCAAGCATCCCATCACAACCTTCTCAGTCAGCAGCTAACGGTGATAATGCATCTAAGAATATTTCAGTTCCTGCAGATTCTGAAGTGGAATTATCCAAAGGGGAGACATGTATGATGGATTCTTTATCACCCAAACTTGATCCTTTTTTTTTTTTCAATTGCTTTATACTTTTAGTCAGGAGGATAACTGAACAACAATGCGTATAACTTTCTCTGTGTAAAATTCTCTAACTTATTATAAAGTAACGTTCACTAGAGGAGTTTTAAATTAAAAAAATAAGACCAATACAAGAAAAATATTCCTCATAAATTGAACAGTCAGATCTTTTTGAAACAAAAAGTGTATGGTCTCTTGATCGTTTTGAATTTCTTATTTAGCGAGAGTTCAAGAATTTAAGACGTGTTTTTGACGTATAAATGAATGTTGTGTAATGCAATGAGATGTGTGTATTAGGGTGACTGTGTTTAATTATTCTTATTACTTGCTCTTTTTAAAGGCACTTTAGGGATTTACTCCTATCGAAGCAGACTTGTAAAATGATTGATAATTGTCAGATTTTTGACAATATCACCACAATCTTTTTACACTTTCACTGTCATTGTGCACTTTACTTGAGCATAATGGCTTGAAACATGGATGTCATACATTCAGTGAAAATAATTTCAGACAATTTCATCCGTTGCTACTTACAGTCTGTCCTATTTGTCTTTAATCCTTGATAGGTATGATACATAAAACAACTTCCTCAAATGAATAAAATACATAAAAGGGAATGGAAAAGGCTTAAAAACTTCTTCAGCTGTTATCATGGTTCTCAATTTTCAGTATATTTACTGAATTCAATATATTAAAAAACCTCAGTATATTTTCCAATCCTGCTGAACGGAAAAAAAGTAAGAACTGAATGTCTTTTTACTGGAGTTCGACGTTCAGATAGTGGTTGTAAAAGTTCAGCAAATTTTTGTTCCTGAATTGTCAACCCTGTGTTATGGAGGTTTACTGATTTGACTTTTACTGTCATGATCTACCAAGACATGACATAATATTGCATTACCATCTTAATTATTTTTGTTGTTTGCTGAAGAGGTATTTTGGAGGTACCATGTCACAATATTTTTTCCCTTTTGTTTTTTTTTGAAGCTATCATATATTTTTTTGTGCGTTCATTGCCTTTAACCAGATCTGCCTCCTTGAAAATTCAAAAAAATTAGTAAGTTTAGGAGATAAGAATTGTAGTTGCTTTAGTTAGCTAAAAATAAAGAATCTACCCTCATATGGATTAAATAACTCAAAATCCTAAAAATTATGTCGTATGGCATCAACGCTCATTTTCAATGATTTTTTTTAGCATTAAAAGATGCACGTGAAGTTCTGAAATTGCATACCTGCCGAATCTTAGGAATTTTTCGTAGTTTTACTGATTTGAGACAAATTTCATGGTCAAATACGAAATTTTATGGAAAATTACGAATTATTAATTCTTAGTAATACATAATAATAATAATAATAATAATAATAATAATAATAATAATAATAATAATAATAATAATAAGAACAACAACCACTAATACTAATTATACTAATACTACTACAGTGGAACCTCCCGATTACGACACCTCCGAACAGCGACAACCTCCTGATAACGGCATTGACCCGTGGTCCCAATTATTTTTCTATTTAAGATCAGTAAAAAAAACTTCCAAATAACGGCGAACTTGTTGATAAAACCTCTGAATAACGACATCATTTTGGCGATTTTCGGCAGTTTTCGTAGATATCTGATACTAAAAATAACGAGTATGAGTACTCAAAGTTTATAAAAACGATTCCTGCTTGAACCAAGGAGAACGCAGCTTTTGAAACCAATGAGAACACAGCTTTTTTGACGAATCTTGGCTGATATGCATTAATAAAAACCAAGGTATAAATGTAAGTGTAAGCAAGTAAACAAAAAATCTTGGAAAATGTGATTTTATGTGGTGATAGTAGTAGTAGTAGTAGTAATAGTAGTAATAATAATAATAGTAGTATAGTAGTAGTTCTAGTAGTGTTTTTGTGGGAGTAGGAAGAGGATGAGGAATTTTATCTAACTCACAGCGTCCGAATTACCTGTTTTTGTTTGTTTTAAAGGGTTTTACAGCGCTTGTGACACATCTATGTCATATCAGTGCCAGTAAAAAGGAAGAAAATTGGAGAGTAAAAAGCATTCTAGATTTACAATTGAAATGACATAAGAAAAGGTAAGACAAAGGGGAATGGTCTAAATAGGGAACAGATGTAGATTATAGGAGCACACTATCAGTGTACTCAGTTCAGATCACCTAAAAGTCTCAATCAGACACACGCACAAGAACCCTCTAAGAGGAATACACTACAATGTTTTGTTTGTTTTGTCAATGTTAATAAAAACTGGTCCCGCGGGCCTTACCACGCCCACTTTGTCCGCCATCTTGGAAACCTCTAAATAACGACTTAAAAACTCGGTCCCGTGGCATGTCGTTATCGGGAGGTTCCACTGTACTATAATAATAATAATATTGTGGTTGTTTCGTACACAATTTCAGTATCTACTGTAAGTTTTATCTCTTGGATTGAGAGGATCATAGCTGTTTTCAAAAAAATTTTTCTATATGAATTCTGATTCTTATTAGCAAGTTATCCTTTCTTAAAAAAATATAGCATTGTGGAGAACATTGTGCTTATTTGAATCAATAAAAAAATTGATACGGCGCACAACTCTATTGAAAGATTTGAAAATTAGAAATGTATTTTTTACAGATAGATAAACAGATAACTTGATTTCCTTTTATAATTTAAAGTCAGTTTGAAAGTTCGTTGAGTCAAACAGATATCATAAAATATGTACCGACGACACTAAGAAACTCCTCAAAATAGACTAATTTTTACACTGTAAAAAGTTGTCAGTTTGCATCATCTATTTATGACATCAAGTATTATTATTACTTCCGTTGTGTTGTTGATTTAGCGGTGATCAGTGTTATGTTCTAATTGCGTGTATGTTTGTATGTGTGCGTGTGTGTGTGTGGGTGTTGGCATTTTTCAGCAAATGGTGGCATTCATAGTGATATTATTCACTTGATCACATGAAGATATTCGGATTTACACAAATTTTAAACAAGTTTCACCGATTAACAACGTCAACTAATATTACTACTGATATTACGGTCGTTTTTATGCTATCGATGTGATAATTATTGCCCTGGGAAATATTTAGTTAAACGTTGTCGTCAAACTGTCAATTGTATCTGTCTAGCTTCTAGCCCGAACAAACTTGATATTTTTGGCGTCTGCTTCCGATTTTCATTTGACCTCACATAAGTTAGGTAAAGGGGAGACATTCCGAAAGTTCCTACATCCCCAGTATTCTTTCAATTTGTATTTTCACCGTTGATCTTTTGTCAGGCGTTTATTTATTCAATTTGTCACCATATAGATTTGTGAGGATATTTTTTTTCTATTAGGGTTAGTCATAAGTCTTAGTAAAGGTGCGAGGGGGGAGACATTCCGAAAGCTCCTAAATCAGTATTCTTTCAATTTGTATTTTCACCGTAGATATTTTGTCAGGCGTTTATTTATTCAATTTGTCATTATATAGAAGCATTTCTAAAACTCTAGAACAAACCTTGATAGATTTGTGAAAGTTTAAAATCTCCTAATTTGACCATTGTTTTGATTCTCGGCCGCGATTTTAATTTGTGAAGTATTGAAAGGTAGTGCAAAGCAGTCTGGGAGTGTTTTTTTTTTTCTATTAGGGTTAGTCATAATGCTAGAGTGTTTATTTTCCTATTAGGGTTAGTTAAAGGTACTCTGGGTTTTACTTTTTCTTGGGTTAGTTGAGGGAATATTATTTAAGTTGTTTCCCTTTGTAGGAGCTTTCGGAAGGATTCCCAAGTCAAGCGTGGTAAAGACTTGTGACTTATTGATATTGATATCTACTGACTGATAAACTAAAATCATGCCGAATAAAGCATGGCAGTGACGACGAGCACATCGATTAAAGTGTGCATCTAATCGTAATCAAGGTAATCAAGAACATGATTCAGGCAATATTGAATGAAAATAGTTCTTTCCCCGCGAAATTGCGGGCTTTTTACTAGTACAATAAAAGATTTCAATTTCTACTTTGCGTTAATTTTACACAATTACTGACTCATCATAATTCCACCATGTTTTTACAGCTATGGACACTGCTACTCCTATGGATGATGGGGCCCATAGAAATACACAAGGATCATCATCATTGGAATCGGACAAGGGGTAAGTCTTGCATCCGGCGACTGATTTTAACACTTTATTATTATTATTAATATTGTACATACATCAACATCATTCATTCCGTAATGATGTTATGTCATCATCTATTTACACAACTCAAGGTACACAAGATTAGACCATTGCTAACATGGATACCCCCCCCCCCCCCCCCCCCACACACACACACACACAATACCCCTTTATAGCATCTGCTGCGCCTTTATCTCTGGAGACGTCAGTTCTACTGCTACTACTACTACTACTACTTACTACTTACTACTTACTACTACTACTTTTATAAAATCTCAAATAAGCTTCTAGGCAAAGAGATCAAAACAAGCCTGCCACACCACACTGACGACAAGCAACTCGCGGACTGCTTTGTAGAGTATTTCATGAATAAAATAACAACGATACGGAGTGAACTTGACACAGACGAAACAGAAGCAGAATATACCTCTTTTTATGGTGAACCCTTAACATCTTTCAAAGAAATTTCAATAAATGACACAAAGAAAACGATTCTCTCTAGTCCTAGCAAATCATGTAGGCTCGACCCTTTACCAACATCCCTTTTGAAGGAGTGTATTGATGAACTTGCACCTTACATCACTGAATTGATTAATCAATCATTAAGGGAGGGAGTTGTTCCAGAAAGCTTCAAGAAAGCATTGGTGAAGCCATTGTTGAAGAAAGCGGGACTTGACAGTGATAATTTTAAAAACTTTAGGCCTGTATCAAATCTACCATTCATTTCCAAAATTCTAGAAAAGATTGTACTAAAACAACTTTCTTGTCACGTGAAACATAATAACCTCGATGAGTGCTTTCAATCGGCCTATCGGCAAAATCATAGCACAGAAACAGCATTGATGAGAATCACAAATGACTTGCTGCAAATTATTGATCAAGGAAAAACCACCATCCTTAGTCTTCTCGATCTTTCGGCGGCCTTTGACACCATCGACCATGCCATACTACTTCGAAGGCTACAAGTTACTTTCGGCATATTGGGCACTGCTCTAAACTGGTTTGCATCATATCTTACTCAAAGAACTCAATCAGTTTTAATTGGGGAAGTAACTTCGTCCGAGCGTGACCTTCATTTTAGAGTACCTCAAGGATCCGCTTTAGGTCCAGTCCTTTTTGTACTTTACACTTCCCCTGTTGTGAGAATCTTAGAGCAACATTCTCTCGCTTACCATATGTACGCCGACGATACCCAGATATATAGCATGTGTTTGCAATCCGATATAGTTTCAAAGATAACTGTTTACGAACAATGCATCAACCATGTGATGAGATGGATGTCTGCAAATAGATTAAAATTAAATGGCGACAAGACTGAAGCCTTATTCATTGCTAGTTCAACTAATAAGACAGATCCATTTACACTGGCACTGACAATCAACGATAATGATAAAATACAACTCACAACATCAGCAAAAAATCTCGGCATCACCCTGGAGAGTGATCTGTCTATGAACAAACATATTAACAATGTGAGAACAAGTGCTATCTGCATTCTAAGAAATATCAGAACAATCAGACCATTTATTAATAGGGAAACTTGCAACAAATTGGTAACATCTTTGATATTCCCGAAAATGGACTACTGCAATGCACTGTTTGTTGGTCTAACAAAGGACAAAATAAACAAACTCCAGAAAATACAGAACATGGCAGCCCGCGTTGTACTACAGAAAGACAGAAAAACTGCAGCTCCCGAATTACTACAGCAGCTGCATTGGCTGCCAGTGGACCAGCGGATTAAATATAAATCTTCAACTATCGTTTTCAAATGCCTGGAGGGCTCGTCACCAGCATATCTCTCAAACCTCGTTGAACGGTATAACCCACAGCGATCACTTCGATCAACGAACGACCTCAAATTGAAAACCCCCCGCTGTCGAGTGAAGGCTGGTGAACGCGCCTTTCAGCATTCTGGTCCAAGGTTGTGGAATTTACTACCACTAGAGATACGTTCTTCGTCTTCACTAGAGGAATTCAAGCGTCGATTGAAGACATTCTTATTCCGACAGGCTTTCTTTTGATTATGTGTATAATTAGCGTTGTTCGTGTACTGTGTTAGGGCTTCATTATTAAGTTAATCTTTGTTATGCGCCCAGAGCCCTCCTGATGAAGGGATGTTTGGCGCACTATAAATCTATACCATTATTATTATTATTACTTATACTACTACTACTACTACCACTTATACTACCAGGCGTGCCTACCCTCAATTTCAAATTATAGGGACATGTTAGAAATAAAACCTCAAATTTCCTATGATGGTGGTGGTGGAACTGCTGTTAAATGTGGTGATGGTGACCGCCATTGTCTGGTGGAGTGAGTGTTTATTTATTTTTTTTCTGATACAGACCAGTGATCCATTATGTTTATTCATTTAAAAAAATTCAGTGACATATCAAAATAGTTGACGTGATGTCAAATGGAAGACATGCAATCTGTGACCAATGAATTCATTAAGGTTTATTATGTAAAGGGGGGGCTGGGCGGATTCACCATTTAAAACATCTAAATGTCACAATAACATGTAAACAACTTGTTTACATGTTATTGTGACATTTAGATGTTTTGAATGGTGGGCTGTGGCGATACAATTGTTTACATGATATTGTACTCTTGGACGTTCCTGGTTTACACTTTTTTATTCTGCCCTGTTCAAGGACAGATTAATCAAAACAACCAATACTTAAAGCCTTAATCTTGCTATGAGACTTTTAGACCGTATTGGAGGTTATTGTAGAACGATCTTAAGTCTCAATGGGAAACTAGCTTAAGGTGTCCATCTGTTATTTATTTTCAAACCTGGTTGTTGGGCTATCTTGTGTTGACAACCCCTCTTGGTTGTTCTATGAATACTACTCACCATGGTTATATAACCCCATGGCAAGTCGCAAATCGTCACTTGCTATTCTTCACACAATACCGGGTTGGTTGTATGAGAAACCTCAGGGCTGGAAAATAGCAAGGTATAGTGCAGGTGAATGTGTAGCCTCACCAGTTCTAATCTATTGCTGTAACTGCTCTTTTGATGAATGAAAGGCAAGTATATATAATTGGATGAATTAAGGAAGGAATTGTTACCTGAAAAATGCAACAATAATATACTACCTATAAATATAAAGGGTTGATAAACACACACACACACACACGTACACATACATACACACACAAAAGCAAAGATGAGACATAAGTCGTGACAATGCTCCTGGGAAATGAGTTGCTCCATGCTTCATTCCCTCATGTATTCCCTCATCATTGAGCCAAATTTTCATGTCATACCTTACAAGTTAGCTGTTAGGTTTCCTTTTTATTACTAGGACTCGGCCAGGCACTCCTATACATCTGAGTCAAGTAGGCATTGCATTGCAAAGCAGCTTATCAAAGGACACTATGACAGGCCATAGTTTAACGGTCAATTTAACCTTTCCATCACTAAACACACTAACATTGGTACTATTGTAAACAATCCACCTTGCTGCTGATTCACAACGACACTGGGGCATGCACATGGGTCAAAGTCTGCGGTCTCCTCCCCCCCCCCCCCATCTCTCTCTCTCTCTCTCTCTCTCTCTCTCTCTCTCTCTCTCTCTCTCTCTCTCTCTCTCTCTCTCTCTCTCTCTCTCTCTCTCTCTCTCTCTCTCTCTCCTCTCTCTCTCTCCTCTCTCTCTCTCTCTCTCTCTCTCTCTCTCTCTCTCTCTCTCTCTCTCTCTCTCTCTCTCTCTCTCTCTCTCTCTCTCTCTCTCTCTCTCTCTCTCTCTCTCTCTCTCTCTCTCTCTCTCTCTCTCTCTCTCTCTCTCTCTCTCTCTCTCTCTCTCTCTCTCTCTCTCTCTCTCTCTCTCTCTCTCGAGACATGAAATTATATGCTATTTTTGCATTTGGTTTGAGTTTGACCGATGGACCCCTGGGTTCAACCAAGGGACTGGTTTTGTCTTGAAGGCTTTTTGTTTTGCTGGCTCAGTCCTGGCAGGCTTTTCAATTTTTCTAACTTTGACCCATGGGCATGCAGGCATTCCTACTGGCCCAGATTTGTCCTGGAAATTTGAAAAAAATAAGGACAGTACCGGAAAATACAGAAGTTTACTTTTTGTCCCGGAAATGATAAAATCGACCATTGTATTACAACTTGAAATTAAGAAGTTTATGCAATTATGAACTAGTGTGACATCATCATCATCATCATCATCATCATCATCATCATCATCATCATCATCATCATCATCCACAACTACAACCACCACCACCACATCATCATGAACCCCACCACCAAAACTACCACCACATCATCATCTTTACCACTACTACTACAACAACCACCTCTACCGTCACTACGACATCCACCACCACATCATCATCTCTACAGCCACCACCACCACATCTTCTCTACCACTACTACAACAACAACCACCACCACCACATCATCACCTTTACCATCACCATTACTCCAACAACCACCACCACATCATCATCATCTCTAGCACCACCACATCATCATCTTTACCACCACTACTACAACAACCCAACATCATCTCTACCACCAAAACTACAACAACAACCACCAACACATCATCATCTCTACCACTTCTACGACAACAACCACCACATCATCATCTCTACCACCACGACTAATACAACAACCACCACCTCATCATCATCTTTAACACCACTACTACAACAACCACCACCACATCCTCGTCTCTAAAATCATTACCACATCGTCAACACCACCATGACTACAACCACCACTATCACATCATCATTTCTACCATCACTACTATTACAACCACCACCACCACATCATCGTCCCTACAACCATTACGACAACATCCACCACTGCTACTACAACCACTCCCACCACCACCACCACATCATCAACAAATCATATAATTTAGAAATTGGTAAGCTATTCTCTATCATAATGGTTGGAGAAAATTTCCTCCTTTTTTTTTGTGGTCAGTTGTTCTCACCAGAACAACTGACCACAAAATTTTGATTCTGCCATTTTGCTGGACACCCTGAATGACCTAAATATGTCGCAAGCACCGTAAAAACAATTTAAAACTCTCATTCTATTGTTTCTATTTTTAGGGGCTCCCAAGGACAGTTGGACGTGGATTCAGGCATTGAGACAATGGAAGTGGATGAGCCAGAGCCAGCCAGAAAGAGGGTGAGTCTCATACGCTTTATTTGTCCACACTGAAATTGTGAACTTTCTTACTGTTGTAGCTGTCATGCTGAGTGGGTTATCTGGAAAAAAAAATCAAGTGATGTTGAGCATGATCAGTGATTGAAAAGGTTCCAGTGACAATGATCTCAAAGTACCCCAATAGTTTGCACTTGAAATCAACATCTGTTACTTATTTGAACTATTCCCCTTGTCTTACTTTTTATTGGATGCTTTAAAGTGTAAATCAAGAATTTATTTGACTATCCCATTTTCTACTTTTTTGCTTGTGCTGAAATAATCTAAAAGTGTTGCAAGTGCCATAAAACCTTTAAAAACTTAAATTTTAAAACTCGTGCCTTGGTTGGCTTTGGTTTTGATCAGCGCACGTTACAGTTACACAAAATGCCTGATCAATGGGAATGATCTGTATTCAATATCTCATTCAACCGAGTCATCAGTCACGCAGTATGTTTCTGTCAAAATTGGATCTTTCTTAATAAATGTAAATATAGTGCTGCGTTTATCAAGGTTATTAACAATGCTCATGGTCATGGACTAAATATATTGTTGGAAATCTTCTCATGATAATGGTCAATTTGGAAACATTTTCCTGTATGGTCAATCCGATTTTTATCATGATAATTCTTTTAGTAGTAACAGGTATTGTAAAAGTGCAAGTGATAACGACAATAATGCTGGGACTCCGAACAGGACGAAATGGAAATATGGTTTTATATTGGCCAATGATGGAACTAATTTCTTTTCATTTTTCACCCAGAACATAAGTATTGGTTCAGAAGCTACTGAAGACCAAGTGAAAAAGGCTTTGTGCCGGGTTTTCTCTGTGACATGGTGTGAGGAGTCAAGCCGAACCAATAAATTTCTACATCTTAAAGAGTTAGCAGAGATTGCAGCAACGTCAACCACAAGTAAGAATTTCATATCCTTATTCCTATACAGAACGGGCTTGATTTTATTCAAGGCTGGCATCATACCTTAACATTTACGAATTTTAGACAAATTTCATGGTCAATTACGAAAATACGAAATTGTGTTGAAAGTTACGCATTTTAATTCTCAGTAATACTTAAAGAATGATGATACCAAATAATTATAAGAATAATGATGGTCATGATAAGAACTCACCACCACCACTACTACTACTACTACTACTACTACTACTACTACTACTACTACTACTACTACTACTACTACTACTACTACTACTACTACTACTTATAACTACTACTACTACTACTACTACTACTACTACATACTACTACTACTACTACTACTAACTACTACTACTACACTACTACTACTACTACTACTACTACTATCTACTACTACTACTAACTACTACTACTACTATACTACTACTACTACTACTACTACTACTACTACTATACTACTACTACTACTACTACTACTACTACTACTACTACTACTACTACTACTACTACTACTATACTACTACTACTACTACTACTACTATCTACTACTACTACTACTACTACTAACTACTACTACTACTACTACTACTACTACTACTACTACTACTACTACTACTACTACTACTACTACTACTACTACTACTACTACTACTACTCTACTACTAACTACTACTAACTACTACTACTACACTATACTACTACTACTACTATACTACTACTATACTAAACTTACTAATACTACTACTACTACTACTACTTACTATACTACTATACTACTACTATACTTACTATATACTACTTATAATATCTTATATACTACATAATTATAATACTACATATAACTATGCATGATTATATAAATTAATTATTATTATTAATGTAATTATGGCGATGTAATGTTGAAGTGATCATCAATGTCCAATTGTGGTTGTTCTTATACGATTTCAGAAATTACCAATTTCCCTGCCAAATTACTAAAAATTGACATAGAAATTACTAATTTTGATTTTTCTATTTGGCAGGTGTGGTGTGAGTGTTTTTTTTTTTTGTAGAGCTTAGAGCCTACGATGGATTGAGTGCTATATAAGGCATGCTGTTATTATTATTATTATTATTTTTATTATTATAATAATAATAATAATAATAATTATTATTATTATTATTATTATTATTATTATTATTATTATTATTATTATTATTATTTTCATGACAATATTGTAATATTAAGCAGAATGATGAATACAGGATTATTTTTATCGCCTATCATTCTTTAGTAGGTCAATTATGATTATGTTTATCTATCTGTTAAGGCGAGTCAGATGTACGAGACCTCATCAGTCAGATGGTGATGGAGACTATCATTATTCTACAAGATACCAGCTCCTCTGCCACTTCTTCAGCTTCCCCTGGTGATGACTCATCCAATTTTGGGTAATTATTTTTATCAACATAATTTTTTTGATTAGCGAGTTATGGTCTATTTCATTATCATCCACAATGGTCACTACACATTGTATCTAATTAGTCTGTTCAAAGTGTATGACGGTATATTATATTATGCTACCACCCAATGTGTTGGCAGTATTAAGATGAGTGTGCTCTGTTTGCTACTTGCCCTTTGTAATTTTGGGAGTGTTTGTATGTTTATGTGTTTGCTCATGTTGTGATTGTTTGTGTGTGTGTTCGGGGGGGGGGGGGGGGGGGGGGGGGTGTGTGAGAGCACATGTGTGTACAGATAAGGGGGATGGGGAGGCTGGACTCCAGCTTTCTGGGGTAGGAATCCAGTCTTATTATCAGGGGCATATATTTTTTGCAGCGGTGCCCATGCCAATTACTTAATCGATATAAACAATTATATAAATATGTATATATTTTTGGTCCCAAAATGGACCAAATTCGTTTGTTTTTCCCTCAGATTCAGAATTTTAGCTGAATTTTAATGTGAAAATAATTATAGTATGGCTATTTATTCATTCATTTGATTGTGCCTTTTTTTTTTTTTTGGGAGGGAATAGGGTGAAAAATTATTGTTTAGAAAGTGACAATCCGTGGCAATGTGAATGGAAACCTTGCATTTTCGGTTAGTACAGATTTTTTTTTTCTGAAATAAGGATATATGAAATATTATATAGTCTAAAATATACAGATCTTTTGTTTGTTAACTGTGTCATGTGTGTATTATGATAATAATTTAAGTGTTTCACTTTTTGGAGGAATCCTGTGTCTTTGTTTTGGTTTTAAAATATTGTTTGTTTTTTTTTCTTTGGCATCTCAAAGTATGGCTAAATCTCTTTTTACTAGCGACGTTATGATCTTGAAATGTTACGAGCTTCAGAATACTCCTAAAAACTAAGTTAAAATTTCTCAGGTGTTGGTGTGGGAGTTCCTATATCAGTAACAGAGAATTTCCAAGCAAGGATGGTGCATCCCTCCCATCAACCCCTGAGTTTGTCTTCCTCCAGTATTTGACAGACTGTTATGATAGGGTGGCCATTGAAGAGAAGAATACACCAAAGGTAAGTAATGGATTCTAAATTGCCGGCATAATAATAATAATAATAATAATGATAAGAAGAACTGCTACTACTACTACTACTACTACTACTACTACTACTACTACTACTACTACTACTACTACTACTACTACTACTACTACTACTACTATTACTACTACTACTACTACTACTACTACAACTAAATGATGATAATAATGATAATAATAATAATAATAATGATGATAATGATGATGATATTGATAATATTAATAATAACTACAATAATAATAATGATGATTATGATGATGATATCCTGGTTTCTATAACGTGAAACATACAATAGCAATTGCATGCTACCCTTTGGCCTGGACACTAGTCTATCACAAAGTACTTTTCACAGGGCTGAGAATTTTCAACAACCACCACCATATCATCATCCCTACCACCACTACTACTACCTACAACCATCACTACATCATCTTCCCCACCACCACCACCACAGCTACAACCTCTACTACTACAATTACCACATCATCATTCCTACTACCAATACAACTATATCATCCACCACCACATCATCCCAACTATCACTACTACAACCACCACCACATCATCCCTACCACAATTATTACAACCATCACCACACCATCATTCCCAACACCTCTACAACTACAACCACCATATCATCATTCTTATCACGACCCTACTACAACCACCACCACATCATCCTCCCTACCACCACCTTTTCTTACTACAACAATATGTTGTAATTACACTTTCAACTTTTGAAATTCCTCCAAGTGGTGTCAGAAATTATTGCGAGACACATTTTGGATTGTATCTCAGTAAAATTTAATGAAATTCAAATTTATACGTTATTGTCGCAAAGATGGTTCTTGAACTATTCGCTGAAAAATTTCCTCCATTTTTGTGACCAGTCATTCTCATCCCTGAACCATCATGACATCATCACTCAACACCATCCCCACCACAACTACCACCACTACGACAGCAACTATCACACCATCATCAGTAATACCATCTCCATAAACCACATCATCACTGTCATCATTATAATCAGTACCACCTCTAGTGCAAGCACCACTATCACATCATCTGGTGGGGTCTTTTGACTTTCAAAGATCAGAGTTACTTTCTGTCTTTGTCTTGGCTCGGTCCTTTTCCTGGCCGGATTCATTGGCAGGGAGGGAATCAATTAAATGTATAGTCATGGTTTTTGGGAGATGATATATTTATCCTCGTAAATCATCTCTCTTTTGTGTGACGTTAGATTTGTTGTTTTAAATTTTGTATTTCTCTCACAAGGATTCTGTGCTTGTGTCCTGGTGAGACTTTTAGGTGACCCCAAACTAAGTACATTGATAGTTTGATCTTGGAGTCCGTTTGTGAGCCCTATTTGAACCTTTTCTCCAGTGCTTTTGATTTTTATTAAATCTTTAATTTTTTTACAGCCCCATTTCTATCTTTTAAGTGGCGCTGAAATGACCTACAAGTAAAAGTGAAACAAGCGTCGTAAAAACCCTTCGAACAAATAGCTCAAAAAAAACACACACACACACACACACACACACACACACACACACACTCACTCTCTCTCTTTCTCTCTCTCTCTCCCTCATCATCATCACTGCCACTACTACTACAACCACCTCCACCACATCATCATCATCACTATCATTACCACCACCACTACGACATTACCACAACACTATCACCATTAAAACAACAATCACAACCACATCCTTACCACCACTACTACAACCTCCTCCACCACATCATCATCATCATTATCATTACCACCACCACTATGACAGTATTACAACACTATCACCATTAAAACAACAATCACTACCACATCCTTAGCACCACTACTACAACTACAACCTCCTCCAACACAACAATATCACC
>NC_088363.1:33601113-33651113 GCF_034508935.2 Berghia stephanieae
TTTTACTATCTCATTTTCTTCCTTGTTACTGGTGCAGATATAACCTAAATGTGTTGCAAGCGCCGTAAAACCCTTAAAAACAAAAACAAACAAAAATAATATTATTACTATTATTATTATCATCATCCCTATTATCGTTAGGCATAGTCGCTGTATTAAGATTTTATTTTATATTATTATTATTTTATTGATGTTTGAATAATGACACTCTCTTCTATCCAGATGGTAGAGGCCCCTAACTGGCTGCAGGAGGAATTGACAGAGGCCGGTGGAGTTGAGGTTGAAAAACTGACTCTTCTCGGGCCATTTCTCGGTCTTTCAGTATTTGCTGAAGATGATGTAAGTAGGAAAAGATGGGAAAGTTGAAATTAGGGCAACTTTTGCTGGTTCGAGTGGTATTTGCAAAATTGATAAATCACATTTTCTTTGTCCTTATTAGAAACATTTTTTTCTACCTTACCACTGCAAACATTTTTGTATCTACCAAATATGAAAGATGTGAAATAGAAGTGCCCCTAATAAAATTGTATGCCTGTTGTTGTTAATCAGTTACAATCTAAATTTTTATTGTTGTAATTTTGAATATAATCAAGCAATGATATGCTTTTTGAAAACCATGACATTAAGATTTCAAATTGTAATATCATGATGCCTACATTATGGCATGGAATTCATCATGAAGTTTGCTTGGGTTTCTGTAACCAAAAACGCAAAGGCAGTAATCAGTAATAAAACAGTCTGATATCCTTTACTGCAGTAAAAAGCAATTGCTTGGTATGGTCTATAAGCCCTGTTAAGTACACCTTATATATTGCACCACTCAATTGTTTCATGTTTGAGACTACACACAGCGGGTGGTTGGATGGGAGCATCACCCTTGAATCATATACCTATGATGTTCGCATGGGTGTACGTTCCGATAGTGATGTCATTTCTTCTCTTTACTAGCCTATCCTGCTTCTTTGGTTTGTGATTGTATTTTTGACAGGGGATATTTTTTTTCTGTAAATCTTCTGCCTGTTTGTTCTTGGTTATTTATAATTTAGCTTATGATATCTTTAGGTTATGATTTTGATTTACATTTGTACTATTTTTGTTAGATTGCTTGTTTTTTTTGTTTCAGCGGTCTCTCATATAACCTCAATTGTGTTGGAAGAGACCTAAAGCAACAAACAAACAAAAAGACTACACACAATTACATATTTATTTACTGCCCATTATGCCTGTTGGCATACAAAGGACCTCCAGCTTCCTCTATCCGTGGCCATCATCTTTGGGGAGCTCCCCCACTCTCTCATATCTCCCTCCACTGTTCTCCTCCAAGTTGCCCGGGGCCTTCCTCTTTTTCCCTTTTCTTCAAGTGTCCGGGTGTAGGGCAGTTTTGCTGAATTATTCCCGCCTCCTTTCTCATAACATGCTTTATCCATCTCCACCTTCTTCTCATGATAATCTCCTTCATGTCATCCATTCCACGTTGATCTAAAGACTTTCATTTTAATTCTATTCGGCCATTAAATGTCCATAACATATGTTAAATCTGATAAAATACTTGATATTGTTTGTCTTTCTAATGGGTGAAAAGACGGCCAAGCAGAAGGAGCTCCACCATAGTCAGGTCCCGGGTTCAGTGCCTGCACAGTGGTGCCAAAATTTCAGGGTTGTCAATTTTACTTATATTTTACGGAATTCAGTATGTTATAAAACCTCAGTATATTTTCCAATCACCTGCTAAACGGAAGAAAAGTAGGTACACACCGTCTTTTTCCTGGAGTTCAGTGCTCAGAAAGGGGTCTGTCAATGTGTTTGTGTAAAAGTTCAGTAAATTTTTGCCTGCTGAATTGGCAACCCTTAACTTTTTTTTTATCAATTGCGTTTTGTTTTTGTTCTCTTTGTTTTTGTTGTTGTTTTAAACCTCCGCTTCTCTACACACTTTATCTCCACTCTTGCCTACATGTATATGACTCATCGTCTCATTTGCAGGTGAAAGTGGTGGAAGAGTTTTTCCCTAATCCGCAGAATATGAGTCATGACAATGCTTGGGCCATCTTCAAGTCTCTGATGGGAAACATGGAGTTTGTCAGGGTAAGTCTTTTTATTTAGAGTTAGTGACAATTTAGGGAACAGGCACTGGGATAAGATAAAGGTTTGAAAATTTTATATGAAAGAAACCTACAAGAAAGAAAAAAAACATCTCAAAAAATCAGTTTTCCTCGACTGCGGATCAAACCTCAAGACCTCCTGACTTGTTCCTTGATGGGAGTTAAGATGCCCTTAATATATGTTTTTATGAGCTATCAATACAGTTCATTTTTGCTCCTTGCCTTTAAATTTTACTTCTCTACAAGAATACATTGCAGGAACACAGCATATGGTGGTTGGATGGCTGATAACATATTTATTTCCAATCCCCCTACCACCATCCTTCATTTGTCTACAGCATTATTCTTTCTGCAATTTCTAATAATAGAACAGGGAAACATTATTTTTAAAAATTTATTTACGTTTATTTTATTACATGAAACATATTATCCTCTTCCTAATTGTAGACTCAGTGCTATCACATCTTCCACAACCTCCTGCTCAATAGTCAAACAAGGGAAGCAACTCTCACATACATTGCCAAAGCCCTGGAAAGGAACTCCAAACGGTCTCAGATACAGGTACAGTAACTCTACTGAAGAAAAGGTTTTTTATTCTGACCATTAGATAGCTCTACCTATTGATATATTCGTGATATCATATCTCTCTCTCTCTCTCTCTCTCTCTCTCTCTCTCTATCTCTCTCTCTCTCTCTCTATCTCTCTCTCTCTCTCTCTCTCTCTCTCTCTCTCTCTCTCTCTCTCTCTCTCTCTCTCTCTCTCTCTCTCTCTCTCTCTCTCTCTCTCACAATTATTTCTTTTGTAAGCGGTTAAATGCTGAACTGTTTTGTAGTGCATATTCTTTAGAGTTATAGTATGTATTTTCTTTAGGTATAGTAGGGGGAATTAGGCTAAAACTGTGCAAATTCGGGTTGAAAGCATGAAAATTTGCATAAAGGTTGCTGAGACCCATAGCAAAAATATCTGATATAGAACGACTCTGGCAATCAATCATAACGTATCGGTTTAAGGCCTTAGATTTTACCCATTACACCTATATTATACAAGGGAAATAACTGCGTAAAAATATTTTTTTTCTTCATATTCATTGTTTTAGGGAATATTAGGCTAAAACCGTGCACATTGGGGTTGAAGTCCTGAAAATTGGCATATAGGTAGCTAAGACCCGCATAAATAACACCTGATATAGAAACACTCTGGCAATTTATCATTGCGTTTTTAGCACTTTTATTTTTTCCTATATAACATTACTTAACCGAGGAGATAACCACGATAATACAATGTGCGTTCTAAAACTTTAAATACACTGGTAACCATTTACGGTGGATAACTGATGGTCATTTCGTGTTGTAACTAGTAGATATAAGAGGGAGAGGGGGGAAAGGGAGTGAGTGGGAGAGACAGGGAGAGCGAGAGAGAGAGAGAGAGAGAGAGAGAGAGAGAGAGAGAGAGAGAGAGAGAGTGAGAATTTTACTCATTACTGTACTGACCTAACGTGCAAGGCAAACTGGACCTTAAACACTTGCATTGGGTGCCGATACATTCTCTCTTACATGAGCACTTGATGAGTTTTTGGGACACTTGACAATTCTGGAAATAAGCTCCACAGTGGTTCATGTCGATCATCACATTTGTTGCAGGGTTCTCTTCTATTAAAGATATAATGTTAGCAAAAGCTCGACCTCTTTCAAGAACTGTGGCATCATCATTATCATCAGCAGTGACATCTTTTAAAGCATGTTTTTTTAAGTATCGTGTGTGACAAATTTTATGGTAGTGTGCCTCCTGGGCGACTAAATCTCCTCCGGCAATAAATGATAACATTTCAGAATCTTTGATGGATGACGCTATTTCACGAATATTTCCTTCCATTTCTGTTGTCATTACAGAATGGAGTACTCCTGATTCCATGTTTTTACAAAAAAAAAAGCATGTTTGTTTATATTACAGCCAATCTCTAATTTTGAACGTTGTCTCATTATTCTGGTGGGTGGGGGAAATAAATCTTATTCTGTGACTCCTCCCAGTCAAATGACGAAGTTTGAAATTCTTGTAGGGCATTTCATTTAGATTTCTTTAATTCTATCGCCTAATTTTGTTGACATTAAATTTTACACGACAATACTTATGCCGGCCACTTAGCATCATTGTGTTTTAAGCTTTCAATAATCTCATTTCTTTCTGATGAATTTGAAAAAATAGATACATTCAACTTGTTTTCATCACAAACCAACGAATTGAATTGTATTAAATCTTCAAAAATAGTTTCATAGCCTTGCCCTTTGTCATATCTCCTCGACTTAGAGGGACATTCTAAGCGGTCTGGGTTATCTTGTTGGCATATCAAACACTTGTCCCAGTCTCTGGGAGCAGTTCTTTTTGCTATTGTATGTGTATCTGAAATCATGCAAACGCATTCCTTTATTAGGCATGTGCAATATTCTTTCATATCTCTCTCTCTCTCTCTCTCTCTCTCTCTCTCTCTCTCTCTCTCTCTCTCTCTCTCTTTCTCTCTCTTTCTCTCTCTCTCTCTAGTTTGACCGAAATAGGTTTTAACTCACGTAAAATGATTATAGCAGTATTTTTGGAAGGAAAAGAAATAAGGAGGGGGGGGAAGGAGCACTGTTCTTTGTCAACACCGTTTATGGAGCTGTGTTCTGCTAGTCTGTTTTGACTACCCCTCTGCTTGTCTGCCCGTTCGTTTTAGAGCAATTGATTATACTTATTAAATCTGATGCAGAAAAATCTCATATTATAGAATATTGCTCGCTAGACGTCATTTAAAATAGGTGAAATGGAAAAATATTTACGATTAAATAATTTGTATGGTTTGTGAATCGAAAGTAGAGGGAAAGGAAAACATCCGCTTCGACACTAAAAATAGTCCCCAATGGGAATCCAAAGGATGATGTAAAATTGGCTTGCTTCGAATGTTTACACAATAACAATGAAAGAAATTTTGTCATCCATTTCAAAATTTTCTAATCTTAAAAACCTTGTATCTAAACTAATACTAATCTCTCAGAGTGGTTCTATATCATAAATTATAGGATTTTTTATATTCTACAACATGTGTAATGTTCATGCTTTCAACCCTGATTTGCACAATTCAATGGTTTTTTGGACCTAATTCCCCCTACTAATATATCCTATTATCATATCAATGTGGTTCTTAACTTGTCAGTTTTATTATGTATAATGTGTACTAGATATTCTGATATATTGATGTAAAGCACCAGTGAGCAATTTGATTGAACTAGGCTCTATATACATTCATTGTATTTAATATAACAAGCTTTTAGAGGTCATTAGATGAAAGAAAACTGGGAATATGCTATAACTGTTACAGAATATGTATGCAATATTTTTCATTGTTTGCGGTGGTTGGATGGGAGCATCACCCTTGAATCGTATACCTATGATGTTGGCATGGGTGTACGATCCGATAGTGATGTCGTTTCTTCTTCTCTTTACTAGCCTATCCTGCTTCTTTGGTTTGTGATTGTATTTTTGACAGGGATATTTTTTTTTCTGTAAATCTTCTGCCTGTTTGTTCTTGGTTATTTATAATTTAGCTTATGATATCTTAAGGTTATGATTTTGATTTACATTTATACTATTTTTGTTAGATTGCTTGTTTTTTTGTTTCAGCGTCTCTCATATAACCTCAATTGTGTTGGAAGAGACCTAAAGCAACAAACAAACAAAAAAATTTTCATTGTTTTTGCAGAGGTTTAAAAATCCACTCTTGAGTATTATAATGACGTCTTTCTCAATCTTAAGGCTCATACAGCTATTATTAAAGGGACAATAAAATTGCTTGCTACCTTTTTATAGGAAGCTAGTCTATTCCAAATTACTTTTCCACCAGATCTAACCAACTTCACTACCCAATCATAGCTTGTACGGGACAAATAATAGTCTCTTTGCTTTGGAGGCGAGGGCTCTACCAGCTGAGCTAACCTTAAACTCTCTGGAGTTCACCCTCATTGAAAATTGAACAGATTTGTTCGATATTCCATGCATATGAACTTAAGAGAGTTAAGATAGGAACATGTGATTTTTCTTGGAAATCTCTCACAAAACAGTTTACTTCTTGTAAATGGAATAAAAAATGTGTTTCTTTACTTTCAATAGCATTTGACTTTTTCCCTTTGGAACTGAGTCTTGCTCCGTTGGCAAAGTACTGGCTTCTCACAATGTCATCTGGTTCGATCCAGCTTGTAGCAGAATAATTTTATTTTTTGTCTTACTTCCCATCCATTGCAGGTCCATTGTATGTTAAATGTATAAAAGAGTCTAATGTTAGATCTGGCAAAATTTGCTCTGCGACAAAAGTGGATAGTGAGCAAATTTTACTGTTCGTTTCACGTTACAGATGGAAATTTAGATTTAAAAAATGTTTTTTAAATGTTTATTTTTTGAGGATGTCTTTATTTTAAAAAATGTTCAATGCCATGTCATAAAATAATTTTCTTTTCTTTTTTTTCCCCCCCCCCCCCCCCTCCCCTTACATGCCAATTTGACCTGCCAATCAGTTTGATGAGCGACTTCAATGTGGTGATGGCTTTATGTTAAATTTGATGTCCGTCCTTCAGAAGCTGTCTGAGAAAATAGATTTAGATAAAGTAAGGTGCATTTTTTTTTTGGTTTTATTATTTTACTTACTTCACTCCAGCTGGAGCATAGGCCTTCGACGAATCCCCTCCATCTTGTCCGGCTTTGTGCCATCTTCTTGGCTTCTCTCCATGTTTTTAGATCCTCCATCAATGCCCTCCTCTGGCTGTTCCAAGGCTGCCCTCTCTTCCTCCTTGTTCTCTGTGGGTTCCGTGTAAGAGCCTGCCGGCAATATTTGTTGCAGGCCTTCTCAGGGTGTGGTGGCCCAGCTATTTTCAAGTATTTTAAAAAATTTTGTTTTATCTATATTACACATCTTACATTTTTCATAGTATTGCATTAAAACTTTATAACTATGTTTAGTTTGTGTTTGTGATGTTGTGAGATGTTACATTTGTTATAATTGTATTTTTTGGGAGAACTTTACATCAGTGCTTCCTCTTTTCCACTTTTATGCGGATTTCCTCATTTTTAATGATCCGTGAAAAATCCGCACTTGTCAAAAACCATGAAAAATATCTTCTGCATTTTAATTTAGAACTGCTTATAATTATCTGTACTTCCAAATGTATGGAGTATAATAAAGTGTCTCTATACCAATGTTTTCAATTTTTACCATGAACTATTGTCAGATGTTGGACTTTTAGACAATCACTCTTCTGAAACTTGGTAAAATTCCCATGATGAAGATGCAATAACAAAGTTAATTGTGTCTGAGGGTGATTACATTGGTTTGTTTGAAGCTAATTAAGGTTTTCTTGTTGACCGGTAATTCCTGTCATGTCAGGAAGATTAAAAAATTTTTTTCTTTCAGTTTTTTGCTCCTCAGAAGGTTATTGGAGTGCTTAACAAAAATCATAATTTTGATGCCAAAGTGGCTCCAAATGGCTCTAATTGCATGCCAATTAAAACATTTTTCCGGGGGAGCATGCCCCCGGACCCCCCTAGGTGGGCTCCCGCCTTCAGTGGTCGCATTGCCCGCCTTCGGCAGGCTTCTAAAAAAAAAAATCCTCCTTTTTGACAATTTCTTGGAGGAAGCACTTTTACATGTTAATTTGTAACAGTTTGTTGGAGTGATGCTTCATTCCATTTGTACGGATTGTGTGTGTCAAGAGAAATTACATATTTGTTATGATTGAAGTGCATCGGCGATATCATGAGATGTTACATTTGTAAAAAAATGATTCTGTGATAGTCTATAATTTATTGTAACAGTAACAGACTGTGTTGGTGAGATCATTAGATGTTACATTTGTAACAATAATTTGTGTAAATAAATCAAGAGAAATTGCGTTTGCTACAATTGACTGTGCTGGTGAGGTAAAATGAGATGTTACATTTGTGACAATAATTTGTGTGGATCAAGAGAAATTACTTTTGATACAATTTACTGTACTGGTGAGATAATGAGATGTTACATTTGTGACAGTAGTTTGTGTGGATCAAGAGAAATTACTTTTGTTACAATTTACCGTACTGGTGAGATCATGAGAATGAACATCTGGAATAGTTCACTGTGTTAGGTCAGAAACATTACAATTGTTATAACAGACTGTTGGTCATAAGATTTAACAAGCAACAAACAAAAATGAATATAACAGCTTTAAAAAAAAGAACAATTACCAAACACGGAACTGGAATGTTTCGGGCTCAAAACTCCTATTTGTTACATCATCAGTCATCATACTTGCTAAAAACTTTTTTGTGTGTGTTTGTTTGTTTCCAGATTGATATTTATTACCCATTCCATCATCGGAACCGAATCAACATTGCAAACAAGTCACGTGTAAGATTTACAGACAAAGAGGCAGAGGATTGGGAGAAAGAAAATGGTAAATCAATACTTCATCAGCAGACCTGCCCACTACTACGAAAATTTCGTAGAATTATGAAGGTTTTGGATCCTAACTGGCAATTATATATATATATATATATATATAATATATATATATATATATATATAAATATATAATATATATATATATATAGATCTTTAATTCAATAAACTTCTTGAAAGCAAAAGTTTTGTTGCCAGAGCTAGTATATAAACCAGTTCAAAGCATTAATTTAATGTATTTAAACACTAATTGGTAATTTTAAAAAGTAGTTGTAATATCCACTAAATATCCACCCCTGAAAACTACAAATTTTTCCAATTTCAAGTTGGCAGGTTTGCATCAGACACTTGCCTGACCAAGACTACAAATTTTTGGTCACAATTGCGGAATTGTTTAATTTTTGTTTTATCCTTGCCCAAACAATATATAAAGAGCGGCAATGATGACGTGATGATCAAAATGATCAAAGTAGTCCTTCAGAGCCATGTAGCCGGAGTTTATTCCTCTTTCTATAGCATGAAACAGACAATAGCATTTGCTTGCAACCCTTTGGATAGGATGCTAGTCTATTGTTAAGTACTTTGCTGCCAGATCTTACAGACCCTGTGACCCAATGTGATGATGATGATAATAATAAAAATATTAAGAGTAATAATGAAAATGATCATCATCAACATCATGATCATTGTGTATTAAAGGGAGGGTGGAGGGAGTGGCAAAAAAATCTGAACCTTACCCGGGATTGATCTGGGTCCCTTAGCCATTGAAACGAGTACTCTACCAACTGACCAGTTAGGCTCCAAAAATTATGCGACTCTCATTTTAAATGGAACTCATAGCAGTGTTGCTAACCTTACATAAAAAAATGCTTTTTCTTACGCATTTTCATTCATTGTACACATTCTGCTGAGGATCATATGCATTATTCAATCTCTATTTAAAGAAAAAATCATACACTTTTTTAATAATGATAATAATAATAATAATAATAATATAATAATAATAATAATAATAATAATAATAATAATAATAATAATAAAAATAATAATAATTAAAATATCTTTATTGTCCATGAAGGCAATTTTTCATTTGGTTACAGCATTGATATAATATGAAACTATAAGTGCGCAACCATACACACACACATGCTCACATGTAATAAAAACACTTTAAGTTGTCTTATTACCCAGTTCATGTTGGGAGTACAATAAATGAGTATTTCGTTAGGACATATTAGATTTATACCTCGGTTTGACATCTGAAAAGCATATTGCTGCACAAAGATTAGTTTTGTCTTCTAGGTTATTAGTTTTGTTTATAGGAGAGAGGAAGATGATCATGCGACTAATAATGTGGAGCCATATTTTTTATGAACTTTCTTTTTTTTTTATGGATTGTACACATTATTTCAACATCTTACTCATTTTGGCTCTCCATTTTACACATCCTAATGGGCTAGGATTGGCAGCACTGTCATAGTCACATCACAGTATGCCTGATCTTTTGGTGAAATGATTGGATTGACACATCCTAATGGGCTAGGGTTGGGTTGGCAGCACTGTCATAGTCACATCATTGGATGCTTGATCTTTTGGTGAAATGATTGGATTGACACATCCTAATGGGCTAGGGTTAGTAGCACTGTCATAGTCACATCATTGGATGCCTGATCTTTTGGTGAAATGATTGGATTGACACATCATAATGGGCTAGGGTTAGTAGCACTGTCATAGTCACATCACTGGATGCTTGATCTTTTGGTGAAATGATTGGATGGTTTAAAAAAATAAAATAAATAGAGACATGCCATTTTATGATCAATTTTGCAAAAGTTGGCGTTCTCTGATTTCAAATTGTCATAAAACTTCTTTTCTTTTCTGACTTACAAGCAACTAATATTCATCCGTAAACATGAGAGGAAGGACATAAAATACTTGTGTTATGTTCTTGAAAAGGGCACTGAACACATATCACACCTCTGTACTAGGATATGAATATATCCTGTAAGGATATATGTGGAAATGACTGTTACATGTCCCAGGATTATTCTTTTTTCCTTTAGCAAATTAAAACAAGGTACAGTAAAGGCTCTAAATCTAGATTATATTATATAATTGTCCAGATATTCTGCTATTTGGTCATAACTGTATTATGGGCTAGGGTGTCCCATTTTAGTCCTTTGAAAAGTTGGCTGCTACGTTTCTGAACGAACATTTATTTAATTCTTACTCCCTTCATTTAAATGTATCTCTCTTCTCTTAGCCTTGAACTCAGCCTCCAACAGACCTGACCCCAAGTTTTCCACCGAATGTTTCTTCCTGACCCTTCATTGCCACGACCTCTCCATCCTTCCCATCACACGCAAATACCAGCGACGACTCCGTGCAATCCGAGACCTGCAACGATTGGTTGCCGAAATGGAAGCAGCAGAATCCCAGTGGAAGCATTTACCTTCGGCCAGTAGGAGCAGACATCAATTGAAACGTTGGAAGTCACAACTTCTGGTATGTCTCTATGTCATATTGTAGTCGGGGTCCATTTAGTCTGGTATAGACTTGCCCATAAGCAACAAATGTTAGATGTTGTGTTTCTAAGCTTATAATAATAATAATAATAATAATAATAATAATAATAATAATAATAATGATATTAGAAATAATAATGATGATGATGATAATAATAATAGTAATAATAATCTATTGTTTTTTAAAATAGAGCTGGGGGTAAAAAATGTTCATACATTTCATATTGCATTTTTGCCAACGAGCACAGAATTACTAACAAATCTATTTTTTATAGATTGATATACGAGTAGCTTGCAAACTTAAAAAAAATTAAGGGTAATTCTATCACCCATTCATTGAAATGATTATTTATTAAATCTGCTACGGCATAACGATTGATCATCTGATTCTGGAAATTGTTATATGGCTGTTTATAATACCCTTTATTTCCCCGCAAATATTGCTGATTCTAACATAATAGTAATAATAATAATAAGAAGAAGATGAAGGACGACGACGATGATGATGATGATGATGATGATGATGATGATGATAAAAAGAATAATATAAATAATAATATTAATGAAAATAATCATCATCAACATCCTGATGATAATGTTTTAAAGGGGAAGGCACTAGAATGTGTCAATTTTAAATGCTTTTTTCCCCTGAAAATCCTAAAACTTCGAAAACTTGCATGAAGACACAGTTTTGAACGATTGTGTACTCGCCTCCATTTAAAAAGCAAACCCAAGAGGACAGAGAAGTCGAGATATCACACTTTCTACTCTTCTCGTTCCACTCGTTCCATACTCCTTGGAATTGTGTATGTAAACAGTCCTTCAGAGGACTAATAATGAATAGGATACATATTGAATCATAAGGTGGCATACCTATTTTAGTAGCCGGATGTATAGGCTGATTTTTAGGATCACGGGATGTAAAAGAGCAAGGATGGATGATTTTATTGATGACGGTAAATATTTTGGCTAGAAAATAAGATGCCATCACTCTTGAAACCGGAAGATCAATTACACAAGGTATGTGTCCAGTTCTTGGGCAGAGTAGTTTTACACTTCCAGTGAGATTGGAACCAGACATCACACTTTTGTTCCCTATTTTTAGAAGATTTAAGATTTTGTAAGTCTTAACTTTGATACCTATTTTTTTTCTTAAATGCCTATGCCTCTTTGAAGCAACATTTTAAAAAGATTTATAAAACTGTAACGTAACGTATGATACCCTCACCCCCCCCCCAACACTTGATGACATCATAATGTTTTTGATATTTTTTGCTGTAGAAGAAAATATGCTGATCTATTTGTACTGTATTGTCTTGGACAGAGACTCCAAAAGAGCAAGATGTGTGCAGATGCAGGGATCTTGGATAAAGATATGATTGATCGGTGTCTCTCCTTCTACGCCAAAACGTCTGATCTACTCATGAGGATTGCTGATCCCAACAACAGATGGTGATTTAAAAAAAAAAATTTTTTTATACTCATAGAATTTTATTGTAAAAATTCCATTTGTGTACCCTTTTTTTTTTTTTGGTCTTGTGGTTTTGACACCCTGCTTGTTACCCGTAAGACATGGGTTTGAGTCCAGTTGTCAATGAGGCTAAGATGACTCCTTTGAAAAAGGTTCTTTACTCACTTTTTTTTTGCCATGATCAGTTATCATATGAGGATTGCTGAACCCAACAACAGATGGTGAATTTTTTTTTATGCTCATAAAATTTTATTGTAAAAATTCCATTCGTTTAGCTTTTTAAAATTTTGGTCTTGTGGTTTTGAAACGCTGCTTGTGCTTGTTACCCTTAAGACATGGGTTTGAGTCCAGTTGACAATGAGGCTAAGATGACTCCTTTGAAAAAGGTTCTTTACTCACTTTTTTGTTGCCATGATCAGTTATCAAATGAGTACCTGGTATTAGCATTGTCTCTTATTTTAAAATTTTGTAATAGCACCTTGCAGATATCACGTCTTGTCCCACATATTCAATGTTACTGACCTGTAAAGCACTTCGAACACAATGTATATCATTTTTGTTCATATCACTGATATTTAATCCATATCATGTGTACTGTTGTCTCATATTTTACTTGAAAGCACCCCTGATTATATGGTGGATTTAGATACTATCTAAATTATTCTAGCATCGTCATCATCATAATCATCGCAGACCTGCCTACCTGAAAACTTAAAGATTTGTAATTTTTAGGAGAAAAAAAATGTAGATACTCACTGTAATTCATTTTTTAAAATCAGCAATTCACCCTCACAAGGATTAAATAGACTTCCAAACCCTTAATTTATGTAGTCTGGCGTCAACTTTCATTTTCAATAAGTTTCAATGACTTAGACATGCTCATGAAGTTCTGAAATTGGAGATAAAATTGTGTAATTCTATGAATTTTTCCTAATTGTAGGCAGGTCTGTCATTGTCATCAGTTTTATCATTTCCCTGATGCTGTTAGTAACCTGTTCTCAATGTTTTTAGACAAGACTTTATTATTGATTCACTCAACCCTAACACCGGCTTTCTCGATGGCCTCTGGTTACTTTTACCCCACCATTAAATACGTTTTTCTGAGACAAATTATGGTCATATTATTAAAGCTACTGTTGTTGAATTAACATAATAATGCTACATGATTAAAGCTATGTACATGCCATGTTTGTTACTTTTAGATTGGGTAACCGAGTTAATTTTTAAGAAATTCAATTTTGAAAAGCACCAAAAATCTCTCGGGAGCGAGGTTAGCATAGAGCTAGAGCATTAGGGTTGAGAGAGTTAAGAGTCTTTGTTTGCCTTGATCATATTTCATATTGTCTCATTCACAGCCAAGAAGTCCCATTGCCCAGTGACATACCTGGATTCTTCTCGGCTCTTCCAGAATTTTACTTAGAGGACATGGCCGACTTCATCTTGTTTGTTTTAAAGTAAAATTTTTTTCCTTTTATAATACAGTATATGTTGTTGTTTTTAATGTTGTGGATGTTGTTTTTAAGTCGGCAGTGGTGATGATTACGGCGATGGGATGGTGATGATGAAAAGCTAATAATTATAGTAGTTGTGAGGATTATGATGAGACAATGATATGACGAGTTAAGGAAGTTGTGGTTGTGGTGATGATCATTAACACCATCAAGATGAAGACGATGTTGGAACTTTTGTTAGTTATGGTGGTGATAATAGTGAGATAATGATATTATACTTAAAAGAAGTGGTGATGATGATAATGTAGGTGATGACGACAAAGATGAAATTTCTCCCATCAGTTACATGCCAGGAGGGAGTGTGGAACCCGAACACAACATGTTGATGAAGCTGCTGCTCGTGATGCTGTGCTCCCAGAACTACATCCGCAACCCATACTTGGTGGCCAAGCTGGTAGAAGTCCTCTTTATTCTTCAGCCTCGGTTCCAGCCCAAGGCGGAGCACCTCAACATGGAGATCCTCCTGTCTCCCATTGCCAGAGACAGTCTGGTCCCCTCCCTCATGAGGTTCTACACAGGTACTGGCCAATTCAAAACTCTTAGCAGATCCCTAGACAAAATTAAAAGAATTATGAGATATATCCTTTTCAAAATAGGATTCAATAGTCTGATGTCACTTAGCCCGGTAACCAGCAGCTTGGTTCTAAACAAAGAAAATCAGTACTTTTTAATTCTTCATGCTGGCTAGAACTTTTTGACATGTCATGTGATCAGAATGTATAAAAGTCAAAACATGATCGTATTTATAATGTTTTTCTCCTCTGGATACACTTGTATGCTCGTTGGAGAAGTATTTCATAAGGGCGGTGATGGAGATAATGGCGTCCGCCATTGTTCCGGTAGTTTAAAACCAGTAACTATGCGTCATTACGACTGTTGAATCCTATTTGGACCTACTAGATTCGGAAGTTCATTTTTAAAAAAATAATTTTTCAAGCCCATTTGCTCATAATGAGGTCAGGCAAAACTCTAGATTTTAAATGACTTTCCCATCATCAGAGTCCTTATTAAAAATTTAAAAAATATCCTAGCCTAAGTCCTGACTATTAATTCAATCGCATCTAACTCACTTTGACTGATTTGAAAAGGTGGGTCGCAAATATTTATAATACTAACCAGTTCTTATTCATTTTATACTTATTGATATAAGAAGTTCCTAAACCGCTTTATTACCTGGAGAAGCCGATAGAAAGTAAGAGATAAGAAGATAAGATAAGAAGGCCCTTTTTACAACTTAGAGCTAGGTTGCCAATTTTCGTATTTTGATGGAATTCAGTATATTTTCCAATCACCTGCTAAATGGAGAAAAAGTAAGTACATAATGTCTTTATACTGGAGTTCCCCGCTCAGAAAAGGGTAGGTCAATGTGTTTGCATAAAAGTTCAGTAAATTTTTGCATCCTGAATTGCCAACCCTGTTAAAGACTCCTGCATCTCCAACAATCAGTCTGAATAGAATAAATAAATAAATAAACATTCAGACTAAGAATATTCATGTTTTAAAGGTATCTAAATTGAATCCTATATCTTTACTGACATTAGCTAATTGTTAGCGGATCAACAGAGAAATTAATTTTTAGTCTTAAGTATGATTTGTTGAGTTAGATTGATAGGTTTTATTTAAAAAATCAAATGTAATTTCGTAAACTGCGAAAAATAGAATGGTCCATGCCATAAAATATAAGTGGTGGAAAAAAAGGTATGATCTGGTAGAGACCTAAAAAGGTATGTATAAAACAGTGCCAGTCGAAGCAGAAAAAAAAACAAAAAGAAAAACAAAAAAACTACAAGGAAAAAGTCTCAAAAAATCAAGTGAACCCAAGTCGAGGCGGTCTGACATTTAGGGATTTTTTTTTCCATGTGTTTTTGTTTTTATGCTTTATCTGTCACTGTTTTCATACACACCTTTTCATATCTTTAACTTACACCAGTACCTGTTCCCTAATTTGTGTGTCATTATGAATCTCTCCTGAGTCTCATTTGAAAAATATGATGAAAAAGCAAAACTGAGATGGATTAGATCCGTTTAGAGAATTTGGAAGCGATTGCACCTCGCTGTTTGTACACTCGAAAAACAGGAATAAAATCACGACTACTCTCTTTTGACTAGAAATCTTTGTTGAAATATAGATTATAAAAGGTGACCGTTACTAGTTATACAAACTTTGGGGCATCGTGGCTCAGTGGTATGAAAGGTACTGAAATCGACTACAAGATATGAAGTGAGTAGAAAAGTGCCAGAAGACAATAGAGAATAAAAATTTTTTTTTTTCGCGGCGGTGGTGGGGTTCGAACCTGCGACCTTATTGGTACGACAACTCCGCCTGGCAGGTGAGAGCGTGGCTCTACCGTGTGAGCTATCCACGAACACAAAAATATTCGTTTCAAACCCAAAGTCATTTCTAGATCCCTCTCTCACCCACTTCTTGAGATCGCTGATTCGTTCACCACCATCGCGAAATAATTTTGACCAGCAGTTAAGCTTAATAGCCAATATTCTCATCACAAACATATAACATAGAAACGATTGAGACATTGAGTATGCTCCGGTGTATGGGGTGAATTTTTAATTCAGAAAAGTGAGTGGAGCAGGCACTTATGTTGGTAACAACAAGATATGAAGTGAGTAGAAAAGTGCCAGAAGACAATAGAGAATAAAAATTTTTTTTTTCGCGGCGGTGGTGGGGTTCGAACCTGCGACCTTATTGGTACGACAACTCCGCCTGGCAGGTGAGAGCGTGGCTCTACCGTGTGAGCTATCCACGAACACAAAAATATTCGTTTCAAACCCAAAGTCATTTCTAGATCCCTCTCTCACCCACTTCTTGAGATCGCTGATTCGTTCACCACCATCGCGAAATAATTTTGACCAGCAGTTAAGCTTAATAGCCAATATTCTCATCACAAACATATAACATAGAAACGATTGAGACATTGAGTATGCTCCGGTGTATGGGGTGAATTTTTAATTCAGAAAAGTGAGTGGAGCAGGCACTTATGTTGGTAACAACAAGATATGAAGTGAGTAGAAAAGTGCCAGAAGACAATAGAGAATAAAAAATTTTTTTTTCGCGGCGGTGGTGGGGTTCGAACCTGCGACCTTATTGGTACGACAACTCCGCCTGGCAGGTGAGAGCGTGGCTCTACCGTGTGAGCTATCCACGAACACAAAAATATTCGTTTCAAACCCAAAGTCATTTCTAGATCCCTCTCTCACCCACTTCTTGAGATCGCTGATTCGTTCACCACCATCGCGAAATAATTTTGACCAGCAGTTAAGCTTAATAGCCAATATTCTCATCACAAACATATAACATAGAAACGATTGAGACATTGAGTATGCTCCGGTGTATGGGGTGAATTTTTAATTCAGAAAAGTGAGTGGAGCAGGCACTTATGTTGGTAACAACAAGATATGAAGTGAGTAGAAAAGTGCCAGAAGACAATAGAGAATAAAAAATTTTTTTTTTTTTCGCGGCGGTGGTGGGGTTCGAACCTGCGACCTTATTGGTACGACAACTCCGCCTGGCAGGTGAGAGCGTGGCTCTACCGTGTGAGCTATCCACGAACACAAAAATATTCGTTTCAAACCCAAAGTCATTTCTAGATCCCTCTCTCACCCACTTCTTGAGATCGCTGATTCGTTCACCACCATCGCGAAATAATTTTGACCAGCAGTTAAGCTTAATAGCCAATATTCTCATCACAAACATATAACATAGAAACGATTGAGACATTGAGTATGCTCCGGTGTATGGGGTGAATTTTTAATTCAGAAAAGTGAGTGGAGCAGGCACTTATGTTGGTAACAACAAGATATGAAGTGAGTAGAAAAGTGCCAAAAGACAATAGAGAATAAAAATAGGGAAAAAAAATTTTTTATTCTCTATTGTCTTCTGGCACTTTTCTACTCACTTCATATCTTGTTGTTACCAACATAAGTGCCTGCTCCACTCACTTTTCTGAATTAAAAATTCACCCCATACACCGGAGCATACTCAATGTCTCAATCGTTTCTATGTTATATGTTTGTGATGAGAATATTGGCTATTAAGCTTAACTGCTGGTCAAAATTATTTCGCGATGGTGGTGAACGAATCAGCGATCTCAAGAAGTGGGTGAGAGAGGGATCTAGAAATGACTTTGGGTTTGAAACGAATATTTTTGTGTTCGTGGATAGCTCACACGGTAGAGCCACGCTCTCACCTGCCAGGCGGAGTTGTCGTACCAATAAGGTCGCAGGTTCGAACCCCACCACCGCCGCGAAAAAAAAAAAATTTTTATTCTCTATTGTCTTCTGGCACTTTTCTACTCACTTCATATCTTGTTGTTACCAACATAAGTGCCTGCTCCACTCACTTTTCTGAATTTGAAATCGACTACCAACTGCGCTGTGTGGCCTTGAGTAAGTCTAGCCTGCTGCTGAGGCCTGAGTTATTCCAGTCTTCCCTTGGAATAAACCTTAAAGACAAATTTCCCCTTGGGGATGAATAAAGCGAAAGTTATTTATTTTTGTTTTATTTTAAAAAATTATTTTATTCATTTTTTATTTTATTTATATTTATTTTATTTATTTTGGTTATTTTTATTATGAAAAAAAACATTAACAATCTCCAATCTGAGACCTCGAAGAAATTCTAAAGAAATCTCGAGACATCATGATAATGTTTGGGATCATCTTAATCAATCAATATTTAGACAGTTTATAATGTCCTTATATTCTATTGGAACTAAATCTATATCGTTATTGTCTTCTCTTGACAGATATTGAATCGACTGGGGCAAGTAGTGAATTCTATGACAAATTCTCCATCCGTTATCACATCAGCATCATCTTCAAGACCATGTGGAATCTACCAGCTCATCAGGAAAAGTTTATGGAAGAAGCTGTGTTAGTATTTATTTTAGTTCTCTCACCCTTTTTTTTTTTAATGGCCAAGCAGCTTAATCGTTGTCACCCATCTGGCTGGGTGGGGTCATTGATTTCCCTTATGCGCAGTAGGTCACTTGCTGTGCCATCTATCCCCTATATCTATTTTCTGAGTTGCTTTCTGTCTTTGTCTTGGAATGGGATTATTTGGTTTTGTCCTGAGTCCTTGGCTGAGAAGGAAACAGTCAAATGTATAGTTTTAGTTTTGGGTGGTGATGTTCTTGTAAATCATCTTTCTGTTATGTACGTATCGTTTTTTGTTGTTGTTTTTTTTTGTTTTGAACATATCTTGTTAACATTACGTTCCTCTTAGTGGAATCCTGTGCTTGTGTCTGGATGAGACTTTAAGCTCAAACTAAGTACAATGGAATCTACACCTGTTCCCTATGTCCACCAATCCCCCTTTGTCTTACTTTTTCTTGGGTGCCTTGATTGTAATTCTAGAAATTTTTGACTGTCCCATTTTCTTCCTTTTTACTGGGTTGATATGACCTGAATGTGCAGCAAGCACTGTGGTTCAGCTTGCTCATTGGTAGATCATTCGTGTCTTATGCAAGGGGACTGGCTTCAATCCCAGGTGCAGTTGAGATTTTTTTAAATTGACCTCCATGTCACCCAGTAGTGATTGAGGATCTGGGTCTTATCAGATCTGGTGGAAAGTTCTTTTTCATAGACCAGCATTGGAACCAGAGGGTAGCAAGTTGTGTAATGCTTTAAACATAGGGATAAATTCCAGCTTTTATGGCTTGGGAAAAGCACTTTTACTTTGTCAGATAAAGATCAATTAAAAAATATAAATCTTTGATTCCCCCCCCCCCCCCCCCCCCCCCACACACACACACACCTCCCTACCCAGCTCAGGCAAGCAGTTTGTGAGATTCATCAACATGTTGATGAACGATACGACATTCTTGTTGGACGAGAGCTTAGATTGTCTGAAGCGGATCCACGAAGTGCAAGAATTGATGGAAAACAAGGCCAAGTGGTCAGCTCTCAACAAGGTATGATATATGTCTGTTTGTGTTGGATGGAGCTGGATTGACCCTAAATGAATTTAGCTGTTTCAGTAAAGCAGTGTTAACGGTTTTCCCTGGATCCATGGAAATCTGCTATTATGATGTCAGAGGAGGATTTTCCTTCTTTTAACAGTTCCACCCCCAATTCCCCCCCCCCCCCAATCAAATTGTACTGGCTGGGGGTGGATCAAATAGGTGCAGTTTTCCACTCTCCTGAAGTTAACCAGAGTATCAATAATAGTGTATCATCTCAATTGCTCTAGATCTAAAAGTAGGGTAAAGATAGGGCTTTAGGGCAATCATTCAAAATTTACCACCTTTTTCAATATCTGTCACCATCAGCACCTATAAAGACATTAAATCAATAATACATCATCGATTCATGCTATAACAATTTGTCAAATTTTCATTATTATTATTATTATTATTATTATTATTATTATTATTATTATTATTGTTGTTGTTGTTGTTGTTGTTGTTGTTGTTGTTGTTGTTGTTGTTGTTGTTGTTGTTGTTGTTGTTGTTGTTGTTGTTGTAAATAGTAGTAGTAATAGTAGTAGTAGTTGTAGTAGTAGTGATTATAATTGGATGCTGCTGCTGCTGTTGTTGTTGTTTTTGTTGTTATAAATAGTAGTACTAGTTGTAGTAGTAGTGATTATAATGATAATGATGATGGATGGAAAAGAGTAAAAAAGAATCTTGAGCTTTTATACAGCGCAGTATCCACTAAACAAAGGGTTTACAGGGAAGGAGACTCAATGCTTATCATTTCGGACGAGACATGACATCTATTAGCCGATTACAAATATTATTCTGACAGTTACATCGCTGTTAACAGCCAGGCACTCGTTTTACACGTATGGTGAGATAATGTCAGTAAAGAGCCTTTTCCAAGGACTCAACCATGCCCACTTTCATTGGTAGATTAAAAAATTAATTTTTTTAGTGCCGAGCAGTACCGGTACTGAGTACCGGTAATACCGGTAACAGCTTACCGATAATTTATCGACACTAAGCAGCCCAGTCTCGATACTCCAACACTCCACTAATGTGCATATTATTGCAATGGAGAAATAAACAATATATGACATTAACATTGCCCTAGTATATATTTAGGCGAGATATAGGATGCAATCACTCTGAAACAAGAAGATCACTGACACAAGATTTCTATCTAGTCCTCTGGAAGAGTGGTTTTACACTTCCAATGAGATTGGAACTAGTTTTTTTTTGACATCACACTTTTGTCCCCACAGAAATAAATATATTTACAATTTGATTTACAGGAGCAGCAACAAGCAAAGAGTCGACAGCTGTCATCTGATGAACGTCAATGTCGTAATTACCTTACCCTGGCCACGGAGACTGTGGAAATGTTTCACTACCTCACCACCAAAATCAGGGAACCCTTCCTAGTGCCAGTAAGATGTTTGTATTTTTTTTTAAATCAAAAAAAATCTGGTATTCATAGACTTGTCAATGGGGGAAAATGAAAAAAAAACAATTGTAGTGACTGTAATGAACTTAATAAGTTAACAATGTTACCAATTTTCCGTACATTTACAGAATTCAGTATGTTATAAACCCTCAATATATTTTCCAGTCACCTGTTAAACAGGGAAAAAAATAACTCAGAAAGGGGTTGATCTATGTGTTTGCCTAAAGTTCAGTAAATTTTTGCAGTTTGAATTGGCAACCCTGAGTTAACTAACAATTCTCCATCATTAAGATTAAATAACGCTTCAAAATCTTAATTATTTGTGCTCTAGAATCAAATTTTCCTTTTCAACAAAGTTGATAGCATCAAAGATGTTTATGTAGTACTGCAGTTCAGTGGGAGACATTGTTCGCAATGATAATTTATGTAAAATGATTATGCAGGGAACGGTGGATTTCAAAAGAAGGAATGGACGAGAGACGAAAATTGGGGTGAATAAGATGAAATAATGGGCATGAGAAGTGGTTAAGTTTCTTGAAAAGGCACGATACTGAAAGATTAGGCACATTGTGGTGAAGTCTACATACACCCTGCATCTTCCACCAAAGGTCAACTGCTGGTCATTGGAGTAACTTGCTAACTGATACAGCAGAAGCAAGTCTTGAAGAGTACTGAACGTAATGCTAATGTTGCTGCTTGATGCTAGAGGACTCTTCTCTTGAGCCTATGTGGTCTAGCGGTATGACACTCGCTTTCGGATCGGAAGGTCCTGGGTTCGAGCTGCGCTCGGCGCAAAGTTGAGTCCTTGGAAAAGGCTCTTTACTCACATTCTCTCACCATACTCAGGTGTAAAATGAGTACCTGGCCGCGGGTGGTTGGATGGAGCATCACCCTTGAATCATATACCTATGATGTTCGCATGGGTGTACGATCCGATAGTGATGTCGTTTCTTCTTCTCTTTACTAGCCTATCCCGCTTCTTTGGTTTGTGATTGTATTTTTGACAGGGGATATTTTTTTTCCTGTAAATCCTCTGCCTGTTTGTTCTTGGTTATTTATAATTTAGCTTATGATATCTTTAGGTTATGATTTTGATTGACATTTGTACTATTTTTGTTAGATTGCTTGTTTTTTTGTTTCAGCGGTCTCTCATATAACCTCAATTGTGTTGGAAGAGACCTAAAGCAACAAACAAAAAAAAAAAAAAAATAGAGTACCTGGCCATTAACAGCGTTGTCTTTGTCGGAAAAAATTGTAATATTGCCTAACAGACGTCATGTCTTGTTCTACACGATATATGTTGCTGTTGGTCAGAACACTTTTGTAAAGCGCTTTGATCATGTTTAGTGGATATTGCGCTTTATAAACACTCAATTTTTAAAAAAATAATTTTTTTTTTAGAAAACTGGGTGGGGTCTTGACCTCCCATGGTGGGCATTAGGTCACCTGATGTGTCTTCTATTCCCCCTGCCCTATATCTTCTGTTTTCTGAGTTGATTTCTATGTCTTGGAATGGCATTACGTGGTTTTGTCCTGGCCATTGCTAGGGTCCTTGACTGAGAGGGAAAGAGTCATATGTATGGTGTTAGTTTTGAGAGATGATATATTTTTCGCTTGTAAGTATTCTCTCTGTTATATAATGATAGATGTATTTTTTTTGTTTTGAACATATCTTGTAAACATTTGAGTGTATTTGTCTTGGTGGGAGTAATCCTATGCTTTTGTCTGGATGAGACTTTTAAGTGATCTCAAACTAAGTGCAGTGCAACCCCTGGATACGGCATTGCACGGGATCGAAAAATTATGTCGTTATCCAGGGGTGTCGTTATTTCGGGGCTTTCAAGATGGCGGGAAAATAAGTGTAGTAAACATGTTTTCTGATAGGTCGGTAACAAAGCAATCTCATTGGGAGGGGGGGAAAGGTGTTTAGAGTACGAGATGATGATATTTGGGTATTAATCATCGGCATCAACTGCCGATTATTGTTATAACGATGTCGCTAAACATGGGTTTATTAAAATGTATGTCGTTATTTTGGGTTTTTTATTACAATTAACTTATAGCAAAAAATTTGGGACCAGAGGTCAATGTCGCTATCCAGGGGTTGTTATTCAGGGGTGTCGTTATCCAGAGGTTGCTTTGTACATTAATGGTATGCTTTTGGAACCTACATCTAATTTCCAATTGATGGCATTTTTTTTTTTTTTCATCTACAGGAACTAGCAGATCGCCTGACGGCCATGTTGAATTTCAATCTCCAGCAGCTTTGTGGTCCCAAATGTAAGAATCTGAAAGTGAAGAACTCAGAGAAGTATGGATGGGAGCCCAAAAAACTCCTTAATGCCTTGACAGACATCTACCTCCATCTGGACTGTGAGAAATTTGCCAAGTCTATTGCAAATGATGAGGTAAAATTTATTCATTTTCATGTCCAACCTATTTTGCTTTATATAGTAAAGTGATATGACTTTTGATCTGTAGGTCCAAAGTTCAAGTCCAAAAACTCCCCCCAAATAACACAAAATTTATTTCTCGAAAAAGGCTCTTGAAGTCAAAGCTTAAATGTAGGTTACGAAATACATTGATATTTGAAATATGAAATATTCCACTGAGTATATACTTGAGCATTTTTGTATTTCGCAATAGCCACTAAATATTCTCAAAGCTCTTGACGTAGAGTCCCTGCCAACAGCAACACTTAACATGTAGGATGAGACATGACTTCTGTTAGGCGATATTCCAGTTTGTTTTTTTTCTTACGGAGACAAATCTGTTAATGGCCAGGTATTCATTTTTCACCTGAGTATTGTGAGAGAATGTGAGTTAAGAGCCCTTTCCAAGGACTCAACTATGCACTGCTCAGAGCGTGACTCGAACCCTGGACCTTCCAGTCTGAAGGCGTGTCATATCACAAGACCACATAGCCATACTAAAAAAAATATGAATACATTTTTAAAAAATATAACAGTACAAGAGTGCTCAATTGTCGTCTATAAGCTAAATTATATGGTGAGTTACAGTTTTTTTTGCCAATGTCAGAGAGTTATAAATGTCATTTTATCCAAGCTCACATAGTAGAATACCAGGTAAATACAAGGCTTGAATCAAATGAAAAAGTGTCTGCAATGTATTTCATCTTTACAGATAAGTTATTGAACGTGGTTCGTGATATAATGTTTGTCATCAATAATTTTAAATTCATATGTGACATGTCTGATGTCGTTTAGCAATTTTCTTCAGGTAGGACAGGTGGTTTTTAAATGCGGATGTAACCTTTTATTACTGGCTTTAGTCCGGGTTTGGGTGATTCATAGTTGAAAAATAAATAAATAAATAAAATCCCCTTTATTCATCCCCAAGTTGAAAATTTGTCTTTCGGGTCTATTCCAATGGAAGACTGGAATAACCCAGGTGTCAGCTGCAGTACAGTGCTGCAAAGTGAGCCAGGGTGAGGCGACTTGCTCAGGACCACACGATGAGGCGGGTAGTCTAACTTGGCTCCTTTTAGGTACGAAGCAAAGACTGTACTGCTGAGCCACGCTGCCTCCCGATATATGGAAAAGGCTCTTTTCCCACCATACTTGGATGAAAAATGAGTTTTGGCCTTTGACGAAAAGAAATCATGACAGCGTATATGTCTTATCATGCATGTTAAGCTTTGGATCTTTTTTAAAAACGCTTTGAACACATTTCATAAATGTTGTGCTGTTTAAAAACTCATTATTTTATTTTCTGTCTATGATCAAAGATCTAATACAGTGTTGATAAGCAATCAACTATGTCCTCCAAGATCCAGTACAGTGTTAATAATCAGTTTAATATGCCTGTTATATCATTCAGAGGTCTTATCGTAAAGAACTGTTTGACAACGCAGTGGAGTGCATGGTTAAGGCATGCATCAAGACAGAGGAAGAGGTGAACACTTTTCGGCGTTTGCAGGATCAGGTGGAGGAATACGTGGTAGAGAAGAACCAGTCAGAGATGGATTATGGAGATATACCAGACGAATTCAAAGGTAAGGGACATAACTTACATCTCAAGCTTGATAAATTGTTATGGTCTCATTGCTGTGGATGCTACAACAGCAATTATTTTTCTTTTTAAACTTGTTTTATGGCCTATATAATTCAACATTGCGGATGATTTTCCTGGGATCCATGGAATTTTGCGATTTTGGAGTCAGAGGAGGAATTTCCTCCTTTAAAACAGAAAATACATCTTCCCCAATCAAATGTACTAACAGTTAGAGATTTGATGTGTGGTAGAACACTTACTTATCCAAACCAGCGACCACCTGAGCTCTAGCCCTATGTGGTGGAACAAATTGATGCCATTTCACATTCTCCACAAGCTAGCTAGATTATCAATGATAGTTAATCATTTCAATTCCTCTACAACTGGGGGTTAATGCAGTAAAAATGGCGATCATTCAAAATTTTCCTCCTTTTTCACTTTTTGTCACCATCAACTCTGATTTATTTAAATTGTGCATGCCTATGCCGGGGTAATACTTTATGTACACAGCCGTTTACTGCTTTCACTTTAGTTCGACAGGTAAATTTTGCCGGACGCTAGTTCATAACAGATGGCGAGTCACAGCCTGTGCCGAAAGGGAGACTGAGCAATTTTTCCTATTTTGATGATTTTTTTCTCAAGTTCAAAGTGGCGTAGTAAATATGCTATTAGATGTTGCAATAAGATATTTTAGAGTCATAACTAGTGATCTACATACTTTTATTTGATATAATTTTAGTAGATCATTTGGGATTAGATTTTATAGGAAATAACCATAAAAATGGGTCAGAAATTTTAATTACTTCAAACGATATAATCAAAAATTACTTAGTTATCTGAGTTTATACAAATAAATGAGAAATACTGCAATAATCATCAATATTCACAGAGTAGAAATATATAATCAAAGTCGTTTTGTAATGAAGCATTGTTGAGATATCCGCTCACCTGTGCAGCAATATCATTTTTGACAGCAATAAAAAAAATGCGTAATCACCGAATTGTAGGGGTTAGTTGATCAAATGATCAAAACGAACTGGTTTTAGTAATGGCAATTGACAATTCTTATGAAAAGATATGTTATATACATTCCTTTGACGTTTGTATAGATCTAAACTATATAATAATAATAATAATAATAATAATAATAATAATAATAATAATAATAATAATAATAATAATGACGATAATAACTACAATGATAATAATAATAATAATAATAATAATAATAATAATAATAATAATAATAATAATAATAATAATAATAATGATAATGATGATGATGATAATGATCATTTTCATGAAAATAATATAGTGGCTATCATCTAAATGCCTGCTAATTTTGTTAAAACGCAATAATTTCTCTTTAAAATATCGTTCTAAATGCCCGCTTAAAAAAATTTGGAATTCGCCTTTATATGTCCACTCTGACAGATAAGAAATTTAAAAAAAAAGAAAGAAAGAAAGAATAAAGAATTTTACTGAATCATTTGCGGCCAAAGAATTGACTCATCACCAGTTTCCGAGAGTTTTATTTAACTTCCCAACGCCCCAAATTACTATCAATTCATTCAATGTAATTTACTCCTCCCCACTCCACGCTCTCCGTTAATTTCCTTTCATGTCCCTCAAACTGCTTTCTTGTCATGGAGCGTCCAATCAGCTTTTTACAATTGCCCATTTCCAATTGGCTGCTGAATAAGGACAATTCTAATTTCAATTATCCACCACTCGGTCATCAGCAAAGTCAAGGAGGCTCCTCCTACTCAAATCACACATACCCACGAATATGATAGGCCTTGTAGATCAGTCACTGGTCTTTGATGTTACACAACCACCCGCCAGCTTTGATCACATCGCTTTTGATGATGTCACTCAATATCTATCTTCTTCTCTCAACCCCGTTGACTGTACCACGAGTCAACATAAAAGAATATCGCGGTGAGGTGCGAATCGTGAAGATGAAATGTCGTAGCTGTGTTAAAGTTATAGGTTCAAAGTTCAATTGTCAGAGAGAACTGATGAGAGATTAAACTGAGGTGGTAAAATGAAAATTGTTTCGTAGTAAAACGTTGCATAAATTAGTTTTATATACACCAACACACACACACACACACACACACACACACACACACACACACACACACACACACTTACACTCTTTCTCTCTCTCTCTCTCTCTCTCTCTCTCTCTCTCTCTCTCTCTCTCTCTCCTCTCTCTCTCTCTCTCTCTCTCTCTGTCTCTCTCTCTCCAGTGCTGCGACAAAAAAAAAAAAAAAAAAAAAAAGGACGCCAACCAGATAGCTAATACTATTTAAAATGGAAATTTGTTGAAAATGGTCTGCTTATTGAACAACCGAAGCATCATGGATAACAGAAATGATCATTGTGAATCAGTTGAAACATGTGATATCAATGTAATACTAATACTAGTAATAATCATATAATATCAGTATATTTATCTTACTCTTGATCACCACTGTAATAATAATAATAATAATAATAATAATAATAATAATAATAATAATAATAATAATATTAATAATAATGATAATAGTAAAAAATAAATAATATCCATTTTTTTACAATAAAAAATCGTGATAAACGCATTGAAAAAGATGGGAGGGGGGGGGGGGGGGAATTATTAATCAGATAATCAAAATGAACTGTTATTTTAAAATAAATTGACAATCATAGGTAAAGATAAGTTATAAGTATTCCTTTGAACTTTGTATAGACGTCTAGATCTTAACACATTTTTATACTTTTTATTAACATACGTAAAACCTCACGATTATTGTAAGGAACAGCTGATTGTTACATTTCACAGAAACAGCATCTAATTAACCAACGTTCCTTTTTTCTTTTTTTCACCGTGGAACTTCACTTCCTAATTCTGGAGCAGTTTGCATGAAATGTTTTTTAACCACATATCTCATTTGAGCCCTTTCACAGCTTATTCGGCAGAGTCCATTTGCCATTTGCATTGAGACAATGCTTGTTTCCAGTATGACCATTCATCTGATTAAAGAAAAAAAATCATTAGTTATTATTGATATTGATGATGATGATGATGATGATGATGATGATGATGATGATGATGATGATGATGATGATGATGATGATGATAATATTTTTAATTATAAGAGTTATAATAATATTATTGATTGTTAGTAATAATACGATAGTGATCGCCTAGATGGCTGCTAATAATAATAACGTAATATTTTTCCTTTAAAATAGTTCTAAATGCCCGTTATTCAAAATGGAAGCCGCCTATATACCCACTCTGAAATATTTTTAGCAAAAATAAGATAGAGAAAGAAGTTTACTGTAGCATTTGCGGCCAAAAAAAAATTGATTTATCACCGGTCTGCGAGAGTCTTATTTGACACCTAGACAACGCCCCAAATTACGTTCAATTCATTTCAAATTTACTCCATCTCTCCAGCAAATTCATCCCATGACCTCCAAACTGATTTCTATCCATGAAGCGCTAATCAGATGTTTACAATTACCCATTTCCAATTGGCTGCTGAAAAAGGACATTTATAATTTCAATCGTCCACCAGTCGGTCATCGGCAAAGTCAAATAAGCCCCTCCGACTCAAATCACATATCCCCTCGAAACATCGGCCTTGTAGCGCAGTCCACCGGGCTTTTGATGTTACACAATCATCCACCACCTTTGATCACATCGCTTTTGATGTCATAATAATATATCTAACCTCTTTTCCCACGCCGCCCGTTGACTGTACCAACGGGCGATGTAGAATATCGAGGGAAGGTGCGAATCGTGAAGACGGAATGGCAAATCGGTGTGAAAGTTATAGGTTCAAAGTTCAATTTTCACATAGAAATCATGAGAACTTGACTGAACAAGCAATAAAAATTGTTCCGTGCTAAAAATGTGCGTACATGAGTTTTTATATATATATATATATAATATATAACACACACACACACACACACGCTCCCTCCCTCCCTCTCTCTCTCTCCTCTCTCTCTCTCTCTCTCTCTCTCTCTCTCTCTCTCTCCTCTCTCTCTCTCTCTCTCTCTCTCTCTCTGAGTGTGTGTGTACTACTACTACTACTACTACTACTACTACTACTACTACTACTACTACTACTATTGTGCGCTATGTGGTCTAGTGGTATGACACTCGCTTTCGGATCCGGAAGGTCCTGGTTCGAGCCTCGCTCGGCGCTTAGTTGAGTCCTTGGAGAAGGCTCTTTACTCACATTCTCTCACCGTACTCAGGTGTAAAATGAGTACCCGCCGTTAACAGCGTTGTCTCTGTCCCAAAAATTTGTAATATCGCCTGACAGGCGTCATGTCTCGTCCTACATGTTATGTGTTGCTATTGATCAGGGACCCCTTGTAAAGCGCTTTGAGCACGTTTAGTGGATATTGCTCTATATAAAAGCTCAAGTTTTTTACTGCTACTACTACTACTACTACTACTACTACTACTACTACTACTACTACTACTACTACTACTACTACCACTACTACTAATATTAACTGCGCTATCATCATCATCATCATCATCATCATTATCATCATCATCATCATCGCCGTAAAACAACAACAACAATAACGTTATCTTCACAATTGGACTCATGTTCTTATGTCTCAGGAGTTTTTCTGAATACGGGACTATTTTGTTAGCCAACAAAGAATTAGACAAGATGTGTTTACACATTCATTGTGCAGAAACCGGTCATTACAAATCAGTGAAATAAATGCTATATTAAAAGTAGATTATTACTCTTATATTTACTACCCTGTCTTAGGGTAACAAAACTCAGATAACATCAATGTGAATTTTTTAAACAATGAAAAATATTTTTCAGGTTAACTTTAAATAGAAAAATATACATTTTTCAAGAGAGAATAAAGTATACTCACCATTTCTTGATATCAATGAAAATAATTTCGTCTTGAAGATGAAAATGTGGCCGTTATATCCATATAAAATAGAAAAATATAGAAGAAATGTATGGTCAGCAATTGCAGTGTAAAAATGAACGATTTTACGAAATCTGTCCTATAGCCTGACTGACAATGAAATCCAAGCGGTGCATTCTACCTGCAGGGATAAATATAGGCCAGTTTTCACGTTCTGGACATCAGTGGTCTCCCCGTCATCGACGGTGGGTCGTTCCCATTGGGGGTGAAACGGTAGTAAACTAAAGTGAAAGATTTCTAGTGTAATAAACGGCCGTGTGTATGGATATAACAGGACTCGGCTTTAGCAGACCTGCCGTTCATACCGATTAATCAGTATCATCCCGATTTTTACGGGCAAAAATTCTGATATACCGATATACAGATTTTACAACTTGCCATACTGATCTTTAAGAGGGGGAGCGACATTAAAAATGATGAATTTTGACCCAGTTTTGCTAAAATTAGATTTTGATGGGATGTTCTCATGTAACCATTTGTCTGCATGAAAAATTGCATGAGAACTTCATTTTCATTTTTTTTAGACTTAAAATAACGTATTTTGTGAACCATAGTATGGTTAAATCCTGCCCATTTTTAGTTTCAGTGGACTGATTTCATGAAAGAATATCAAATAGTCTTTATAACTAAGTAAAGGCAAAAACATATCAATGAAAAGTAAAATTTTTCCTCTATCTTCAACAACCAATCACTTTGTTCTTAATTATGTCATGTGGTCACAATCCAATCAGAGAGCGAGAGGAGAGTTTTTCCCTAAACTCGTTTATTTTTACTTTTAAATGCGTTTTTCTCAAAACTGCAATTTTCGTCACTAAAAACCTCCTCCCTCAGTTTTCAACCAATCTTCTTCAAACTTTCTACAAATGAGTGTCATACAAATACGCAGGTCCTCTAGGAGCCGGACTTTTGAAAAATAATAAATTTATGAGTAATTTGAAATTATGTAACTTTTTTCAAGGGGAATAATCGAGTAATAACTTTGAACTTAATTTGTAAAGTTACTAATTTAAAAATTTAAAATCGGGCTTCTAGAGCCTCTTTATTTTCCTTTTTTCTACCTCTGCCCAAAAGATTAGGGCAATCGGTTGATAAACAAAAAAGACTTAGACTTTTAAATATTTGTTGTTTATTTTCAAATATGGCGTCGTTTCCATAGCAACGGGCAACTTTTTTAGAAAAAAAATTATATGCAATCATCCTTCCCAAACATATACATAATGACTGTGCATAGAAGTTTAGGATATTTCATCAAATAAAAAAATGACCCTTTAGTGTCGATCACCCCCTTAAAAGAGATGTTAAATAATATATTTTTAAAAATTTTAAATATTAAAAAACAAAGCCAGAGAATGACCCGGATCACGAAGACCTTTGTTTTGAACCCGAACCTCATTCTTGACCCAACCTTTGACCTTTAACCTGTGCCTCCTTATTCCATGAGATCTTGTATCTCGAGACAAAGACAATTAATCCCTCTCTGTCTTATCAATACACATAAATAAAGACACAAATCGCGGTTTTTTTCCACAGGGTGTCCAGCAAGGTCCTTCATCTCTCTTTATTTTGCTACAACTACTACTACTACTACTACTACTACTACTACTACTACTACTCTTCCTCCTCACTATCCTCCTTCTCCTCCTCCTCCTCCTCCTCCTACTACTACTATTACTACTACAACTACTACTACTAGTACTAGTACTACTACTACTACTGCTACTACTACTACTACTACTACTACTACTACAACTACTACTACTACTACTATTACTACTACTATTACTACTACTACTACTACTACTACTACTACTACTACTACTACTACTACTACTACTACTACTACTACTACTACTACTACAACTACTGCTAGTACTCATACTACTACTACAACTACTACAACTACTACTACTACTACTACTACTACTACTACTACTACTACTACTACTACTACTACTACTACTACTACTACTATTACAACTACTACTACTAGTACTAGTACTACTACTACTACAACTACTACTACTAGTACTACTTCTACTTCTACTACGACTAGTACAACTACGACTACTACTACAACTACTACTTCTAGTACTACTACTACTACTACTATTACTATTAGTATTACTACTATTACTACTAGTACATGTGACTCTTTCTCGTTTTGTCCATTGCAGACCCCTTGATGGACACCCTGATGGAAGACCCGGTTCTGCTTCCAGGAGGGACCATCATGGACCGTGCCATCATCCTACGCCATCTACTCAACTCCCAGACAGACCCTTTCAACAGGCAGCCATTGAGTGAGGAGGAACTTGTGCCAGGTAGCTTTATCTCTCTCTTCTTCTTATCCCTCCTCATCTCCCTTTCAACATCCAAAATTACATATTATTGTTTGCTCGTTTTATTATCCTTATGATTATTTTTACTGTTAAATGTTATTATTGTTGTTTCAACATACTATTATTGTTGTTGTTATTATTATTATTATTATTATTATTATTATTATTATTATTATTATTATTATTATTATTATTATTATTATATTATTATTATTATTATTAGCCTGCTTTTATCCCAGTCTCTATAGAGTGACACGGACATAGTAGAACTACGTGTGATTATTTTGACTTTTATTGATTTTCAACTTTGTTTATATGATTTGTAATAAACTCTTTTTAAAAAATCATAATATTTCTTTTTGAATATTTTTCTTTCAGCTACTGATGTGAAAGACAAAATCGAAGCTTGGTTGGCAGAGAAACGAAAGTCCAAATAATTCAATACTCCCTATTCAAGTCATCAGTGATAACAAAAAAAAGAACAAAACTAAGAAAAATAGCAATGACAGTGACTACAACAAGATTAACAATACAACAATGACAATCACAACTACTGTAACAATGATATAACAATTACATTTACAATGAAAGCCTCATCCCACCCCTGAATTTAAAAAAAATAAAAAGAATGATGAGGCCCAAAAAATAAAATAAAGATCAATGCTGTATTTACAGCATGCTTGAATGAAAGTAAAATCCACAGTTCTTTCATAGTTTTTCTGTATAGTTGAAATGTGCAAGTTTTTTTTTTTAGATTATTTTTAAAAAATCTTAACATAAAGCTTTATTCAGATAAGGACTAATGGAACCAGACAGGCAACAAAATGCTTAACTCCCAAAATCATGCAGTTAAATAACCCACATCACAATATCCGGTTACACTTTTTACACAACTGTTCTGCCCTAACCAACAAAAGGACAGTATCTCTCAAAAAATCATAAAATCACTTTTTTTACTAAATCGAATCTCTGGGACATAGGAAAGCTTACAAAGTTGTCAGAATGATCATAACTCAAATATTTTTGAAATTAGAGGCAATTAAAAATTTGCTTGAAACAGTATCCTATTTCAACCCCATCGTTAACCAACAAAAGGACAGTATCTCCGACGGCCGTAGTCCGCCCCGTAAATATTGACGGTGTCCGTGAGCATGCGGTGGCGTCAACGAGTGGCGTGACGAAGATGCCGCCGTATGGCGAGCAATACCATGCGAAACTGTTGGTGACGATTTGATTGGTTGACGCATAAGTCGCCAACGCCAATGACGTCATCCGTAACATGACATAATAGAAGAGCACTGTAACTTTCTATCGCGTTGTTGTTTACATGAGAGAGAGAGAAGAGAGAGAGAGAGAGAGAGAGAGAGAGAGAGAGAGAGAGAGAGAGAGAGAGACTGGAATACAGAGAGAGAGAAACACAGAGAGAGAGAGAGAAACACACACACACACACACACACACAGAGAGAGAGAGAGAGAGAGTCAGTAACAAACAGAGAGAGAGAGAGAAATGGATGCAGAGAGATATATTTTTAAAAATAAATAAATAATAAGAGAGAGAGAGAAGAGAGAGAGAGGGAGCGAGAGAGAGAGAGAGAAAGAGAGAGAGAGAGAGAGAGAGAGAGAGAGAGAGAGAGCGTTTTAACGTGAATTCATTGGGAATGGGAGGGAGGGTGGGGTCTTTTGAGACAATAAACAATGTGAGTGAACCATTGTCTACTATATAAGAAGTCACTGGAGTGAACCCAAAGAAAAAGGGGAGGAGAGTTTAATAGCTGACAATTGACCACAAGGGGTTGTGATAACGAGTGGCAGGTCCTAAATAACTCGACGTTGCAGCTCAAACAAGAAGATTCAATTATATGATTTCATGTAAGTCATTACAAATTCAGCCCAACCCGCTCCTTTTCAAGCTGTCATCTGACTCAAAATGGAAACAATGTAACACATGATTTGACCAGTCCCATTTTTAAAATTGCAATCTCATTGGTCAATATGTTTCCCATCATTGATTGACTTTGACTTCTTTTGAAACGAAGGGCTTTCTAATACTATCCCTACCTATTCTTTGCTCCACCCCCTCCCTCCTTTTCCCCGTTTGTTTATCTACCTGTCTCGCTCGCTCTCTTTGTCTCCCTCGTGTTTCTTTCACACATACAACCACACACATAAACACACACACACACAGCACAACACGCACACACATTTTATATCTTTATTATATTTAGCTCCCGCCCTCTACAATGCACAGCTCTCTCTCTCCTCTCTCTCTCTCTCTCTCTCTCTCTCTCTCCTCTCTCTCTCCTCTCTCTCTCTCTCTCTCTCTCTCTCTCACCTCTCTCTCTCTCTCTCTCTCTCTTTCTTTCTTCCCCCCCCCCCCCCCCCCCCCACCCCCCCCCCCCCGTTCGGGCGGAGGGTCACATAATTAATAATAATAATAATAATAATAATAATAATAATAATAATAATAATAATAATAATAATAATAATAATAATAATAATAATAATAAATAAATAAATTACCGTGTAAAATGTCAAAAATTAACTCCCTTAGTCTAACCGCATACTCTATATAGAATCGAACGAATGACCTTCACATCCGACAGCAGTAGTGACATACCACAACGCGGATGTTTGACCCAGCGACATCTAAGTTTGACCTCTCCGTTGGATGTTAAAAGTGGAAATTCCTGCTTTTAACAACTGTTTGGATTGCAGTTCTTATATCTTTGACTAAATTATGCGCCCGTGATTAAAGACTAAATTGCTGCAGACACTGAGTTCAAAATCAATCTAATCTATGACAAAAGTTGTAAATATTCACGTATTACTTTCCACCAGATCAACATATCAAGCTAGCTATTTAGTGGCTGATTGGTGGGCAGAGGGGCTTTATAAACAAGTAATAAAAAATGAGAAAAAAAACAGAAAGCAAAACCATTACAAAACTTTATACAGCTGGCAATAAAAAACTGATCCCTTTGCTTGTTGGTCGGATGCTCAACCAAACGTCTAACTTAAGTATACTTATTTTTCATTCATTTCAACTAATTAGTGTGTGTGTGTGTGTGTGTGTGTGTGCGTTTGTGTGTGTGTATGGGTGTCGGTGTGACTGTCTGTCCAGGCGTTTTTTGTTTAGTTGTTTTTTGGGTTTTTTTTGTGTTTTTCTTTTTCATCGTCTTCATATCTCTCATTTTCCACACATCCTTCTATTTTTTGTCCAAACTTTTGGAGAAGGTAGTACTGACACAATTATCTCATCTTCAGAACAACAGTTGAGTCAGCCTACAAACAGCAACACAGTACTGAAACGGCGCTTCTTAAAATCTTTTGTTATATAATGCGGATGCTAACAATATCAATTTATTATGCCTTTAAGATCTTTCAGATGCCTTTGACACAATTAACCATTACATTTTGTTAAGAAGACTAGAAAATAAGTTCAGCGTAAAAGGAATTGCCCTTAAATGGATTACACCATATTTACAGGATCGATGGCAGACTGTCGTGGTGAATGGTATTCAGTCAGAACAAGTTTTACTAAACTTTGGAGTGCGTTCTTGGCCCTGTCCTTTTTTTTTTCTGTATAAGCACCCCCTTTCTTTTGTGATATCCAGATTCAATCTGAGTTATCATTTTAATGTTGGTGATACGCAAATTTATGATTCAGTACCCCTAAGTAATTTACAATTCTTAATACAACGAATTTCGAGCTGTTTTATGAGATTAAATCTTGAATGTACCATAACAAGTTAAAATTAAATGATAGTAAATGATAGTAAAACTGAGATTTTAATGTGTGGAAGGCAAATAATTCACCTATTACTCTCGGAAATAGCACAACAGAATTTTCAAATAAATCAAAAAACCTTAGCGTCATCATTGATAAACATATTTCCATAACAAGCTGCTACGTGAATAACACCATACAATCTATGTACATAGAAATGAATAAAATAAGCAAAATTCGTAATTTAATGTAGCAGAACTTTTAATTAATTCCCTTGTTTTATCTAAATTGTACTATTGTAACTCCCTGTGGGCGAAATTAGCTAAAGACAAAATATTTTTTTGTTCATCTTATTAGCTCATAATTTGGGCACCTTTTTAAATTTAGTAAGAATGATGTCGCCTATTTCATTCAGTATAAATGTACCAACAGATTTCGTTCCATTTCATGCTTTTCGTTTCCTATGACAATGAAGATATTGATTTTAAAACAAAAAGGTATGTGTGTTGTACGTGTTGGGGGCGGGGAAGGGGGACATTCCCTATTTTCCAGCTATTCTTAGGTTTAATTCACTATCACTCACTCACCCCAATATCGTTGTACAATGACAAAACCCTGATACACAATTAAAGTCTAATTTACAACATAGCCAAAATCATCAATAAGCGTAAATTAAAGCTATTATGCTTAATAAAAATAGACTCATCTTGAAAAAGGAGTCAGGGTCTAAAAGATTGAGGAATAGTCTAATGTAGTAATATATATCAGAGGCACGCCTACAAACTTGACGGAGATAATTTATTCATTCCCCTCACGCCAGGTCAACCACACTTAGCCTTGCCTCTCACTCGTCCGTGATGGCGAGTGCTCGCCATCGCTGACGTAAAACGTTTGTCGATCGAGTTATTCGTATTTTGCTATATTCTTAACTGAGATACTGTTCTTTTGGTGAATACGGACGAGGCATTTTGCGTTGCGGTTAACCAGGGTGAACAGTATGTGAGACGGTCGTATAAGATACTGTCCTTTTGTTGGTTACAGGTAGAGTTATTTGCTTGGCTTTAACCAAGAAAGAACAGTATCTCAAAATATTACGCAACATATTACGTCAATGAAATCGCCGACTAACAGAAAAACGCAATTTGTCATTAGCTATCATTTAATGTTAGAAGACTTCCACTATGTAATAAAATTAAAGAGTTATGAATGAAAAAACTAAATGTGTCGATTGCGGCAAAACTGGTTGGATCTGGGTCAGCCCAGATACTGTCCTTTTGTTGGTTAGGGCAGTGTTAATGAAATGATCTCTCAAATGTGACCTGCTGTCTCGAAATGGTAATTTACCGGGATGATCTCGGTATTGAAAATTGAATTTATTAACAAAAACATGAAACTTGGGTTTAATTTCGATTCGTTATGTTGGAAAGTGAATATAATATATAATATATATATATAACTCAAAAATGAATATTTCCTATCAATTTAATTCTAAAGACGCTTTTCCAATTCATCTCGACATAATACCATTTTGAGACGAGGGATCACAAATGTCCCATAGTCAGCGATGCCAAAACTGGTCTGGAGCAAAAAATTCCAGGTTACGGGCAACTTCTGTCAAATTCAGGTGAGGTTAAATTGTTCCAAGGATACCCCCCCCCCCCCCCCCCTCTCCTTCCAGTCACTACTACTACAACGACCATCATCACATCATCACTAACACTACTTATACAACCACCACCACCAGCACATCATCTTTATTACCACTACTACTACAACCACCACCACCACATCATCGCCACTACCACTACTACTACAACCACCACCGTCACTACCACTACTTCTACAACCACAACCACCACATCATCATCATTACATTAGGTTTTGGAGCTTTACTTCATTTGAAATAAGGAAACTTTGGGGTTGTATTTGGCAATATGTTTATATATCATAATATAGTTCTAATCAGTTATCTATTTAGATCTAGAACAATATTTAAACACAATACCAAATACCATCCCAATTCCCTTTTTTTGTGTGTGGAAATTCCTCTTTCTGGATTTATATTCCTTCGAGTGGTGTCTGAAATTCCCGTTAGCAAAATTGAAAGTTGGCGTCTCTGCATAGTCATTACAAAATGGAAGCAAAAAGTGTGGGGATCAGGCACTGGTGTAAGCTGAAATTATGAGTAGATGTGTATGAAACAGTCTCAGACAAAGCACATAACTTGAAAAAAACCCCCAACGAAACAGACAACAAAATTCATCCCTCAAAAATCGCTCTTCTTCAGGAAGGTTAGATTTTTTGAGTTGAATTTTGTACTTTTTCAACTGCTTTGTATGGCACAGTTTTATATTATACACACCTTCTCAGATTTTTACTATATACATGCACCACACAGAATGTATTAAATGTTTTTTAGATATACACATTACAGTAGACAAAACATTATGAAGTATCAAACTTGACCACGTCAAGTGTGTTCAATAAAGGTCTAAACATGAAAACACAATGCATCAAATTGTATCAAAACACATCTCATATCTTGTTGACATGTTTTGCTGTGTAATAGCTCACAAATCCCCTCCTCCACTGTAAAATATTTCTAATGTAATATAAGAATATTTATACACGTGTTTGTGTCACCTTATGGCAGTTTTTTGTGTCTTCAATGGATACAATCATTATTTATATTTTATAAGCATTTTGTTTATATATGCCCCGAAGTCTCTCTATTTCTGTGTCATTTATTGAATCTTGATGGAAAAAGAAAATTTTTCAACGACTGAAAAATTAGTGAAACATGGAATAAGATAAAAAAGTTAGCAAGTTAGAGAGGGATAGAAACAGTTTGTCTGTAGTCTATACCCTGACCCAGGGTGAAAAAGGCAATGATGATGATGATGATAGACTTCCTGTTTAGATTTTTATTTTGAAGTTTTGAGTTAAAACTTTAAAATTTTGCTGCTTGAAGCTTGAGGTAGTTTAAAAAAAAGAAAAGACAACAATTAAGTTGAATTTAAGCTTCGATTTGATTTGTCTACATTAGTTTCTCTCAATTAAATTGGAGCTTCAATTCAACTCTTCATTTTAATTTAATTTTTTTTGGGGGGGGGGGGGGGGGGGGGTCGTGATTTGAAAGGGAAAGTCATTGGTTCACGCATTTATCGTAGTTTGTTGAATAACAGGGTTTTCTAATAATAACAATAACATAGTTCACATAGTTCACATTCATGTTGTAAATATATCATTGCTTCATGATACTGGGGATGATGATGGTGTGTTGTCGTGCCCTATTATTTTGAATGGTGAATCTCCTTTTTTTTTATCCCTCCATGAGTTGCTGATGTATGTAATTTCTTCCATGATGAGAGATAAAGATAAGAGAGATTAAAAATTTCACAGGTAATCAACTTATACTACTTCCACTAAGGTTTAATTGTCAACTTTTGTATTTGTCTTAGAAAAGAATTAAGTCTGTTTTAGTTCGACTCGGCATTATTAATAGAATTAAGTCTGTTTTTGTTTGAGTGGGCATTGTTATAACATGGAATGGAAACGAAAAGAAAACAGACATAGAGTTGGAATATAAGTTTCAATAGATAGGGAGCAAAAGTGTGATATCAAAAAACTGGTAAAACCACTATTCGTGAGGACTGGATACATACCTTGTGTAAATGATCTTCTAGTTTCAAAGTGATGGCATCTTATTTTCTATTCTAAATATATGCTTGTCGTCATTAAAGATCATCCATCCCATCCTCGCTCTTTTTACGTCACGTAATCCTAGGAATCTGCCTACACATCCTGCTACTGAAATAGTTCTACCACCTTGTGATTCCATATGTAACCTATTCATTATTAGTCTTGTATGGTTACATACACACTTCCAAGGATCTTGGAACTGAAAGAGAAGAAAGTATTGGGGTTTTTGACCTCCCATAGTGGGCAGGGAGATACTTAATGTGTCTTCTTTTCCCCATATCTGTTTTCCAACTTGCTTTCTGTCTTTGTCTTGGAATGAAATTACTTGGTTTTGTCCTGGCCTTGGCCAGATGTCCTAGCTGAGAGGGAAACAGTCAAATATTTAGATAGTTTTTGGAGGTGATTTTTTTCCCTTGTAAATCATCTCTGTTATGCACTGACTGTAATATGTTTTGTTTACATGATATATATGTTTTGTAAACATTTGAGTGTGTTCCTCTTAGTAACCGGATGCATGGACAGATTATTAGGATGACGGGACGTAAAAGAGCAAGGATGGATGGCCTTTAATGATTACAAGCCTTTATGTGGGCTAGAAAATGAGATGCCATCACTCTGAAACCAAAAGTTCTATTACACATTGTATGTATCCAGTCCTCCGGAAGAGTGGTTTTACACTTCCAATGAGAGTGGAACCATTTTTTTCCATCACACTTTGGTTCCCTATTCTGGTGAGTAATTTTAAAAGTGAATAGTTTTGCATCGCACTAATCGAGTTCATTAAGATGAAGAAAGATTTTGGGTCTGGTCACAACTCGGATTGAATGGAGAGATGATAGTGATGATTGGATATAGAAGGAATGAAATTTACGTCACTCGGCTTTTTGTTATTGCTTTACTTTTAGCCAGCCAGGGCCAAAATCTTTTATCATCTTCTTACTGAGCTGGATGAGTCCAATGCATAATGATTCATTTTTTCCCTTCTATATCAGGCTGGTGGATGTGAGTATTTTAGCTAAGCGCAAAGTACTAAAACTAATAGTGTGTGTGTGTGTGTGTGTGTGTGTGTGCGTGCGTGTGCGTACGTGTGTGTGTGCGCGTGCGCGTGCGTACGTGTGTGTGTGCGCGTGCGTACGTGTGTGTGTGCATGCGTGTGTGTGTGCATGCGTGTGTGTGTGTGTGTTTGTGCGTGCATGCGTCAGTGTGTAGGGGTAGGAGTAGGATGGATATGATGGTGGGGTATGGTATGATGATGTATGTTACTATGTATGTATTTATAGACATGGGCCCTGAAAACAGGACATTGTTTATTTAAACCTTTAATTGCATTTTAAAAATTGTCATGTGCTTTTTGATTTGGTATTATTGACTTGTTTTTATTTGACATTAAAATTAAAATCCTCCAAGAATCCAAATTGTTTGCCTGGCCATCCTTATATGTTAACCGTCTTTGTGCGGCTATGTGGTCTCGTGGTTTGACACTCGCTTTCGGATCAGACGGTCCTGGGTTTGAGCCTCGCTCAACGCATAGTTAGTCCTTGGAATTGGAAAAGGCTCTTCATTCACATTCTGTCACTGTACTCAGGTGTAAAATGAGTACCTGGCCATTAACAACGTTGTCTTGGTCCGGAAAAATTGTAATATCGCCTTACAGGCGTCAAGTAACGTCCTACATGTTGTGTTGCTGTTGGCCAGGGACCCCTTGTAAAGAGCATGTTTAGTGGATATTGGGCTATAGAAAAGCTCGTTAAAACTCTCTACATTCTACATCTGCCTTTATTCAGCCTTGCTATCTCTCTTCTCTCCTCTTATATTATTTGTCCTTTCCATATGGTCATCGTTTCATTGTTCGGAATTGAGACCATTTGATTTTACCCGGGTCCTTCCTGGAGTCGTTTGCTGAGAGGGAAACAGATGTTTCGTTTGTTTTTGTTTTGTTGTCTTTATTTTTGTGTGAGAGATTTTTTTCTTCTTCTGCATCTTTCTTCTTCATTCCCACTCATATTGTCTTAAAACTCAAGCTTTTATATAGTGCAGTATCCACTAAACTTACTTGAAGCACTTAACAAGGGGTTCTTATCAACAGTGACAACTAACTTGTAGACGAGACATGATATGGCGATATTACATTTTTTTTCTCCAACGAAGACAAGGCTGTTTATCGCCATGGGCATGTTCTCATTTTACACATGAGTACAGGGAAAGAATGTGAGTAAAGAGCCTTTTCCAAGGACGCATCTATGCGCCGCTCAGAGCAGGATTTGAACCCAGGACATTCCGGTCCGAATGCGAGTGTCATATCATTAGACCACATAGCGGCATGTTTGAATGTCTAGATGGTGAAGGAACTTGCTGTTGTCTTCCTCAGGTCTGTCAGGGACCCATACAGTTTAGTCTGCAAAGGTATGGTACCAAGCCAAAAATCTCTTGCTTTTGCACACTTCTGGACAGATCTGGAGAATATGGTGGGCGTCTTCTTCTCCTTCACTATAATCACAAATGCCCGTTTCTCCTATTTTGAAAATCTGGTGCATGTGGTGTTTCTGGCGACTGTGTCCTGATAACAGTTTTAAAAAATAGGTTCTTGTGGTTTCGATAGCTTAGTCGTAGAATTCTCAACTCTAAACGGTATGAACCCTACGCGAGTCTGGCGCCTAAAGCCGTCAGTGTATCTGGGTGGGGTTCCTGACCTGCCATAAGTGGGCAGGGAAGTACTTACTGTATCTTCTATCCCCCCAATTTGCTTTCTGTCTTTGTCTTGGAATGAGATTAATAATTAATAATAATAATAATAATAATAATAATAATAATAATAATAATAATAATAATAATAATAATAATCTTTATTGTCCAAATAAAAGATTACTTGGTTTTGTCCTGGCCCTGACCGGATACCCTTGCTGAGAGGGAAACAGTCAAATGTATAGTTAGTTTTGGTAGAGGATATTTTTTCATTGTAAATCATCTCTCTGTTATGTAACGTTTTTTAAAAACATAATATGATTCGTAAACATTTGAGTGTATTCCTCTTTGTGGGATCTTGTGCTGGTGTCTGGGTGAGACGTTAGGTGATCACAAAGGAAGTACACTGATAGTGTGCTCCTGGAATCTACATCTGTTTCCTCTTAGTTTTATGTGTTGGTCCGTTATAAGTCCGGATGGCAATGTTGTGAACTTCTTAGCCAAGCGCATTGTAACCTTAAACGTTTATAGTCTGGTTAATACAGTTTAGTGAAAATTACTCATAAACGCGGATGGGGAAAAAAGCAATAACAAAGACCCGAGTGACGTCTTCATTCTATTTATAGATTTAACTCCAACCTCCTCCCCCCTCCCACCCGCACACATACACAAAACCTCCACGCCCCCCCCCCCCCCCCCCCACACACACACTTCCAACACACATTCTCCATACGAATTGAACTACAGTTCGGGTAATAAAAATTAAGTCACTCAATCCTAGAGATTTTTGCTACTTTTCAAAACAGGAAAAAAAATGTATTAAAATGAGCATGTACATAAATGCGTTTTATTCAACTATTATTAACATGAAAAAATTAAAATCATGAGCTTTGATAGTAAGCCTATAATACTCTTCAACAGTCGTAACGTGACTTCCTTCCTAATGACGCATGGTAACTTAGCAACACTGGCTCTAAACTATCGGAACAATGGCGGACGCCCGTATGAAATATTTCTCCGGCGAGCATAAAAGCGTATCCAGAGGGAAAAAACCCCATAAATTTGATCACAATAATAAATTATAAGGCAAAGACCGATCAGAATGTAGCGTACACTATTTATTGGTTTTGTCTATCTTCCCCCCCCCCCCCCCAACTCTCTCCTCCTCTGTCTTGAATATGTGAATGACTGGGTTTTTATTGCTTTATTATGAATAATTAATGGATAATTAATAACATGTCTAGAAACCAGAGAAGTCTACCGTAACACTTATAACGGGAAGTCATAGTTCTCAACGTTACTTGGCGTGTGACTTTTACTATTAGAGCGTGACGGTTCATTCCATCAAATCGAGCTCTGTGCCAGAAACTGAAAGTCAATAACGGCGCTTCTCAGAACTAAGCTTTTGATTTCTACCAATTCTCCCTATCTACCTATCTGCAGTCTATGTTTGTCAATGTGATATCTATTTACTCTCTCTCTCTCTCTCTCTCTCTCTCTCTCTCTCTCTCTCTCTCTCTCTCTCTCTCTCTGTGTGTCTCTCATTTGACTGTGAGAACGATATACAGGGGACTCCGGATAAGACGATGTCCAGGGAACCGAGAAAAAAAATCGACTTATCCGAAAATCAACTTAACCGGAGTGTAACCAAATGAGCACAAACGCATGTGAACAAAGCAAACCAATCTAGAATAAGTATGTCCCTTCATACCGCGCGGTCTCTGTAGTGGTCATCAAAGGCTCCTACCCCCAATAGCCCCATAGAGGAATCAGAATACATAAAAATCGGAATTTGAGATAAAAAAGCGGAATCAACTTACTGTTATTGACTATGACAATGCCATGCTTTGCAACAGAGAATGTAATAGACAATCCAAAAGTACTCAAATGATTTAAAATATAAAATGTGTAAAAATGTACAGATTGTGTAAAGACTAAGAATGGGGTCAAATAATAATAGAGAACACACAGGTCCTGGCCGTCTGAGAGCAAAGCATTGAATGAATGGATTTAACCTTGTCAGGATCCTCCCCCCCCCCACACACACACCTAAACAAACGCGCGTCCGGTACACACACACACACACACACACACATACTTACACAGGGCTAAAATTAAATAGGGAAAGAAGCTGACCGTACTCAATAATATTATTACCGATCGAAGTCAACATATAATATTACCAAGGTCATTGACCTCGCAAATTAGAGTCACCATAATAATAATAAACTTCGGTCAACCCCCCATCCCAAACATATAATATTATCCGACATCAGCAGCACACACTTTGAAGGGACTAATCAGACACACAAAATGTGTGTTGATTGACCATAGGAGATGCTGACGAAATAAGCCATAGCTCACTTTTTTTCACTAGAGATTTTTAAAAAAATTTTCCTCGATTGGAAAGGTGAAAAGCGGAATTTTTGCCTTGAATGTGGAATGTATACCAATTAAGTGAAATTATTCCGCGAAACGCGGAAGGGTAGGAGCCTCTAGGTCAAGGTCATGCTTCTTGTAAATCGTCGAGACAGAAATAGCCGGTATGCCAATTTCCTATGCGATGATTTTCTGTCGCATGCCAAACGTTCCAAATGCATCGAATCTTCCTTTTCCGCGATAGGTTTGCCATTGTAGTTGTAGACTTGAATTCTTGATAAAATTGATACTAATTAAGAGGGCCATTACATAGGATGGCCTGGGATTAGAACCAAAAAAAAAATCTTGAAGTTGCGACAATGTAAAATTTGAGATGGAGAAATTAAAGTTATTCAATACTGCTTATGTACATTGAACACGAACGTCAGGCAAAGCACCTACATCACATCGATGTGCGCCAATCGTTCGCGGATATTCTTAACCACTGAAAATTCTTACTGGTAGCTTTTTTAACCAATGGAAATACTTGTTTATTTGTGATTTTATTGTAGTCATGAGTGATAAGAACATCGACTTAAGCGACATTGGCCTATGCGGAGTTTTTTTTTTTAAACTGTTATATAGGAAGAAGGGGGAGGAACCAAGAAAAAAAATCGACTTGGGTAAAAATCGACTTAGGCAACGTCGACGTATCCAGAGTGCACTGTAAGGGGAAAGGAATGGAGGGAGATTGTGTGTGTGTGTGTGTGTGTGTGAGAGAGAGAGAGATAGATAGATAGAGAGAGGGGGTGATAGAGAGAGAGAGAGAGAGAGAGAGAGAGAGAGAGAGAGAGAGAGAGAGAGAGAGAGAGAGAGAGAGAGAGGGGGTGACTTGATTTTATATGACGGAGAATACACATACGAAATATTATCGCACACAAAAAAAAAAAATTGTTGTGGATGAGAGTAATAAATACTATTGCACACTTATATAGGGCCAAAAGCCAATGGAATATGAGCTCTAGGCGCTTAGTACCTACCAACCTATGCTGAAAAAAAATAAAATAGGAGTCAAACTAAAAAAAAAAAAAAAAGAGTTTGGGGAAAAAATAGGGGTACACCTAAATTTTATTTCAAAGACTAGTTACACGGAAAGGGTAGGGTACTGCTGCAGTAGACTGTAGATGTAACTTATGAGCCGTGGATGGTTGAAGATTAGTGAATGGGCCAGGGTAAGATGATAGAATACGTTGATTATTTCATTTTATCCAGTTTGCAAGAACATTGGAGTTTGAAAAATTATGATGTCAACAAGGTCGAATGAATATGAGATTGGCAAACTACTTTTAGAGGAGAATTTAATACACTTTATAACTGATAAATATACACCCTATTTATAGTACCGTTCACATCTTTGAACCATTAACATGAATATTTCACAGACAGATGCTTTGATGTAGCATCTTTGGCCATTTTCAACTGGTCAGCAGTCACATTCTATTTCATAACACTTCTTTTTCTGATTGCTGAACTGCACTTTTTGAATAATCAAATTTGACAGAACGGTTTTTGACATAAAGGATCTGAACTCAGTCTTGCATCTTCTAACAAGACTGAAAATACGTTCACAGTCAACATTGCTGTGGGAAACAACTAACAGTCCAAGAATAATTTCACTCAGGCCTTTGTATGTCTGAGCTCCTTACACGTTTTTTCAGCTGACCTACTAATGTCCAAACTCTATCAACTCTGTCACACTTAAATATTTCAGGGGTAAGCACATCCGCCTTATATCTGAGAAACTGATCCTAAATGTTTTCAAAGAGATCCCTTGTCTCAAAACAGAAGGAAAAAGCTTTTATTAGAGCATTCAATGGGAAAAATTCAAAGGTAGCACGTTTATCTGGCGATGAAATCTTTAACAGCCCTACCTATCACTATGTCTTGCCTGTGCTTCTGCAATTTTCTGTCATGAAAATCTAACTTCAGAACTGATTCACATTCAGTAATGGCTTTTGCTGTCAAAAACGAATTGCAAGATTGGTCACCAAATCAATCAATTTTTCTTGCACGGTATGAATTAAGGGCTCTTCTTTCGGGAGAAAAGTTTTTACACTGACAAAGTATGGCAATGTATGAGATAGAAAGAGGCAATAGGCCTTGCTTAAAGGATTTCTGAAAAATATTTGAAAACGTTTTACTCTGTCACACTTGCCTGAGTGATCCAAAAAATATTTGGTAAGAGCATCAAACTGAGTGACCAGTCTATCACACATTTCAATAGAGAGAGCCATCTTTCTCACCACATCAACCGTCTCCCTGCACAAAGAAATGAACTCCTTTTCCCGTTTAGTACTTTTATCAAAATGATAAAATATGTCCACCAACACTTGATCCATGTCAAGTTCTTTGGCTCCTGACTTTGCAGCTAGATGCAGCAAATGGCAAGGACACCCTTACATTTTTACGTCCGAATGTTTCTCACGGTTGAAATATATTACTCCTTTATTCTTGCCAACCATGACGTTTGCATTATCACATCCAAATGACAAATAGTTCTCCATCTTAATTCATCTGGAGGTAAGTTCCTGATCTAATAACTGAAAAATGTGTTCCCCAGTCGAGGTTTTATTACATGGGGCAAGGGTCAAAAGTTCGGTTACTATCTCACCTATCTCTTTGTTATACCAACAAATGACAACTGGGTAGAGGGTCTCAGAACCGTTATCGTTGCTTCAATCTGTAGCAACAAAACAATGGTTGAGAGGACATGGAGTTTGCAATAGAAGATGAAATTTCCTCCTCAAACGCATTAGAAATGGCAGTTGTTTTGGTACGTCCAGATCTGTACGAAGCGGCTATTTTCGATTTTGGAAATACACGCCTAAACAGGTGACCGAGGTGGTCAGCGGCAGAAAGAGGGACGTTATGTTCCACAAGGAACTTTAAAACTTAACTTTCAGCAAGAATTACACTTGAATTAGAATTTTCACATTTAGCACTACCAAAGGTCTTTAGTTGTTTTTTTTTTCTTCTGTTCAACCAGTTCAGTAGCCCATTTGTGCATTTTAACAGCGAGATGTTTCTCAATATCGTTAGCACCACCATGACCTATCTTCTAACAGAATGGCACACATCATCTTCACCGTCTTCACCGAAAAGCAAAATAAATGGCCAACGCTGGGTATATTCAGGTATATATTTTTGACAGTGTAACTTAAGTATCTCTTTCATGCGAAACACATGCTTCACCCTCATGTTGAATTTCGGAATTTGTTTCTATCACTTTCTCAACTTCATTAGCTTTCGTCACATTACTTTCTCCGGTGGCTGTTCCACTGGCACATTCAGTCTCATTCCGTGGCCTCTTACGAATAAAACGATCCATTTTCGATAGAGAAATTCACAGGTCACTTTCTTTTAAAGTAAACACAATCTAGTAAGACGAAGAAAATCTGTCATTACAAATCACTTCCATTCGACGGACGATAAAAGACGCAAATGTGGACAGGATCACCGAATCGTCAGGTGATGTGGAAAAAGAATCGAACTGGAGATCCAGCGAATAGCTATATCATCGTCATCATGGTCTTTTTCACCCTGGATCGGGTATAGGCCACAGACAAACAGTTTCCATCCCTCTCTAACTTTAACTTTAAAAAATCTCATTACATGTCTTATCACTTCTCTATATATCAGCTTCGTTAACTCTTCTCCACGTTCCCCGTGGCCTTCCCCTTGATCTTCTGTCCTGGGAGTTCCAGTCCAATACTTTCTTTGTTACAGTGGAGTAATTCTTTCTCATGGTGTATTCAATCCACCTCCATCGCATTCTTCCTACTTCCTCTCCCGCTGGTTTCTGATGTGTTCTTTTCCATACTTCTTCGTTCTTAACCTGTCCATCCATTTTATTCTAAGTAACTTTCGCATGCACCTGTTTACGAAAATCTGAATCCTCCTTATGCATGCCTGCGGTGCATTCCAAGTTTCACATCCATACTGTCGGACTGACTTCACGTTTGAGTTGAAAATTCTTAGCTTTAGTCGAAGGGAGATATCTTAAGTTCTCCAAACTTTGTTCAAAGATGTGATTACAGCCGGTGCCTTTCCTATCCGTCTTTCACCTCAGAACAGAAACGGTGAGAGGAAGCATCCCTGCTTGACACCAACCTTAATTTCAAAGCTGTCAGTAAGCTGATCTTCATGTACAACCCTGCAACGTGTTCCTTCATACATTTCCTTGATGAGGTTTGACCAACTTCTCATGGATTCCATAATGTGTCAGAATTTTCCATAATGTTGCTCTATCAACACTGTCGAATGCCTTCTCGTAATCCAGAAAGTTGACAATAAATGGAGAGTTTCCATTCTATAGACTGTTCCACTATGACTTGCAGAGAGGCAATCTGATCGGTGGTTGAACGGGCTTTCCAAAAACCTGCCTGTTCGTCCCGTAGTTTAGAATATGTTGCATTCTTAAGCTTGATAAGATGCCCTTCTTTCCAACCCTTTGGAAATATTCCGTCATTCTATATTCCCCAATAAAAGTGGGTGAAGGGCCTCAGCATTTCTTTCAGCATCCACCTTTAGAGCCTCCGGTGGAATCTGGTCTGGTCCAGCAGCTTTCCCCCTTTTTATCTTGTTAATAGCACACAAAATTTCTGCTATCGATGGTGGATCACAGCTAATTGGTAGCTTTTTCCTTGCAGGCAAAAATTCCGGTGGATTGTCTGGTGGTGAGCTGTTCAGAAGGCAGTTGAAATG
>NC_088363.1:33656113-33673613 GCF_034508935.2 Berghia stephanieae
GATTTGCGTAAAAACGCAAAACTGTCTTTTTACAGTGTCGAGATTGGTTGTTATTGAGAGTGTTAGTGTCGTCAGTAACATTTTTATATCTGTTTGACTCAACGAACATATCTGTTTGACTCAACGAACTTTCAAACTCACTTTAAACTATAAAAGGAAATCAAGTTATCTGTTTATCTATCTGTAAAAAAAATACATTTTAAATTTTCAAATCTGTCAAAAGAGTTGTGCGCCGTATAATTTTTTCATTGACTCAAATGGCACAATGTTCTCCATAAGGCTATATTTTTTAAAGAAAGGATGATTTTGTTTGAGTTTGGCCGATGGACCGATACATTTCTCTCCTTTTCGACCAATTACCATTATCATCACTGAAAAAGAATCAAAGGCCTAGCATGGGTAAAATAAAAATAAACGAATGATACGTCATGATACAGTCAATAAAACCATTATTGTGACTTTTTAAAATTGTAAATTATTAAAAGGCGGCTAGAGGTGGTTGGAAGAGTTAAAACATCTGCATATGCTGCTGCGAAATTTCATTCAGAAATGTATTAGTATTAAGATTTTTATCACAAAGCCCGCTCTAAACAAAAAAAAAGAGGACTGTTTTCGAGGTTTATGAAAATGGTTTGTAATGTTCATTTTTTATTATTACAATAAATAAATAAACAAATAAATGAAAATAAAATACAAGAACAGAGTGTAGACTTTAATTTTGTTTAGAGATCCGTTGAATCGATCTAAAAGGACTAGGGCAACTCCGAGTGTGTGAACCTTTCTTTGACGAATCATTCAATAATTTATTTTATCATGTGATTAAATGAAGCGAAAAGCTTTCAAATTAATTCAATGAGAAGTGTCAGCTGGCGTCGAGCTCGCTCTCACTGTTTATTATATTCGGCAGCCATTTTATCCCTTTCCTTACCAACTATAGGAAAATCGTCACATTCGTTACGATTCAAAAGTTTACTTTTAGGCAATTGCCAATATAACTCATACAGGAATATAATATTTCCATCGACAAATCAAGTATGTAAAATCAATAATAAAACAAACAAACAATGATGATGATGATGATGATGATGATGATGATGATGATGATAATAATAATATTAAAAATAATAATAATAATAATAATAATAATAATGTAGTATGATGGTTTCATACTTCTTGTATTTTTTTAAATAGCACTTTCTGTTATGGTTTCCTTCTATTCGTCTTGCGGTATGCTGCGCGCCGTCGCACTTAAGTGGGTAGAAAGGATAAAACCAGTGGCGCACCTCGCTTCAACGTCATTCGCCTCCCGACTCACGTCGGGGGCAATCCTAATTGAAATAAAACTATTAGATAGTAAGATTTAATAGTGTGTTATTTCTGTTTCTTTATTTGACAGGTATGTTGAACTTTTATTATTAACATTGTCATAAGCATTATTATTATTATTATTATTATTATTATTATTGTTGCTGTTGCATTTATTGTTTTAATTATTGACATCGTGATTTCTTATTTTATTCATATCATTTCCGTGGATTGTTAATGCCTTTGTGTAATGACAGTAAATCGAATACGTGCCAGTATAACTTGTATCTGTCATGAGGAAAATACTTAGTCTAATTAATTGATTACATGAGTGCTAGCAATAATCTGTTTATCACGATTACAAACTTACCACGATCTTTATTACTGGTGATTTGTAAATAATATCGGCCTACTCTAATGTTGTTGGTATAGTTATCCTGTCACTGTCACATCCCTTCCATCTATATCTCTCTGTATCTATCTATCTATCTATCTATCTATCTATCTATCTATCTATCTATCCATCCATCCATCTACCGACCGACCTACGGACCTATCTATCTGTATACTTACTAATCTGTCTGCCTATGCACATATGTACCCATCTTTATATATTTACCTTTTCAATTACTTAGTATGAGATTACAGTTGGCTACATATCAATCTACCCAATAATCTATTCAACTATCTATATGCCTGTCACCTGATACACATATAGGCATAAGTACCTATTGTCTGACTAGCTGTATGCTCAGTTATCGGTCTGTCTGTCAAACTTTCTTGGTCATTAATCGTTATAGCTGTATAATGTCCTGATGATGCCCTGCATCATAGAATTATACCAAACTTCTGAGATTGTTGGTAGTGATTTATATCTTATGCTTTTATGCTTAATGATGTTGGCATATTCGATGCCATTATCTCACTTGGTAAATATTCATGTTTTATTGATACATTCTATTCCATTATATAACATGCATTGGCCGTATCGCCACTCGACTTACGTTGAGGGCTGAGTGCCAATCTTCATTTTCTATTCCATTATATAACATGCATTGGTCATTCGCCTCCCGACTCACGTCGGGGGCAATCCTAATTGAAATAAAACTATTAGATAGTAAGATTTAATAGTGTGTTATTTCTGTTTCTTTATTTGACAGTGTCGCCCTTCCTTAGAACCAATCACGACCCTGAGCATTGCGCGAGAGAAAAACTCAGCATATCTCTTGCGCAAAATAAGATCTTGTTTTGTTCTATCACTCCCTCTTCATTCGTCCCAAGCCTCAAGAAGCCTGCCACGCTGCCTGCCAAAATAGCGGCACTGGCAACTACACACATCTCATTCTCAACAACAAAAACTACACCTCATTATCAAGAAATATCTCGCCACCAAACCTCTCAGAACAACTCCATACATCCTCCCTATCAAATCTCTCTCATTTACTCCATCGACTATATTACACCTTCCTCATTAAAAACTACACGTAACTTGAAGAAAACTACAAAGAGGCTTCATTATTGTATGTACCCCCTGCAACCCAAATAACAAGATACCACAATAACAAGATTATTACATGGCGCCCAGCGTATGGGAAGGCCCGACACTGTGAAAATAAGGACCGCTTTGACTGTGCAATAGATGATAGCGATGTTGGCTGCATAGCAACCAAGAGAGGGCATCCGATGACAACCCTAGATAACAGTGATGACAACCCACGCTGAGACAAAGAAATGAAGTGAATGATCTGATGTGCGGTGTTAATCGTATTTTCTCTTAACAGTGAAAATATTATGTTTAGAAACATTCTTTACATCAGGCCTGATAATTTTATTTTATATTTCCTTTCATTTTTTGTTGTGTGTTTTAACGTGTCATTGTATTTCATTTCTTTTGCCTTTTGTTTCGCTGCCCGGTCTGATCAACCGAGTGGTGAGACATATTTGTTTTAAATTATTTACTTATATTTCCACCCCCCCCCCCTTCCACCTCCAGTACCTCCTCGTCCCCTCTCCACGTGAATATTTACCTCGTTTGTTTGCTTTTATTATGACTTTTTAATTTGTATTTTTTCTCACTTCCGTTACATTTTTTTCCACTATGCTCATTTTATAACAGCTCCATTTATTTGTTCTTGACACTTTGTCCATGCACGCAAATTTTATAGTGATTTTGTTTATGTTTATTTTGACTTGTACCTTTCTGGTCTGTGGGCAGTATCATGAAATTTATAACATATGTTTGCGTGTGTCAAGCACTTCACTCACAGCATGAGTGCTCAGAACACTTATCATTTTGTATGTTATGATCAGTAGAACGTAACCTCCAAGTAAATGGAAAGAATTTGATCGACGGCATCGCTGCTCTGTCGAATGAGCAAAGAATGGAATTGCTCAATGCAGTGCAGGAAACAAAGAAAACGGAGCAACCTGTCAATGTCTCAGCCGTTAGAGCTGACGCTCCACGACTTTCCACCTTTTCCGGGGATGACGGGTCCCCTTCTCATTGTTCCTTTTTGCAGTGGAAACTGGAGGTTAAAGACCTCCAGTGCTCTCATATGTTCTCGGAACGCATCCTTGTGGCGGCCATGAGACGCTCTCTAAAAGGGCTACCGGCCGACCTCATTCTTCAGATGGGGGAGGAAGTGACCTGCGACGCGATCATTCAAAGTCTTGATCGACTTTATGGTAATATTTTGCCTTCTTCCGATCTCTTGCAAAAGATTGCCATCGCGTCGCAGGTAGAGAATGAAGCAGTCACAGCGTGGGCTGTTAGGCTTCAGGCCTTGGTGGCACAGGTGTCAGGCAAAGTGCCACCTCTCATTACTGCTGAAGGTGGAGCGGACATGTTGAGCGCTCATACATGATTGCATGGGCATTACGATAATTGCTATTTTATTAATTGCTATTATATTATTATCTTTTATGTATATTTTCCTCTTTATCTGGGATTAGTTGCTTATAGTTTATTAAGAAAATCGGGGACGATTTTTTGTCTTGAGGGGGAAGTATGTAGTATGATGGTTTCATACTTCTTGTATTTTTTTAAATAGCACTTTCTGTTATGGTTTCCTTCTATTCGTCTTGCGGTATGCTGCGCGCCGTCGCACTTAAGTGGGTAGAAAGGATAAAACCAGTGGCGCACCTCGCTTCAACGTCATTCGCCTCCCGACTCACGTCGGGGGCAATCCTAATTGAAATAAAACTATTAGATAGTAAGATTTAATAGTGTGTTATTTCTGTTTCTTTATTTGACAGGTATGTTGAACTTTTATTATTAACATTGTCATAAGCATTATTATTATTATTATTATTATTGTTGCTGTTGCATTTATTGTTTTAATTATTGACATCGTGATTTCTTATTTTATTCATATCATTTCCGTGGATTGTTAATGCCTTTGTGTAATGACAGTAAATCGAATACGTGCCAGTATAACTTGTATCTGTCATGAGGAAAATACTTAGTCTAATTAATTGATTACATGAGTGCTAGCAATAATCTGTTTATCACGATTACAAACTTACCACGATCTTTATTACTGGTGATTTGTAAATAATATCGGCCTACTCTAATGTTGTTGGTATAGTTATCCTGTCACTGTCACATCCCTTCCATCTATATCTCTCTGTATCTATCTATCTATCTATCTATCTATCTATCTATCTATCTATCCATCCATCCATCTACCGACCGACCTACGGACCTATCTATCTGTATACTTACTAATCTGTCTGCCTATGCACATATGTACCCATCTTTATATATTTACCTTTTCAATTACTTAGTATGAGATTACAGTTGGCTACATATCAATCTACCCAATAATCTATTCAACTATCTATATGCCTGTCACCTGATACACATATAGGCATAAGTACCTATTGTCTGACTAGCTGTATGCTCAGTTATCGGTCTGTCTGTCAAACTTTCTTGGTCATTAATCGTTATAGCTGTATAATGTCCTGATGATGCCCTGCATCATAGAATTATACCAAACTTCTGAGATTGTTGGTAGTGATTTATATCTTATGCTTTTATGCTTAATGATGTTGGCATATTCGATGCCATTATCTCACTTGGTAAATATTCATGTTTTATTGATACATTCTATTCCATTATATAACATGCATTGGCCGTATCGCCACTCGACTTACGTTGAGGGCTGAGTGCCAATCTTCATTTTCTATTCCATTATATAACATGCATTGGTCATTCGCCTCCCGACTCACGTCGGGGGCAATCCTAATTGAAATAAAACTATTAGATAGTAAGATTTAATAGTGTGTTATTTCTGTTTCTTTATTTGACAGTGTCGCCCCTTCCTTAGAACCAATCACGACCCTGAGCATTGCGCGAGAGAAAAACTCAGCATATCTCTTGCGCAAAATAAGATCTTGTTTTGTTCTATCACTCCCTCTTCATTCGTCCCAAGCCTCAAGAAGCCTGCCACGCTGCCTGCCAAAATAGCGGCACTGGCAACTACACACATCTCATTCTCAACAACAAAAACTACACCTCATTATCAAGAAATATCTCGCCACCAAACCTCTCAGAACAACTCCATACATCCTCCCTATCAAATCTCTCTCATTTACTCCATCGACTATATTACACCTTCCTCATTAAAAACTACACGTAACTTGAAGAAAACTACAAAGAGGCTTCATTATTGTATGTACCCCCTGCAACCCAAATAACAAGATACCACAATAACAAGATTATTACAATAATAATAATAATAATAATAATAATAATAATAAAATAATAATAATAATAATAATAATAATAATAATAATAATAATAATAATAATAATAATAATAATAATAATATAATAATAATAATAATAATTGTAATAATAATAATAATAATAATAATAATAATAATAATAATAATAATAATAATATTAATAATAATAATAATAATGATTATGATACGATTAACCAACATTTTTTGTATTGTTGGACACCGAACATGTAATATAATGGACGACACAAGCAGCACGTGAGGTACTTATACATTTTTAGACAAAGACATTGATGTAAAAAAATAATAACAGGGGGGGGGGGGGTCCTCCAAATTTTTACGCCCGTCTCTGGTAGGACAAGGAGAAATGTCTTTCTCAAAGATATAATCCCCGACCAACTGTTGAGCAAGATAACTCATAAAGGTCGCACTAAACCCATTGGTCACCCATCGAGCAGGGTACATGTTTGCCACTGTTGAATTATATTCAATGAGGAGAAGTGGGGGAGGGGGGGGGTGTGTGCTTAGAATGTGATAATGTCACTGAATCTAAACTTATTTGTCCATGTAATTTTTGTACAGTATAACCTTTCAAAGGAACCGAAGTTTTCAAATACAAGAGGTGCATAATCAAAATGATATAATTATTAAATTGTCCTCTCCATAATGAGTTCCTGGTTCTGGGCAATCTATTATTAATTTTGTTATTCGCCTCATGCCATGAAAAAGAATTCCACGCTTCGCCTCACTGGAGAAATACTTGAAAATTTTCCCCATTGTGACAAATTTGCATGTTTAATCTATATTGTTATCAGTTTATCTATAAATGTAGAAATCTTAACAGGCAGCTACGCCTCTGACGTTCAACTATTAAAATGCAACAATTATTTATGTCAATTGTGTACAAAGTGTACAATTTACAGTGTCACTTTGAACCCAGGGTGGCAATAATGTTAGTGAGTAGTGAACATGAATCTCGGGGAATGTAAACCCCTATTCCAAGGGGCGGTTTGGGTCTTTTCTAAAAAAAAATTGAATTACCTATATTAGGCGGTTTTAATCATTCTGTATCGTCAATATAGGTTACACTTATGGTGAAATATATAAATTATCTGTGTTGATATCCATTTTGTGACCTGATTTTGGGGGTCTGACATAAAAAAATATAACAATCTTGTGGCAAACGTTCCACAAAAACTAATGAAGGAATGACCTCCATATTCTTCCCTCTTGTCAACATTGTACCATAGAGTGTCACCATAGAGATATTTTACTGCTTTAGCTTATGGAATTTTTATTAGAACATTACAAAGTTGAGAATCAAAATGTTATGACAAAATTGACCTTAAAAATTCAGAATTAGGATTATAATTCAAAATTCACATATCTTATCAAAAAATCTCTCTGATGTGACATAATACATTATCTCTGTGATAACTGTGGAAATTTTCAGATTATTTCATTGAATAGATTCTGAGAAACGTTTGACACAGTTTCCCATACCCTTAGAAAAATGACATATTGAGAAAAATAGCAAAATGGCTTCCCGTTTTTCACATTTTTCTTACTACATGTACCATTTTCGACTGTGTTTTTCTTGCCTTTATAGTCTATTTTAAGAATTTGGACTTAAATTATATTATTTCTAAGATAATAAAATATCATTTTCCACCAAAATCTCAAAATCAATTTTTCGAAGGTTTTCCTAATAATAAGACCCAAACCGCCCCTCAGCCTGTGGGGAGTTCAGTGATATTAATCACAACATAATTCACTGTCTATAATACTTCTATTGTAAACCATCCATTTGTTCACTCATCCCAGACCCTTCGTTTTTTTTATATACCGTAAAGAAAATAAATCCCACAGAATGGTACTGTAACCGGTGAAAATAAATTGGCTTAATGTCACTAACCTTTCTAGTGTTCGAGCCAATTTTCAATAAAATCCATCAGAAGGTTATGAAGATGTACACGTTTGTGGATCGCCTATTGAGTTGTCTTTAGTAGTTGTCAAGGAAACAAGTGATCCCATTGGTTGAACTGTTGAATGCAACTCATAATTTGTTTTCTCTTGTGGCCAAAGACTTGTCTTTTGACGTCATTTGTTGGTCACTGTCAGGCCATGAGTTTACAAAGGCCACGTACAAGGACCGTAGCCATCGTGAACTTAAAGGCTGATGTTAAAAACCACTAAGACCCATATTTTGAGGTCTTTGTTTATGTGTGAGGACCGCCGAGTCGTCGTTAGTAGAGCTCAAGGAAACAAGTTATCCCATTGGTTGAACAATTGAAAACAACTCACGATTTGTTTTCTTTTGTTGCCAAAGATATCATTTTGACGTTATTTTATTGGTCAGTGTCAGGCACAAAGTTAACGATGGCTACGCAATAACGCACTGGACTTATACGTAATTTTGTTAGGTTTGTGCAGCGCCTAGTGAGTTGTTTGTCCTCAAGGAAACAAGTGATCCCATTGAATACAACTCACGATTTGTTTCCTTTTGTTGCCAAAGACTTGTCTAATGACGTAAATTTTTGGTCAGTGTCAGGTTAGAAGTGTACGAAAGCTACGCTCAAACTTCATTTTATCATTGCCTTTATAGACTTCTAAATATAATGAGATTGACATCACTCAGCTCTTTGCTATTGTTCTTTTTATGAGTAGTTCTTACCAAATTCTGTTAGGGTTACACATAGTTTTGTGTACTGTTACTTAATATCCGGCTTGGCGAGATGTTTGGTTTTTTTTTTTTGGCTTATCGCACAGCACAGCCTGGCGTTGACCAAAAAAGTACGTCAAAATACGAGGCGACGATCACCAAAACAAAAAAGAATCATGAGTTTTATTCCATAGAGAAGAAAAGTCTTGACATAAAATCCTCTCCTCCAGACCTACAAGTACTAAAAAAATTTCGTAGAAATGCGTAGTGCACATGAACCTCGTGAAATGGTCAAGCATGTGAGGAGTTCAGTGATTGTAATTACAACATAATTCACTGTATATAATACTGCTATTGTAAACTATCCATTTGTTCACTCATCACAGACCCTTCTTTTTTTTTTTTTAAAGATTGGTGTTATTTGCGCAGGTTGTTAGTCATCTGGAATTTCTCCATGGTCCAACGATGTCTGGAACAAGAATGTATAAATTGGAGCAATTTCTTTTGCAAACGTCTTGATGCACATTGCGGACAGTCCATCCGGTGCTGTTGCTTGATTTTCATTCAGGTTTTGCATCAGTTTCAGCCTTGTTCTATAACGTCAATCTCCTCCATTTGTTCAATTTGCTTGCCTGGCAGCTTGACATTAAATGCACTGTTTGGGTCGAAAAATACAGTCGAAAATTGATGATTGAAGACATTTGCTTTTGTGTCTGGATCTTGTGTGAGCACTCCGTTTTCGTTTTGGAATTGAGCAATTCCTGTCCTCTCCGTACTTTTGCTCTTAATGAATGATCATAACTGTTTGTTGTTATCTATATCGTCGTCTATAACTTTATTCACAAATTATGTGTACGCTTTTCCACGTTGCTTTTGCGCTGCGGTTTTAATTTATTTATACATTATGGTGTTTGTCTCTGATGGACATGCTTTGATTATTCTTGGACCTCCTTTTCTATTTTCTCACTAACCTTTTGGTTACCTTGTCAAACCTAGGTTGATCATTCCACGGCACCATATTACGTTCGACAGTTATCTCATTTATCATAGCTTTGATTCAAGATTTGTTTTTACTTTTATCTTTATCTTGATCATTTTCATAGCGCAATTTATACTGAAGTGCCTAAAGCACTTTGCAAGAGGACCCCACAAATAATAACTTCTAATGTATAGGAAGACACATGACGCCTGTAAATTGTAAAGCGATACACATTACATTTTTTTTCGACAGAGACAATGCTGCTACCAGCTAGGTACCTATACTCATTTAACACTTGGGTACGGTGAGAGAATGTGAGTAAAGAACCTTTTCCAAGGACTCAATGTTGCGCCGCCAAAGGAGGAGGATGCGAGACTCGAATCGACCCACCGATCAGATGGCGAGTCTTATAATCCTTAGACCACAAAACTTCTGCTTCTAATTTGTTATCCGTCTTCTCAATTTGGTTTTATATCGTTTTGAACCCCAATGCCGAGAAAAAAAAGTTTAAAATCTATTTTCTTAACGGAGTGTTGACTTATAACGATGATAACAATATTGTCATTTATTTATTTATGAATTATTTATCCATTTATTTATTAATTAATTAATTAATTAATTAATTAATTAATCAATTAATTAATTAATTAATTAATTTATTTATTAATTAATTAATTTGTTTATTCATTCATTTATTATTTTATATTTCAACTTTTCAGAATCCTGAGCTTTGATCTAATGATGTTTGAAAAAATTCGTGAGTATTGTGTTGATGATGAAAACACTGGTGGTGGTGAGAATTACGATGATGGTAATGATGACGATGATGATGATGATGATGATGATGATGATGATGACGATGATGATGATGATGATGATGATGATGATGATGATGATGATGATGATGATGATGAAGGTTATACTGATAATAATGCTAATAATGGTGGTGGTTGTTGTATTAAAGATGACGATGCTCATGATGATGATGATGATGATGATGATGATGATGATGATGATGATGATGATGTCGTATCATGTGTCTTGCTGGAACAAACATAATATGGATCACAGTTATCTTAATCATACACGGTGGAGATCTGTTATGACTGTTATTATTATATATATATATTATATATATAATATATATATTATATATATATATTATTAAATTTTTATAAATATTAATATATTTATACATGTGTGTGTATTTGTGTGTGTGTGTGTGTGTGTGTGTGTCTACATATTCGTATAGAGCTCTTTGCATTATTAGAGTGTTTTCTCTTTTAAAAAAATCAAAACAAAAAATAAAACAAAAAACAACCCCCCCCCAATAATAAAACAAAAACAAAACAAAACAAACAAGCAAAAACAAAAAAAACCCCAAAAAAACCCAACAAAAACAACAACCCCCCCCCCCCCCCAAAAAAAAAAAGCAATAAAAAGAAAACAACAAAAACAAACAAGAAACGAAACAAATCAAAAACAAAAAACCGGCCAATACTCTCAACCTACGACTGCATTTTATTATTTTCACTGTTATTTTAAAGGAGGATATTAACCCGTTACCTGCCGTACTCTGGAAAGACACGCATTAAAAAAATTGACCAGTAAACTCGTCCTCCAAAGATAGATGGATGGATTTAAATGACCCTCATCTTGGTCATTTAAATCCATCTTTGAAGGACGATTTTTCAATACGTTTTCTTTTCCAGAGCACGAGGGCGAACTGATCAAAGAAAAAATAAACAAATCCATTTAGAATGGAAACAAACGCCGTGTCATAATCTTCAATTGAATGGTAATATAAAGATGACGATGCTCGTGATGATGATGGTGACGATGGCGATGATTTTCTGTCATGTGTCCTGTTAGAACAAACATATCATTGCCTTCGACAGCTGATCTCCTTTATCATATCTTTGATTCAAGATTTGTTTTGACCTTTATGTTTATCTTGATCATTTTCATAGCGCAATGTTTACTAAACGTGCCCAGTATGTAAATGTGTCAATAATAGACAGAGAAGCATTTGAACATAACAATGATATGTATTTATCTGCATCTTCAGTAAATAAATGATAGGCCATTCCTAATCGCTGCGGATAAGAATGATTTGTTGTAGCGTACTTGTTTGCCTTTGAGTGTAGCAACATATCAGTTTTATTGCTATAATATAGCATATATTATATGTATTATGCTGAAATCGGGGGAACAGAGTATGAATTTCATCTCCTATTATCTTATTCAATTTCTTATTAGACAATATTTTCAACCTGGTTTCAAGTTTATATACTACCCTCTGTCACACACACACACACACACACACACGCACAGAGAGAGAGAGAGAGAGACTGAGAAAGAGAGAGAGAGAGAGAGAGAGAGAGAGAGAGAGAGAGAGAGAGAGAGAGCGGTAATATCTGAATAGGTTTTTATTTAGTTTTATGCCTTTGTTGTTGATAAATATATATAGATATATATATCCCTTTTTCAGGATGTTGCAAATATCCATCAGCACTTATCTGTCTTATATTCATCGCAATTCCACTATACCAGGAAATATACAATGGGAATATTCAAAACTTATTCAAAAAATACCAATCTAGAATTCACACCAAAAGTCGGGCGTCAGGTGATTTACAAAAGGTACTTCATAAACTCTACCCACTATGATGAAGATGGATGTATGGGATTCTCTGACGAACCTATCGACGAATGGAAAGCCCAGTTTTTCGAAAAAATGCCCAAAATTAAATGTAAGAATAGTTCGCCCAGTTTTTTATATATCACCAATGACAAAGACTATTTAAAAATAGATAGAGAAAAAGTTAAACATTTGAATGTTCGACTCGACTATTGTAAATATGCATCTTTAACAAGAGCGGATGAAGACGGCGATTTTAATGTTGTTGTATCGGCATGGTCAAATGGTTTTACAGACTCTATGGCCCTTCCAAAAGAAGTAGAGCATATCTGGGGCCAGTGTTACGGAGGTTGGAGAAAGGTTGGGACGAGTTACATCAGTGTCATTCGAAAAAATGTTACATTGGAAAAAAGTCTGGAGTCTGCCTATGCTGCCCATGTCAAGAGGAACAAACCTAAAGAGACCTTGAGTATTTTGCTTATCGGTATCGATGCTACGTCTAAATTGAACTTTGCGCGGCATATGCCTCTTACTAAATCATTTCTGCTTACAAAGGGCGGTATTGAGTTTTATAAACTCAACAAAGTTGGCCAGAATAGATTTCCAAACGTGATACCACTGCTGACTGGTTATAGTGAAGAAGAATTCTTTAAATATTGGAAGTACTCGGACTACTTCGATGTGGTGGATCATCTGTTTTTGTGGGAGAAGGCGAGAAAAGTGGGCTATCGAACATCCGCCATTTTTGACAAGACTGAAATCACCGCATTCCACTACTTGAAAAAAAGCTGGAATAGACCAACGTTCCATTACTACAACAGGCCAGTTGTCGTACAATCAGAGAAGATGGCGAAGTTACAGCACGACCCTTTCAGCTGTATTGGGGACACAAACATGATAAATCTTTATTACGATTATTGGTTACAGCTGGCGGGGACGTTCAACAATACGAAGGCAACGCCTTATTTTGGGTACAGTTTCTTCGCAGAAGCAACACACAATGACATCAACATGGCCAGTTCTGTAGATGAGATTTACGCAGATTTCTTCAAGACTCTTTACGGCCAGAGCTCTCTCAACAACACACTGGTTGTCTTCTTCAGTGACCACGGAAGTCGTTATGGAGACTTTAGGTAATACTACTTTTGGATTTGGCTATTTAAAATGATTTTTTTTCTTCTTCTCTTGATTCTAATAAGATAATGATGATGATGATGATGATGATGATGATGATGATGATGATATTGTTGTAGTTGTTTATTGAAGTTGTTGTTGTTGTTGTTGTTGTTGTTGTTGATGATGATGATGATGATGATGATGATGATGATGATGATGATGATGATGATGATGATGAAGATTCGAGTATTTCAGTAATAGTAATTTTATGCGTCAGTGTGTCAAAGCAAAAGGACCTCCCATAGTGGGCAGGGGGGTACATACTGTGTCTTCTATCCCCTTATATCTGTTTTCCAACATGCTTTCTGTCTTTGTTTTGGAATGAGATTACTTGGTTTTGTCCTGGCCCTGGCCGGAGTCCTAACTGGGAGGGAATCAGTCAAATGCATCGTTATTGTTTTGGGAGATATTTTTTTCCTTGTAAATCATCTCTCTGTTTTGTATTATTATTTTTGTAATTTTAAATGTATATATAATGTAAACATTTGAGTGTATTCCTCTTTGTTGAATTTTGTGCTTGTGTCCGGATGAGACTTATAGGTGATCTCAAACTAAGTGCATTGGTGGTATGCTCTTGGAATCTACATCTGATCCCTATTTGTTCCCAGTTCCCCTATAACTTACTTTTTTCTTGGGTGCTTTAATTGTAATTCTAGAACGTTAAACTATCCCATTTTCTTCCTTTTTACTGGCGCTGATATAACGTAAATGTGTTGCAAGCGCCGTATAACCCTTAAAAACAAACAACAAACAAAGCAAAGGGAAGTTAGCTCATCAATAATGGGTTGGCGGAAGTGACAAAACATTGTGATAACTGCTCACAAACTGGAGAGCCGCTTGATCCAGCTGATCGGCGTGTACTAAATATGGCTCTTGGCAGCTCTCACATTATTGATGGTGTGTGGTCGTAGCCTTGACACTAATCAAATTATTTGAAAAAAATACGTCAAAAGGTTTCTTTGGCCACAAAAGAAAACAAACGGTGAGTTGTATTCATTAGTTCTACCAATGGGATCGCTTGTTTTCTTGAGCAATACTAACGACAACTCGCTAGACGCTGCACAAACCTAAAAGAAATGACATCAAAATACAAGTCCTAGTGTGTTCCAGCGAAGCCATCGTTAACTTATAGATGCTGTGCGCTTGGAGAAGCTTACGACATTGCCATCTATCGGAAAAAATGCAATGTGTACCGCCGACAGGCATAAGGTCTCGGCCTATATGTTCATTTTTGTGTTAGCCAGGGCTCCTTATAATGGGCTTTGGGCAAATTTAGTGGATTATGCGATGTATAAACGCTCACATTCCTTTTTGTTCTAAATTTATTTCAATTTTCATTGACAGAAAACTCAGAACTTTGTTCTTATCTTGCAGAGCCACATTTGAAGGAATGCTGGAGGATAGCAACCCATTTTTGTTATTCATCTTTCCACCCTGGTTCGAGGCTAAGTACCCAAAGATCATGTCTAATTTCAGAAAGAATCAGCATCGTCTAATCACCAATTTTAACGTACACGCAACAATTATAGACATCCTTGATTTCCAGGGGGATGATATTGTAGCCCACAAAAGAGACAGATCCAGAGGCGCCAGCCTTTTTCATGAATTACCACAACGAAGGACCTGTGAAGAAACCGGAATCCCTCTGAAGTATTGTAATTGCCGTAATTTCAGCACCGCGGGTATCAGCGAGGAACTTACACGGAATATATCAACGCATTTTCTAGAAGAGATCATTGCAAAGTCTAAAGATTCCAGAGATGAATGCGTAAAGTTGACTCTGGATACAGTCGTCACTGTCCTAAGGATGTACTCAGCCACGATTTCCGGCGACTTATTTCAGTTTACCATAAAAACATCCCTGGCGGTGGATTGTATGAGGCCACGTTGGTTGCTGACAAAAAGACGCGAAAAGTGTCGTTGATTGGGGACATTGCCAGGACTAATATGTACAGGGGCCAAGCTGATTGTGTGAGAATGCCTATTTAAGACCGTTTTGTTATTGTCGGAATCTATTATGATTGGCTTTGTGACTCGCATTTGATTTACATACATGGATTTCTTTCATGGTCATTACATCCCAATCCTCAAATCCAACCTAAAGCAGAGAGCCTGTCATTTCTGCTTGTGATAATATGATGTGTATTAATGGTATGCGTTTATGTAAAATACTCACTATTTGTCCCCACCAGATCAATCGTACCATTGCACATAATCACGTGTAACCTTTAACATAGTATTTAGTATGTTAGAGATGTTTATGTGAGATCTAATCACCAAACTAGCAGTGTAGAACACCCCCCCCCCCTTTCAAAAACAAAAACGAAAAAACAAAAACAAACAAACAAACAAACAAACAACAACAACAACCACAAAGAGCCGAGTGCCGTCAACTCCGTTCATTGCAAGTATAGATGGAACAAAATTGACGTCTCATCTCTTTGTTATAGACAGACATTTTAATGATACGTTCTGACTTAATACTTAATTATATCATGCAGATTATAAAGAATAGAGAATGGCACACTCCCTGACTATTCTGTCTGAGCTGCACTGGCTGCCTGTCAAGGAAAGAATCATTTTAAAGATTGCTCTGTTTTGGTTTAAAAGCCTAAGTGATGACTGACAAAAGCATGTTAGAAATATTATATATGAATTTAAGATCCTCGACTGACAAAACGAAGCTTACTGGCTTACTCTTAGAAATATTATAATTATACACTTTATGGACGCCGTTCCTTTACCCACACTGGGCCCCTTGTGTGGAATGCCCTGCCGAGAAGGATAAGAGAAGCAAAATCTATTGATAATTTTAATTCATTATTAAAGCACTACCTTTTACCCGTTACATTTTCATGATATTGACACGATATTACACACACTGCTGCTATTGATATTATTGTGGTGGTATACGTTTTATAGCATGTGCGAATTTTGTATATTTATTTGTAACCTGCATTAAGCATCACACAGAGATGAACATGCGCTATATAAATGTCATGTATTATTATTATTATTATTATTATTATTATTATTATTATTATTATTATTATTATTATTATTATTTACGTTCAAGGTTACACTCAGTTTAATGTGTTGGTATGTTTAATTTGGCTGGTGGATGTTTTGAGTATATTACCTTAACGCTTAGCATCTTTCTAGACCAACCGAACATCATGTTGGGAACGTAAAAACACATGCCATGTTATTGGTGTTATGAGTTTAACTTATACACTCACAGCATCCGCCAGCCGAATATAACGCACCAACACACAACGCTATGTGTTTAAGCAATCTTTAAAATTTATAGTCTGATTGATAGAATTTAGTGAGAGCTACTCATAAAAATGGCTGGCTAAAAGTAATAACAGAGAGCTGAGTGACGTCAATTTCGTTCGTTCTGTACGACCATAAAATCAATGTGTTCATCATAGCCAACTTGGTGGGGTTGCTGACCTCTCTTAGTGGGCTGGGAGGTACATACTGTATATGATTTGTAAACATTTGAGTGTGTTCCTCTTAGTAGGGACACTGTGCTTGTGTCTGGATGAGACTTAGGTGAGTACAAACTGAGTACACTGATCGTGTGGTCTTGGAATCTACATCTGTTCCCTATTTGAACGAATTCCCCTTTGTCTGCCTTATTCTTGGATGCTTTAATTGTAATTCTAGACCTTTTTACTATCCCATTTTCTTCCTTTTTACTGGCGCTGATATGACCTTTATGTGTTGCAAGCGCCGTAACGCCCTTAAAAACATAAAAGCAAACATCATAGCACACTCCAGTCCATGCCGCTTACCCGAGACAATCAGCCCGAGAGATCCTGAGCATTCCTTGCTACTTAAAAACAGGTTGTTATTATAGCGTATATTGATGCTATGAGTTTATGTAAAATACTCACATGGTCCGCCAATCGGATATAACTTACCAACACATAAAACGATTTGTAACCTTGAACGTTCACAATCTGATTGATATTATTTAATGATAA
>NC_088363.1:33681113-33688613 GCF_034508935.2 Berghia stephanieae
TAATAAATAATATAATAATATATATATATAATTAGATATAAGTAATAATAATAATCTAATAATAATAATAATATTTAATTTAATAATGAAATAATAATAATAATAATAATAATAATAATAATAATAATAATAATAATAATAATAATAAAATAATAATAATAATTTATACAGCGCTCATTCTCGTGTAAAACACAAGCTCTGGGCACTTTACATTATAAATCATAAATTTTGAGTGGAAAAAAAAATGAATTCATTCCGTTGTCAGTAATCGAAAGAGCTTATTTAAATCTTATGTCCCCAGAATCGTCATGATTATAATGTTTAATCATAGTTACAAATCAAAGTGATCTTCGTTTTTTTTTTTTTTTTAGCTTACTCATGACTGTATCTACCACACAGTCAGTACTGACAGGACACTACCATTATACGGATGTGACGTGACCGCGTCTCAGCCGTGAATCAACCTCATTGAATTGAATTTCACATAAATCCTCTGCACGGGAACCACAGATCAAAGAGATGGGACGGGCGACGGGAAAGTCAACCACCGCCGTATCGACCCACACCTCCTCTTTTTTGTAGTGGTTGTAACCATAGTCTGTGGTTGTAACTGCCCCCCCCCCCCCCCCCCCCCCCCCCCCCCACTTCCATCTCCAACACACACGCCCTCACGGCTTCTCGCGCCCCTCACCGTCTAGTCCCCAATCATTCTTTCACTTTTATGCTTCCACAAAGCCAGTGGAGGCCGGAGGCTATACCTATGTAACAGTTTATTATTGATCATTATGATGTGGTGATATTGGTGGTATTAATTTTGTGACGTGGAGAGAATAGCTATTTAAATTCACTTTCACCCTCCGATGATTTCTCTGTGATGTACACTTCGAATATACATTGCCTTTCACTGGTAAGCATGCCTACCATGTATTTTTACTCGTTGTTTACACAAACTCTATTTTCTGGGTGGGGTTCCTGACCTCCAATAGTGGGCAGGGAGCCACTTGCTGTGACTTCTATCCCCCAATATCTGTTTTTCAACTTGCTTTCTATGTTTTGGAATGAGATTACTTGATTTTGGTCCCCGCTGGATGCTTACTCGGCACCCTGAAGGATGTTTGGTCTGTGAAAATACCGGAGCAAATATTTGACTAATTGCAACATTTTTATTTTCCGTATGAGTAGTGTTGCCGTGAGGGATTTCAATTACAGTGCAACCTCTGGATAACGACACCCCCTGGATAGCGACATTGACGTCTGGTTCCGAATTTGTTGCTATATATTATTAGTAATAAAAAAAACCCCAAATAGTGACATACATTCAGTAAAACCCCTGTTTAGCGACATCGTTGTAGCAACAAACTGCAGTTGAAACCGATTCTTGATACCAGACTATCGTCATCTCATACTCTTAAACAATAAAAAAAACCCCGCTTCACCCCCCCCCCCACCCCAATGAGATCGCTTTGTTGCCTATCAATCACAGCGCATGTTTACTACACTGCGTGAATTTAGCACCCGTTCATATAGAACCAAAGCAATAGAAGTTATTAGTGGATGGAACTCTCAAGGGTCCAATAACCTTCCCTTTTAACTACCTGTCTGAGGTCAGTGGAGGTAAACTGATATCAGGCAATGCTGTGTCCAATGGGCGCAATTATATTATGGATATTTATGGTCTTATATTATAATACACGTTGGAGTAGCCGGGACAACAATGCCAGCCTCTTTCACTTTATTGTTTTCATTTACAAAATCATTTATTGTTTTTCTAAACTTCTTTTTTTTAATACCGTAAGATGTAAATCTAACAATTTTAAGTGCTTGTAAATTATGGATCACTTAAATAGAAATTTGTTATTCAAAACCCATCATCAACATCTCATTTACTCCAATTAATACATATCAAAAGTAGATGTGAGCATATGTGTTCTTGTGCGATATTATCATGTTGGCACTTGATTTTCTTGATTTATTCCTAGTTTTGTTAAATAGCGTTGGAGCACTGTTTACGATCAAAACAATGACAATACAATTGGAGATTGAAAGTATAACTGGAATACCCTTTGTAAACAGGAGAAATACACATTCTAACGTCGTTAGGACGTGTCTTCTCTCAGGCACTGGTCAGCGCATTGCACTGTATGTATTCACAGGTCTCACCACGCCCCCTTTTTTCGCTGTCTTGAAAACCTTAGAATAACGACACCCCTGGATAACGACATATTGTCCCGGTCCCGGGCAATGTCGTTATCCAGGGGTTGCACTGTAATACCCTTGACATCACCAGTGATCTAAATTGTGTTAGTCATGTTCCTTAATTTAATTAACGGGATACATGAAGGCTAGTGGGATGGGGAAAGATAAGTAACAATGAGAGGAGAGCATAATAATTATTACATATAAATAGTGAATAGAACTATCGCGTGGAAGCGATAGCACAATTGTAAATGTAATTCGTGTAATGTAATTCATTCATTTGGAAGGCATATATATATATATATATATATATATATATATATATATATATATGCAATAATATATACATATATAGATAAATAGAGTGAATGAAATAGTTGTTATTAACATGAATTATCAATTACTGTTGATAACATGAGTTATCGATTTCTGTTATTTTAGGTTATCTTACGGCCAGGCGAAACACAATAATCAATATTACTAACTACATAAACTTACTAGTTTTAAATGGCATTCATTAATAATAACACGATGGAAGTCCACCACTATAAGATGGATATATTTATTCCATACCCCTGTTCACACAATGTTTCCCGCTAAGTAGATTTCGAGTTCCAGTGATGATGTGAGTGATAAGAATGATGAAATGGGAGAGAGACCTAGATAGCTGAGTCTGTGTTTATATATAGAATTATCACTGGAGTTAGTGAATCACAGGAACCAATGCTGTTCCAGGATTTTACTGTTGATTTTCTCTAGAACAATCATATTCTGCGTACGTCATCGCAGTTGGCGTCTGGTATTCTTGAGTAATCCTAATTATGTCTTTTATTATGCCTGTTGACCACGGGCGATCGGTTCCACATGGGTCTCCCGCCTATCGGCTGGACGTTAATTAATCTAGTGTCATTCTCGTAGCTATAGCAGATTCTCTCGAGGTAATAAAACAATAAAGTATGGGCGACGCTGTGATAATATTATTGAGATATATACAATCCTGTGAAAGTTAAGAAGGATTTGAAATAAATCACTACAGTTACAATGCCTATTACTGGGATGCTCAATGCTCATGCCAGAATAGATTTAAGAATAGAATATTGTGGTTGCAGGCATACAAATTGACAAATGGATGATGCCAAGTCTGCAAAGATAGATCATCATCAAGCCCTACTGCAACCTCCTCGTGGTGTCGAACGGTAACAGGTCAAGCTGGCCAACTGCAGAGGGCGACAAGAATAGGCAATGGCAAACCATTCTTGTAACTTTGCCGAGTTAACTGCATGAATAAGTCCAAAAAGTTAAACGGTGACAGCGTAAAGGGGAGCATGTTTTCACGGAAGACTGCTGCCTCGCTCGGTTGGGAGCGTGATGTTCGTCAGGTCACACCGAACCGTCAGCCAGTTACTAGGCGAAATAAATTTAACAAATGTGACAAAACCAAAATTGGGACATGGAATGTCAGGACCTGTGCCCAAAAAGGAAAACTAAACAACATTCTAAAAGAAATGAAACGGCTCCAAATAAATATTCTTGGCCTGGCAGAGATGAGATGGAAAGAGCAGGGAACCATGTCAAAACAAGAAAACAACACGACATATAAGATCATATGGAGTGGTGGAACCTCTTTCCAAAAAGGAGTAGGGATGATCTTAGACCAAAAATCAACCAAATTTTACAAAGGACACGTAGCAATCTCAGACAGAGTTTTGCTGGTTAAGCTAAGAGGACCTGTAGTTGACACCAATATTATTCAAGTTTATGCACCAACAGAAGAGGCGACAGATGCAGATATGAGAGAGTTTTACCATTCACTAGACAAAGCAAAACGAATGTGTAAATCACAAGAAGTCCTTATGGTAATGGGGGACCTAAATGCTAAGATTGGCAGAGGCAGAGATGGTGACATAATCGGACCACATGGACTCGGAGACAGAAATGAACGAGGAAACATCTGGGCAGATTGGTGTAGAACAAATAAATTAATGATTTCAAACACCTGGTTTCAACAACACCCAAGAAGAACCTGGACATGGCAATCACCAGGGGACAGAGCAAGGAACCAGATAGACTTTATAGCAGTATCATCAAGATTCAGAAATGGCATATTAAATTGCAAAACCTATCCAGGCGCCGATGTAGACAGTGACCATGTCCCAGTTGTTTGTACAGTAAGGATAAAGTTTAAAGCTATTCAGAGAACAGCTGGTAGAATAAAGAGGGATTACAGGTTATGCAAAGACAATGGCATACAAACAAAAATGAGAGAAGAATTTGAAAATGCACTCATGATACAAAGCCAAAGTGAACCTGATAACGAAAAATGTGAAAAACAATTTGATATATTCCAAAAGTGTGTCAAAGCAACTGCAGAAAAGCATTTACCAATAGCTCAAATAAACAGCAAAAAGGAATGGATGACAAATGAAATTCTAAACCTATTTGAAGAAAGACGAAAATGCAACAGAGGGTCTGCAGAATACCAAACATTGAACAACCACATTAAATCCAAATGCATCGAGGCACACGAGAACTATCTAGACTGGAAATGCTGCGAAATCGAAAGAGAATACAAACCCAACCCTCAACAAGCTCACCAAAGAATAAAAGAACTATCAGGGAAAAGGAAAAGCAAAGCAGCAGGAAGTTGTATCCAAAACAAACAAGGGGAACTGCTATTTGAAGAACAACATATAGAAAGCCGATGGGTAGAATACATAGGCGAACTGTACAATGATCCAAATAGAATTGAACCACCACTGAAATTCAAAGAACCATTAAGCGGACCAAACATCACCAAAAGTGAAATTGAACATGCCATGGAACGAATGAGGGATGGTAAAGCAACAGGCCCTGATGAAATATCTGTAGAGGTATTAAAAAGCCTTGGAGATCTAGCAATTGATGAACTTCACATATTATTCAACAATATATACAATACTGGGAAAATTCCAGAAGATCTCTGTAACTCTATTTTCATAGCAATACCAAAGAAAGCAGGTGCAGTCAGATGCGAAAATTTTAGAACTATAAGTTTAATAAGCCACATCAACAAAATACTGTTGCGTATAATTATCAACAGGCTAAGGAATAAGATTAACCCCGAAATCGCAGAAGAACAATATGGATTCCAACCTGACAGAGGGACAAGGAACGCAATATACCTCCTCCGTGTTTTAAGTGAAAGAGCTATACAGGTTCAGACCCCACTATACCTCTGTTTTGTCGACTACAAAAAAGCTTTTGATAGAGTACGCCACGAAGAAATACTAAAACAACTGCACTCCATTGGCGCTGATGAGAAAGACCTCAGACTCATGCAAACATTATACTACACCCAGCAGGCATCTATCAAAATCGGAAACTCTACAGGAAATTCCATTCCTATTAAGAAAGGAGTCCGTCAAGGGTGTGTTGCCTCACCAGATCTGTTTAATCTATACCAAGAAACAATCATGAGGGGCATAAATAATATGGAGGGAATAAAAGTAGAGGTCACAACATAAATAATATAAGATACGCAGACGATACGGTACTCATTGCAACATCAGAAATCCAACTTCAAAAGATTGTTGACAAGGTGGTAGTAGATAGTGAAGCCAAGGGAATGGAAGTGAATATCACCAAAACGGAATGCATGGTAATACAGAAAAACCCCGAAAACAACAACACCTGCAATATAACGATTCACGGCGAGCAACTTACCAACGTAGAAAGTTTTAAATACCTAGGTTCAATAGTGACAACAGATGGAAGATGTAACCGAGACATACGAGCAAGAATAACTCAAGCCAAACAGGCCTTCATGGACCTGGGAAACATTTTGAAAAACAAACAGATGTCGTTCGGGATTAGATTCCGAGTCTTGAAGTGCTACGTGTGGCCAATCTTGTTATAACGGATGCGAAAGCTGGACTACAAATGCAGAAACACAAAAGAACATTGAAGCTTTTGAAATGTGGTGCTTGAGAAGGATGCAGAGAATATCGTATACTGCACACAAAACGAACGAAGAAGTGCTAAAACAAACATACCAACAAAGGAAACTAATGCCCTTAATAGTGGATCGACAACTATCCTTTTTCGGACACATAGTAAGGAAAGATAAGAATGAATACCTGGCAAGTTGTGGAAAAATACCTGGTAAACGCGCCCGGGGGAGACAAAGAAAAACACTCATAGACCAACTGAAGGGCTTCACCAACCTAACAATCCAAGAGCTGTTTGAAAAAGCAAGAGACAGGGAGGAATGGAGAGAGATAATTCATGCAGTATCCGAAGCCTGGACCAGGCATGGAACCTAGAGAAGAAGAAGAAGGCATACACATTGTGAATCTTTATGATATCTATTAGACTCAACGAACTTTCAAACTCACTTTAAAACTATAAAAAGAAAATCAAGTTATCTGTTTATCTATCTGTAAAAAAATACATTTCTAATTTTCAAATCTTTCAGTAGAGTTGTGCGCCGTATATTTTTTTATTGACTCAAATGGCACAATGTGGGCCGTAAGGCTATATTTTTTAAAGAAAGGATGATTGTGTTTGAGTTTGACCGATGGACCGATACATTTCCCTCCTTTTTGACAAATTCCCATTATCATCACTGAAAAAGAATCAAAGGCCTAGTATGGGTAAAATGAAAATAAACGAATGATACGTCATGATACAGTCAGTAAGACCATTATTGTGACTTTTTAAAATTGTAAATTATTAAAAGGCGGCTAGAGGTGGTGGGAGGAGTTAAAACATCTGCATATGCTGCTGCGAAATTTCATTCAGAAATGTATTATGTAGTATAAAGATTTTTATCACAAAGCTCGCTCTAAAAAAAAAAGAGACTGTTTTCGAGGTTTATGAAAATGGTTTGTAATATTCATTTTTTATCATTACAATAATTACAATAAATATATAAATTAATAGATCAATAAATAAAAATAAAATACAAGTGAACAGAGTTTAGACGTTAATTTTGTTTAGAGATCCGTTGAATCGATCTAAAAGGACTAGGGCAACTACGAGTGTGTGTGAACCTTTCTTTGACGAATCATTCAATAATTTATTTTATTGATGTGATTAAATGAAGCGAAAAGCTTTCAAATTAATTCAATGAGAAGTGTCAGCTGGCGTCGAGCTCGCTCTCACTGTTTATTATATTCGGCAGCCAACTATAGGAAAATCGTCACATTCGTTACGATTCAAAAGTTTACTTTTAGGCAATTGCCAATATAACTCATACAGGAATATAATATTTCCATCAACAAATCAAGTAAGTAAAATCAATAATAAAGCAAACAAACAATGATG
>NC_088363.1:33691113-33692402 GCF_034508935.2 Berghia stephanieae
TTGCATGTTTAATCCATATTGTTATCAGTTTTTTTTAATGAATGTAGAAATCTTAACAGGCAGCTACGCCTCTCACTTTCAACTATTAAAACGTAACATGTGTTTATGTCAAGTCTGTACAAAGTGTACAATTTACAGTGTCACTTTGAACCCAGGGTGGCAATAATGTTAGTGAGTAGTGCACATGAATTTCGTGAAAAATAAAACGCTGGTCAAGCCTGTGGGGAGTTTAGTGATCATAATCACAACATGATTCACTGTGTATAATACTGCTATTGTAAACCATCCATTTGTTCACTCATCCCAGACCCTTCGTTTTTTATCTACCGTAAAGAAAATAAATCCCACAGAATGGTACTGTAACCGGTGAAAATAAATTGGCTTAATGTCACTAACCTTTCTAGTGTTCGAGCCAATTTTCAATCAAATCCATCCGAAGGTTATGAAGATGTACACGTTTGTGGATCGCCTAATGAGTTGTCTTTAGTAGTTGTCAAGGAAACAAGTGATCCCATTGGTTGAACTGTTGAATGCAACTCATAATTTGTTTTCTCTTGTGGCCAAAGACTTGTCTTTTGACGTCATTTGTTGGTCACTGTCAGGCCATGAGTTTACAAAGGCCAAGCACAAGGACCGTAGCCATCGTGAACTTAAAGCTGGTATTAAAACCCACTAAGACCCATATTTTGAGGTCATTTTTTACGTTTGAGGACCGCCTAGTGAGTTGTCGTTAGTAGAGCTCAAGGAAACAAGTTATCCCATTGGTTGAACAATTGAAAACAACTCACGATTTGTTTTCTTTTGTTGCCAAAGACATCATTTTGACGATATTTTATTGGTCAGTTTCAGGCACAAAGTTAACGGTGGCTACGCAATAACGCACTGGACTTATACGTTATTTTGTTAGGTTTGTGCAGCGCCTAGTGAGTTGTTATTTGTCCTCAAGGAAACAGGTGATCCCATTGAATACAACTCACGATTTGTTACCTTTTGTTGCCAAAGACCTGTTGAATGACGTAAATTTTTGGTCAGTGTCAGGCAAGAAGTCTACGAAATCTATGCTCAAACTCCATTTCATCATTGATTTTGTAGACTTCTATATATAATGAGATTGACGTCACTCAGCTCTTTGTTATTGTTCTTTTTTATGAGTAGTTCTTACCAAATTCTGTTAGGGTTACACATAGTTTTGTGTACTGTTACTTAATATCCGGCTTGGCGAGATGTCTGGTTTTTTTTTTTGGCTTATCGCACAGCACAGCCTGGCGTTGACCAAAAAAGTACGTCAA
>NC_088363.1:33697502-33709145 GCF_034508935.2 Berghia stephanieae
ATCTTTATCATTTGGTTTCGACAGATTGCCGCAAAGGATCACAAATTAAATCTAGATTCTGAATTTTGAAATTTGATAAAAATATTTTCTCAATTGAGGATATTTAAAATCTTTTTTTCTTGAGTTAAAAACAAACAACTGTATTTCTTCACTCTGATTGCTAACCAGTTAACTGCCGTACTCTGGAAAGACACTTATTGAAAAAATTTGGCCAGAAAACTCGTCCTTCATTTATCGATCGAATTAGATAACTCTCATATTGGCAAAAAAACTCTCAAACTTAGGACCTCTCGAGATGTTTTCAGTTGGCCCCAGGTTTGAGAGTGTTTTGCCAAGTTGAGAATCATTCCCATCGATCGATATTTGAAGAAACGAGTTTTATGGCCAAATTTTTAAATACGTGTCTTTCCAGAGTAGGGCAGTTAACTGGTTAAATTCAAGCGCAACGATTGCCATTTATTTGTTCACCCCGAAACGTCACTATATCGATGCCGTATCGATACCATTTTGATGTGATGGGTGTGAAATTAAAACAATTACATGACAATGATTACCTTGGAACATTTCGGAATAAAACATTATGAAATATTTTTTTTGGGTTCAATGATGTCCTTCTCTCTTTCTTTCTTTCTTTCGTATATTCTTTCTATATTTCGTTTGGCTTTCTGTCTTAATCTAAAATACACGTGTTTAAGATGTCGCCAGATAACAAGTCCTTCTAACTTCGATCAATTAAAACGACTCTAATTTTGGCATATACTCTCAAACCTGGGACTTCGCGAAGTTCCAGGTTTGAGAGTTTTCGCCAAAGATGAGGGTAATTTTAATCGATCGATATTAGAAGGAGGAATTCTATGGTCGACAATTTAGATACGTGTATTTCCAGAGTGAAAAACAAAAAAATGAAGTGAACGGAAAAGTTTCGGAGGACAGCAGAGAATAAAAACTTTTGTGGCGACGGGGAGTCTGACCGTAGCCTTACAGTGATCAAAAAATGACGCCAAAGACAAGTCTTTGTCCACACATTGTCAGTTGTATTCAATAGTTCAACCAATGGAATCAATTGTTTTCTTAAACATCACTAACGACAATTTACTAAACGCCGCACAAATCTAAAGAATGACGTCAAAATAAATGCTGGCGCGGAAATATTGACCTAATAGTAATACTGTAGCAAACGCCAAGGAAGAAAGAAAAACAAAAACAAAAACAGAATTAAAAAGCAAAACAATAAACAACAAACCAAGAAGGACAGAAAAACCCAACAAAAAAGCAACAAAAAAAAACCCCCACCAAAACAAAAATAAAAACAAACAAACAAAAAAAGAAACAAGAAAAGAAACGACAGGAACACAAAACAAACAAAAACACATTGCCAATTCACTTTTCCTGACCACGTAAAAATTGCCGGCCGTTTCTTTTTTTTACTCTTCTTCCATCCAGATTCCACTTTGTTAGTGATTTCAGAAGAGCTTTTTTGTTTGTTTGTTCCATCATGCATACGTCTTTAAAAATTCTTTATAAATTATACTAAAACCTGTATAGATGCAATTATCAACTCGGTTTACAATACGAGGTTTGCGCATAACGAGTGAAATAAAAAAAACTGTACTAAGATAAACCAAAGTATGCCGTTTTTGTTTAAATCCAATCCATAATATTCCATATTGCTCAAAACTGTTGATGGAGGTAATTTTAAGTTCTTATTGTCACTTAATTAGGTTATAGTATCGTATATATACTGATCAAGTACCTTGGGTTATTGTGAAAAGTTGAAATAATATATAGTTATGATTTTGATGTTCAAGAACAGACGTGTTTGTTAACTCATTGATTTAATATATTATTATAAACCCACAACATGACACTTATTATTCGTTATGCCCGCCGTGTACCTATTTGCATGTCTATAACCAAAGTTGTCATGATATCATTGTTGCAACGGAAGTACTCTCAATCCGACGCACAATCTCGTCCTTTCCAACAATGGTAAATCGAGCCTAGAAAATTGCGTTCACTCATCAGACCGGCTATTATGGTCTCCTAGGTTCAACCCGAAGGTAACTACTTACCTGCCGTACACAGGAAAAAAAATCTCGTATTCATAAATTTGGTCAGAAAACAATTCGTTCTTCAAATAACGATCAATTTAAATGACCCTCATCTTGAAAAAACAAACAAAAGCAACTACTCTCAAACCGGGATTTCCAGAGTACGGCAGCTAACTGTTTAAATTTGAAAGTGAAAGATTTAAAGTAAAAACTGAAAGAGAATGTTGATGTTAAAGACTCAGCAATTCAGCGTGTCGCCTTGTCACAAAATCTATTGAACAACTCATCTGATCTTTGTTTCACATACCAGAAAAAAATGATAATGATAATAGTAATAATATTTATGATAACAATAATAATAATAATAATAATAATAATAATAATAATAATAATAATAATAATAATTAACAACAACAATAATAATAATAATAATAATAATAATAATAATAATGAGAATAATGATAATAATAATAATAATAATAATAATAATAATAATAATAATAATATATAATATAATAATAATTAATAATAATAATAATAATAATAATAATAATAATAATAATAATAATAATAATAATAATAATAATAATAATAATAATATAATGATAATAATAATAATAATAAAAATAATAAATAATAATAAATAAAATAATGATAATAATAATAATAATAATAATAATAATAATAATAATAAATAATAATAATAATAATAATAATAATAATAATATAATATGAAATAATAATAATAATAATAATAATAATATTAATAATAATAATAATAATAATAATAATAATAATAATATAATAATATTAATAATAATAATAAAGAATAATAATAATAATAATAATAATAATAATAATAATAATAATAATATTAATAACAATAATAATAATAATAATAATAATAATAATCATAATAATAATAATGATAATAATAATAATAATAATAATAATAATAATAATAATAATAATAATAATAATAATAATAATAATAATAATAATAATGATAAAAATAATAAAATAATAATAATAATAATAATAATAATAATAATAATAATAATAATAATAATAATAATAATAATAATATAATAATAATAATAATAATAATAATAATAATAGATCTTTATTGTCCATAAAGATGGTAATTTCTCATTTAGTTACATTGTTATAACTAGTGCCGCGCTGAGGACCGGACCGAGGACCGGTCCCACGGTCTTTTAGCTGTGAACCGTGGTCCAGTCCCAAAGAGGAAGACCGCCGGCGGTCCTCACTTCTTATCACCTTTCAACGGTCTCGCGCCATACTACTTCCCCAGCGATTCGTTGCCTCGGTCCTTTGCCTATCTTCCACCAATCACCACCCATCCCACTTAATTAATCGCACCCACCCCCCTTTGCCATACACTAAACGACACAGACGACCACCTCCCTCCACTCCGCAAACCGCCCTTTCGTGTGTGAGATGGGGGAACAGGAGGCGCACGCCTTGGACGATTCCATTATACGGGGTAAATTTCAAATTTACTACACCATAATGATCGCAATGACAATGATCTATGATGAAGGCATGACCCCTCTTCTCTAATGGGTTATTGTTTGAAATGTATGTGACTACTAAAGATGTGTGTGTGTGTGTGTGTGTGTGTGTGTGTGTGTGTGTGTGTGTCGAACCTAGCAAGTTGCAAGTCTGATTTTTTGTTTTCTTTTGTCCATCTCTTGTCGCCACTCCTTTCTATCGCATTGTTGTCATTTAAAATAATACAATAATATTAAAATTTCGTTTGGTGTTTTAACTAATCAAGTAATATGAGTTTCATTAGTTTCTTCCGTCCAAAAAAAACAGTTATAACGTCTGTATTTTTAAAAGGTCCAATAGAATATTTGGGGACCCCGATAGCTCAGTTGATAGAGCACTCTCTTTATACGCAAAGGGCCAGAGATCGATCCCGGGTGCAGTCGATTTTTTTTCTGAATCCCTGTCTACTCAGCAATGAATGGGTAGCTGAGTTTGTTAGATCTGGCGAAAAGTCACCATCGACCCCTCTTATCACCTCATCCACCCCCTCTTATTATAACTTCACGTCTCTCTCTTACTCTTCAATGCTCGCTGCCCTCTAATGTGTGTGTGTGGGGGGGGGGGGGGAGGGGGGGGGTAGGAGTTGCCTGTGTGTATCAACGCCACGAACAACTCGATCAACGCCTTGGGCGATGCCATTATCTACGTTAATGGGGATAAATTTCAAATTTTATTAAATTATCGAAGTACAATGAAGTACGGTGAGCAAATAAAGAAGGCATCACCCCTCTTCTCTAATTAGGTTACAATTTGAAATGAGTGTGACTACTCCGTGTGTTTTACTCCTGTAGGCCACGGTTTTCATCGTGTAGCGGTCTTTAACGGTTCAAGAATGAACGGACCGGTCTAGAGACGTCCTTGCGGTCTTCATTTCCCAAGGACCGTAGGACCGTGGTCCTTAAGCTTGCCAAGGACCGCCCCGCACTAGTTATAACGTTATATGATAACTATAACATTGAACAGATATTTCACTCCTTCCATTCTCTCTCTCTCTCTCTCTCTCTCTCTTTCTCTCTTTCTCTCTCTCTCTCTCCCTCCCTCCATCTCTCTCTCTCTCTGTCCCTCCCTCCGTCTCTCTCTCTCTCTCTCTCTTTCTCTCTTTCTCTTTCTCTTTCTTTCTTCCTATCTTTCTTCCACGTATGGGATATACACATCATAAATAGATGCATTTCGTATTCAATTTGTTACAATTGTGGTAATCGACACCAAATATTACCATAATTATCAATTGGTCAATAAATCTAACATTAAATAAATCAATCAGTCGACCAATCAATACATCGGCCCTTGGTTTTGCTGTACCATATGAAATATGCAACATGTTTATTGCTGATGGAACGAACGTTGATTTGTTTTATATTGTTGGTAATTGCTAATGCTTTCCTTTCTATTACTTTTCCATGAATTCTTTCTACTTCATCAAGAGGATGGTTTATAATTTTTGCTGTCACTTTGATAGATTTTGAAACTTTTGATTTATCTTTAAGTCGGCATCCGCCAAAACATTTCGTGCAGCGAAACTTAACACTTTTAATGAACGAGTCATAAACTCTTAATATAGTTTTCTTCCCTACTTGAAATGTTCTCAATTTCCTTTGGATGTATAATAGTATAGATGCATAGGACTGGGCGAGTCACGCAGGTTTGGGGACATCCGTTCGACAACGTTGTTTTGTTGGAGATATGTTCACCCAATTTGACACACTGTGCTCTATGGGGTCAAAAACTCTTTGTACCATTTAATAAGGTAGTTTGGAATATCCATGTTGCACTACTTTTGAAGCAAAATACCTGTGTTCATCGCCTTAAAAGTTGACGAAAAGTCGACATACAGGGTTCTGGCGTAATTCGAGGACGTTTGGTCAAGATGGTTTGCGATCGAATTTGTGGCGGTTAAAAGTGCGTCTTCTACACTGTGATGTTGCTGGTATGCACTTGATACGGATCTAGCAATTTCAGGTCATATCATATTTGTAGGAGCTCACATTTGAATTTTTTTTTCTAAACATTTCTTGACAAGCGATGTAAGCGCCACTGGGCGGAGGTCGTTCAATATGGATGAACAACGCATTTTTGGAACTGTAAGGACAATCGATGCTTTCCAAATTACTGGCACTGATTGTTCATCGATTGACCTTTGAAATAGTTTTCTATATGTATAGCCAGCTGTTGGTGACAATTTTTCAAAATAGTCCCGGTAATGTTGTCTGGTCCTGGCGCTTTATGTTCTTTACATCGGAACTTTTAGTCTACTCCTCCCATTTGCTTTGTCATCTCCCATGCTTTCCTTGCGCAGCCAGATTTCAATTGTCGCTCCATTTTGTTTTTGTTTCAACCTTTTCTTCTTTCATTTTTTTCTGGTTTTTTTTCTTTTTTTCAACTTCTAGTTTAATGTCACCACTCACATAGGCAAACTTCTTTCCATTGAGAATATATTTCAGTCGTTTTGTAACCGATGGCTTATTGTTAATAAATATCCTAATTTCGTTTTTTTCCACGCACAAATCCACACAAAATGTAATATGACATGTCACAGCTTCAGTCCATTCACCATTACAGTCTCCTTCTGCCATTAATGTCTCCCACTGAGTAGAGTCAAAACCGCCATTCAGCCACTGGATTGCCTCTGGAGTCCAGAAATTGCGATATACGACTGTTGGTTTCTCACTTTTTAATTTAGAGATATACGTAGGTATTAAGTGAATTGTGTTATGATCAGATGTGGCTATCGGTTGTTTTCGTAGCGCTTTGTAGGCGTTCTTTATATTGCAATAGTACAGGTCAATCATGTTGTTTCGTCGTGTTTTGCAGGTGACGAACTGTTCTAGTCCACCTATGGGCCTGACAGTGATTATGATCACCACCAATAATTAGTGGACTGTCCGGGTGGCGTAGTAGTAATGACGATACATGCTAATTTAGTAATCGATATGCTTTATCAATTTTAGCGCTAGGTGGAATATAAAAATTACACAATGATCACAACCCGAAACTCCCGAGGCAAGTGATGTGGACATAGAGAAAAAGAAAGTTGTTCAATATCAGGAGTGTCGATTTGATCTTTTATATTTACAATTTTACACCAGCTAACATTCACGTATATGCCCAGCCTCCCCCTATGTTATTCCCCACTTATGCGTCTCTGTCCTTTCTGTACAAATTAAAATTTGCCAAATCAATGGGTAGGGTGCAAAACTATCGTAAGTTGAGTTACGATAGTTTTGCACTGAGAGATTGTTGTGCGTTGTAATACTGCGCACCTTATGTCAAATCGACATTCTTATCGCATTAAAAGCAAATAAGTTATTCAAATTTGAATCTTATCTAAACGGTTACGCATTTGTGAAAATAAGGCTATCGTAACTTAACTTAAGATAGTCTTAATACCAGTTTTTACTTTTCCCTTCAAACTTATGTAACTAAGAGTTACGATAGTTTCTTTGCCAATACGTGTCAAACGTGTTAAACATAACATTGTTGTTTGTACAGAGATACGATAGTATCTTTGCCAAATAAATGTCGAACTGTTTAAGATAAAACTGTTTATTTGTTTCTTTATTTATAGGCTGTAAACAATGCTTTGGATCATTAAATAGCACCCGTTGCTCGCTTCTCAATGTTAATCTCAGCCCGTAGAAAGGTATCAAAATCATAGTTTATATGTGTACAAAACATAAATGCCTAACAAAATCTTTGATTTTTTCATAGCTTTTATATTAAGATTTTAATCTATGACTTCTGCAGTAATTCATATCCGAGCAAAACATTTTAAATCTTCAGGGGATTAAATGACTGGATCTGGGCTCAAACATAGACCATTTCAATGATAAACAACTGATCTCTCAACAAATTGGTGCTTGGATAAGTCAATTATATTCGGTCACTTTGATGAGGAAAAAGATAATCATTGCCCATTCTGATAGATTTTTCATTGGGATTCTATTTGTCCCTAAATGTTGTCCACGCTTAGTTTGCTTCAATAGCTCATAAAAAGGTATCAAGACATAAGATGCTATATATCATTCATAATTAAGTCAATTGTATTAAAATAAAAACGGAAGACAGTAGACGGTCCACTAAGGAATTCCCTCTTTCGATTGACAATTTAAAAAGAATGAGTCCTTCTTTGACCCCGGTGATCAAGACGAAACCTTTTGTTCATCTACCTTCTTCGACCACGTAGCCTCCCTATTAATTAAAATTTATTTCTAATTTCAACATTTTGGAGTAAAGACATAGTTCTTGCATGGTATCAAACAGCGAAAATCCGAAAATAATTGTCCACTTTTTATACTGCCACGCTCCCGATCGCCGATCGCCTCGAAAAATATTAAGCTGTTGAATGCAACTCACGAGTGTTTTTCTTTTGTGGCCAGGGTCACGCTATAGATAGTTCGAAGATGACGTCACTCAGGCCTTTGTTATTGTTTTTGCCATCCGCGTTTGTGAGTTGTTCTCACTAAATAGTAGACAGATTGCGCGTCAGGGCGCTAACGGGCCGATTAGAGATAGACGACGATTGGGATTGTTTGGAAGCTTTAACCCTTTGCCCACTAATCATTATGACATCCGAAATGCTATCGCCTTCTACATCTACGCCAGAATAGAAAGAGAGGGTGGAGCCTACCATGATATAACATTTATGGATCCCTAATTTCATCATATCAGTTCTGTCCACTGACAGGTGGGTGGATATCGCTTTCCAGAACTTATGTCCTTATATGAAATCCTGAGTTTTTGGCCAATCAACGGATTGCTCTTTTGATAGCTCTGTGTAACCATGAACTTTTATAGTCTGGTTAATACAGTTTAGTGAGAACAACTCACAAACGCGGATGGCAAAAACAATAACAAAGGCATGAGTGACGTCATCTTCGAACTATCTATACTTTCGGATGGCAATGTTGTGAACTCCTTGGCCAAGCGCATTCTATCTATAAGTTAACGATGGCTCCTGTTGTATCAATACATGGAATTTGTGACACACATTCAAACGTGCTCGGACAGGCATGGTTGGTTGTTTATAAACAACAACGTGAATGAAATATACCTCTCTTTGATCATTGTTATTGTTTTTGTATCGCCAGATGGATGACTAGTTATGACACGATTTTCTCAATCATAATATGAACGTTAAGTTTCCACAAAATTTTCTGTGCTTGTTCTATAGATAGTTCGAAGATGACGTCACTCAGGTCTTTGTTATTGTTTTTTTGCCATCCGCGTTTATGAGTAATGCTCACTGAACTGTATTACCCGACTAAAACGTTCATGGATACACACAGTTTTGTGTTTTGGTCTGTTATACTTCCGGATGGCAAAGTTATGAGCTTCTTAGACAAGCGCATACTATCTATTGATCAAGCGGGAGAATAGTGGGTATTTTACTAAGACATTTACCATCGATGTAGAACTTGTGAAGTTTACTATGTTTACCAATCACTGTCATTGTTTAAAATATAACGACTGTCCGAGAGGCGTGGTTATCTATGTGTCTATTGTTTTCGTTGTTTTGTGTGGATTGTGAGTTAGTTTTGTTCACTCTCAAAACCCACCAAACCTTTTATGATTAAATATAATAAAAATAATAATAATAATAATAATAATAATAATTAATAATAATAATAATAATAATAATTATATGAATGCTAATAATACTACTACTATACTACAACTACTACTACTACTACTACTATACTACTACTACTACTAACTACTACTACTACAACTACTACTACTACTTACTACTACTACTAACTACTACTATACTAATACAATAATATAATAATAAATAATAATAATAATAATAATAATAGTGTAATAATAAAAATAAATAATAATAATAATAATTATAATATAATAATAATGATGATGATGATAATAATAATAATAATAATAATAAATAATAATAATAATAAATAATAATAATAATAATAATAATAATAATAGTGTAATATAAAATAATAATAATAATAATAATAATAATAATTAATAATAATAATAATAATTAATAATAATAATAATAGTAATAATAATAATAATAATAATAATAATAATTATATAATAATAATAATAATAATAATAATATAATAATAATAAATATTAATAAAAGAAGAAGAAGAAGAAAAAAAGAAGAAGAAAAGAAGAAGAAGAAGAAGAGAAGAAGAAGAAGATAGAAGAAGAAGAAGACGATAAAAAGAAAGAAGAGAAGTGAAGAAGAAGAAGAAGAAAAAAGAAGAAAAGAAGAAGAAGAAGAAGAAGAAGAGAAGAAGAGAAGAAGAAATGCAGAATGAAGGAAAGAAGCAGAGAGAAGAAGAAGAAGAAGAAGAAGAAGAAGAAGAAGAAGAAGAAGAAGAAGAAGAATATTACAATAATAGTGCCTTTTGTCGAAACCTCAAAGCGCTTGAGAGTTGAGAACTCATATTAATGTGTTCTTAGTAATGGACACAACTAAGGGGCACAATCGATAGTGAACTCATTTCCTCATAGATATTTAAATCAAAATGGAACAATCCTGTTTCAAGTTATCGGTCCAAATAAATTTGGGTTTATCTGACTAATTGTGTGGGACATTTGCCATAAGATCTTTTCGTGACAGTCTGTGTATGTATTTTTGGATGTTTCAAAGTCACAAATTTGTGTGAAGGAACAGGTGTCAGATAAAGATTTGAAAAGCGTGTTCGAAACAGTGCCAGATTAGGACTATGGCGGACGGAGTTCATCCCGGTTTTGCTTGCGTAAAACGGACAATCGCAATCGCTTGCTATCCTTTGGATAGGATGCTAAGGTATCGCAAAGTACTTTCCGCCTTATCAATAATAATAACCAGACCTACCAAGTCACTCCTAGATGGACTGGGGGTCAAAAAAAAATATCGAGTATATCCGGGGTCGATCTTGGTCCCTTTGCATGTGAGGCTGTACTCTCCCAACTGATCTATCAGACTGAATCAATTAAAAAACATTTACTTTGAATGCAAGTTTGTAAATTAAAGATAAAATTCAATATAGAGCATTAACTTTGATTCACAATTATAAGTTAAAGAAAAAATTCAATTTGAAACTAATATTTTGACTCAAAGTTTATAAGTTAAAGATAAGACTCAATTTAAGACAATTGCTTTGACTCAAAGTTTATAGATAGTTCGAAGATGACGTCACTCAGATCTTTGTTATTGTTTTTTGCCACTCCGCGTTTATGAGTAATGCTCACTGAACTGTATTAACCAATATAAACGTTCATGGATACAAACAATGTTGTTGTTGGTCCTTATACTTCCGGATGGCAATGTTATGCTTCTTAGCCAAGCGCATACTATCTATAAAGTTATGGATAAGATTTAATTCAGAGCATCAGATCCATGTCGCCATGATAAGTTGTGGGGCTCTGGGTCACATTTCATCCATCGTGGCTGTGCTCTTGAACACGTTGCCGGTCAGCTGTCCCCACGAATAAACGATCCTCTGCGGTGTGAATGGATTATGAATTGCTTTTAAAATAACTTTTGGCCATTTTTGGCTTATTTAAAAAAGGTCATTCTTTGTTGCCTCTAGTCTCTTTCCTTCGATCAAAACCCAGATGAAACCAACATTTCTATTCCTCTCTTTCCACACATGTCCCAGAATCCGTAACTGCCCTCTTTCTGATGGTATCGATCAACATTCGTCCCTTTCTTAACTTAGCCAACACTTCCTCGTTTGTATACTTGTAGTCCCCGATTGTCTCAACAATCATCTATAATCCACATCTCAAGGCCTCTAACCTCCTTTTAATTTCTTTGTCAAGCCCTCCACGTTTCACAACCGTATAAAAATGTACTTATAACATATGTAAATACCAAACTTTAAAATAACTCACCTCAGTAAATTTTGTAAGACTGCGTCTTGAAATATTCTTTGTTGCAATGAAGTTATGACATGAAACCAATCAACCCATTAAAATTCAGGGAGTGCCCCCCCAAATGAAACCTGCGAAATTTGGGGGAAAAAAATTTAAAAAATTGAAAAATAACGCTTCG
>NC_088363.1:33709245-33721745 GCF_034508935.2 Berghia stephanieae
AGAGAGAGAGAGAGAGAGAGCTAATATCTGAATAGGTTTTTATTTAGTTTTACGCCTTTGTTGTTGATATATATATATATATATATATATATATATATATATATATATATATATATATATATATATATATCCCCTTTTTCAGGATGTTGCAAATATTCATCAGCATTTATCTGTCTTATATTCATCGCAATACCACTATACCAGGAAATATACAATGGGAATATTCAAAACTTATTCAAAAAATACAAATCTAGAGTTCACACCAAATTCGGGCGTCAGGTGATTTACAAAAGGTACTTCATAAACTCTACCCACTATGATGAAGATGGATGTATGGGATTCTATGACGAACATATCGACGAATGGAAAGCCCAGTTTTTCGAAAAAATGCCCAAAATTAAATGTAAGAATAGTTCGCCCAGTTTGTTATATATCACAAATGACAAAGACTATTTAAAAATAGATAGAGAAAAAGTTAAACATTTGAATGTTCGACTCGACTATTGTAAATATGCATCTTTAACAAGAGCGGATGAAGACGGCGATTTTAATGTTGTTGTATCGGCATGGTCAATGGTTTTACAGACTCTATAGCCCTTCCAAAAGAAGTAGAGCATATCTGGGGCCAGTGTTACGGAGGTTGGAGAAAGGTTGGGACGAGTTACATCAGTGTCATTCGAAAAAAATGTTACATTGGAAAAAAGTCTGGAGTCTGCCTATGCTGCCCATGTCAAGAGGAACAAACCTAAAGAGACCTTGAGTATTTTGCTTATCGGTATCGATGCTACGTCTAAATTGAACTTTGCGCGGCATATGCCTCTTACTAAGTCATTTCTGCTTACAAAGGGCGGTATTGAGTTTTATAAACTCAACAAAGTTGGCCAGAATACATTTCCAAACGTGATACCACTGCTGACTGGTTATAGTGAAGAAGAATTCTTTAAATATTGGAAGTACTCGGACTACTTCGATGTGGTGGATCATCTGTTTTTGTGGGAGAAGGCGAGAAAAGTGGGCTATCGAACATCCGTCATGTTTGACAAGACTGAAATCACCGCATTCCACTACTTGAAAAAAGGCTGGAATAGACCAACGTTTCATTACTACAATAGGCCAGTTGTCGTACAATCAGAGAAGATAGCGAAGTTACAGAACGACCCTTTCTGCTGTATTGGGGACACAAACATGATAAATCTTTATTACGATTATTGGTTAAAGTTGGCGGGGACGTTTAACAATACGAAGGCAACGCCTTATTTTGGGTACAGTTTCTTCGCAGAAGCAACACACAATGACATCAACATGGCCAGTTCTGTAGATGAGATTTACGCAGATTTCTTCAAGACTCTTTACGGCCAGAGCTCTCTCAACAACACACTGGTTGTCTTCTTCAGTGACCACGGAAGTCGTTATGGAGACTTTAGGTAATACTAATTTTGGATTTGGCTATTTAAAATGATTTGTTTTCTTCTTCTATTGATTCTAATAAGATAATGATGATGATGGTGATTATGATGATGATGAGAATGATAATGATGATGATGATTATATTGTTGTAGTTGTTTATTGTAGTTGTTGTTGTTGTTGTTGTTGTTGTTGATGATGATGATGATGATGATGATGATGATGATGATGATGATGATGATGATGATGCTGAAGTTTCGTGTATTTCAATAATAGTGTAATTTTATGCGTCGGTGTGTCAAAGGAAAAGGACCTCCCATAGTGGACAGGGGGGTACATACTGTGTCTTCTATCCCCTTATATCTGTTTTCCAACATGCTTTCTGTCTTTGTCTTGGAATGAGATTACTTGGTTTTGTCCTGGCCCTGGTCGGAGTCCTAGCTGGGAGGGAATCAGTCAAATGCATAGTTATTGTTTTGGGAGATATTTTATTCCTTAGAAATCATCTCACTGTTATGTATTATTATATTTGTTGTTTTGAATGTATAATGTAAGCATTTGAGAGTATATCTCTTTGTTTAATTTTGTGCTTGTGTCCGGATGAGACTTATTGGTGATCTCAAACTAAGTGCATTGGTGGTATGCTCTTGGAATCTACATCTGATCCCTGATCCCTATTTGTTCCCAGTTCCCCTATGTCTTACTTTTTTCTTGGGTGCTTTAATTGTAATTCTAGAACGTTTTACTATCCCATTTTCTTCCTTTTTTACTGGCGCTGATATAACCTAAATTTGTTGCAAGCGCGTAAAACCCTTAAAAACTTTAATTATAATTCTAGAACGTTTTACTATCCCATTTTCTTCCCTTTTACTGGTGCTGATATAACCTAAATTTGTTGCAAGCGCGTAAAACCCTTAAAAATAAACAACAAACAAAGCAAAGGGATGTTAGCTCATCAATAATCCGGATGGGTTGGCGTAGGTGACAAAACATTGTGATAACTGCTCACAAACTGGAGAGCCGCTTGATCCAGCTGGTCATCGTGTACTAAATATGGCTCTTGGCAGCTCTCACATTATTGATGGTGTGTGGTCGTAGCCACCGTTGACACTAATCAAATTATTTGAAAAAAATACGTCAAAAGGTTTCTTTGGCCACAAAAGAAAACAAACGGTGAGTTGTATTCATTAGTTCTACCAATGGGATCGCTTGTTTTCTTGAGCAATACTAACGACAACTCGCTAGACGCTGCACAAACCTAAAAGAAATGACATCAAAATACAAGTCTAGTGTGTTCCAGCGAAGCCATCGTTAACTTATAGATGCTGTGCGCTTGGAGAAGCTTACGACATTGCCATCTATCGGAAAAAATGCAATGTGTACCGCCGACAGGCATAAGGTCTCGGCCTATATGTTCATTTTTGTGTTAGCCAGGGCTCCTTATAACGGGCTTTGGGCAAATTTAGTGGATTATGCGATGTATAAACGCTCACATTCCTTTTTGTTCTAAATTTATATCAATTTTCATTGACAGAAAACTCAGAACTTTGTTCTTATCTTGCAGAGCCACATTTGAAGGAATGCTGGAGGATAGCAACCCATTTTTGTTATTCATCTTTCCACCCTGGTTCGAGGCTAAGTACCCAAAGATCATGTCTAATTTCAGAAAGAATCAGCATCGTCTAATCACCAATTTTAACGTACACGCAACAATTATAGACATCCTTGATTTCCAGGGGGATGATATTGTAGCCCAGAAAAGAGACAGATCCAGAGGCGCCAGCCTTTTTCATGAATTACCACAACGAAGGACCTGTGAAGAAACCGGAATCCCTCTGAAGTATTGTAATTGCCGTAATTTCAGCACCGCGGATATCAGCGAGGAACTTACACGGAATATATCAACGCATTTTCTAGAAGAGATCATTGCAAAGTCTAAAGATTCCAGAGATGAATGCGTAAAGTTGACTCTGGATACAGTCGTCACTGTTCTAAGGATGTACTCAGCCACGATTTCCGGCGACTTATTTCAGTTTACCATAAAAACATCCCCTGGCGGTGGATTGTATGAGGCCACGTTGGTTGCTGACAAAAAGACGCGAAAAGTGTCGTTGATTGGGGACATTGCCAGGACTAATATGTACAGGGGCCAAGCTGATTGTGTTGAGAATGCCTATTTAAGACCGTTTTGTTATTGTCGGAATCTATTATGATTGGCTTTGTGACTCGAATTTGATTTACATACATGGATTTCTTTCATGGTCATTACATCCCAATCCTCAAATCCAACCTAAAGCAGAGAGCATCTTCTTCTTCTTCTTCTTCTTCTTCTTCTTCTTCTTCTTCTTCTTCGTTCCCGTCACGTCACATGGTCAGTCCGGTCTGGTGAATGAAGCCCACAGTGGTCCTGAGGTCGTCCTCACTGCCGTACAGCTTCTTTGAGTATGGGGTTGGGTCAGGCCAGAAGTTCCTTCTCAACTGGTTGTACCTTGGACATTCCATTAGGACATGATGTCCATTTTCATTTTCAAGTCCGCAGTCACATTGTCCAGAGGCACCTGCTCTGGACATCCTCCACATATGTTCCTTTAACTGGTTGTGTCCAGTTCTCAGTCTGAAGATGATGACCTGTTCCTTTCTGTCGAGCACCTTGATTGGGTCATTCATGTTGTATTCTGGGTGCTTCTCTCTCCATCTCTGAGACTGGATAAATTTGGCCATTTTGTTAATTTCTCCTGTTGAGTACGTTGGGGAGGGTTGCTGCATGCGACTGCCTGCCTTTGCCAGTTGGTCAGCGATCTGATTTCCAAGTATCCCACAGTGTCCTGGAATCCACTGCAGTACAATGTTGGTAAACTTGCTTAGCTTCATGAGGTCTTCCACCAAGGCGTCTATATCATCCGCAAAGGACATCATTATATCCTCCAGAATTTTTTAGCATCTGTTAAAATCACTATGTGTCTTGGTTTTTCATTTTCTGAGAGGATTTGCTTAACAGCTTCATGGATTGCATCTGCCTCTGACTTGTAGATTGAAGTGCGAGTACCAGTCGGTTTGCTGATCTCCTTTTGTTGACCATTTGTGTACTCGATGTGCACTCCCAGGACCCCGCACGTGTGTTCTTTATTGCATGAACCATCGGTATAGATTCTTGTCCATTTTTTTTCAGGGTAGTTTTGATCTATGCACTTCTGTACAGACTTCTTGATTTCTTCGCCGTGTTTTTGTTTTGTTGAAATGTCACCAACGGATGTCTTGATTTTCAAGTGATTTTGCCTTTTCCAAATTGGTACTCTGATATTTGCAGAGAGCATCTCATTTCTGCTTGTGATAATATGATGTGTATTAATGGTATGCGTTTATGTAAAATACTCACTATTTGTCCCCACCAGATCAATCGTACCATTGCACATAATCACGTGTAACCTTTAACATAGTATTTAGTATGTTAGAGATATTTATGTGAGATCTAATCACCAAACTAGCAGTGTAGAACCCCCCCCCCCCCATCAAAAACAAAAACGAAAAAACAAAAACAAACAAACAAACAAACAACAACAACAACAACAACAACAACAACAACAACAACAACAACAACAACAACAAAGAGCCGAGTGCCGTCAACTCCGTCATTGCAAGTATAGATGGAACAAAATTGACGTCTCATCTCTTTGTTATTTGTTTTAGACAGACATTTTAATGATAAGTTTGGTTTAAAAGCCTAAGTGAATACTGACTAAAAGCATGTTAGAAATATTATATATGAATTTAAGATCCTCGACTGACAAAACGAAGCTTACTGGCTTACTCTTGGAAATATTATAATTATACTCTTTATGGCCGCCGTTCCTTTACCCACACTGGGCCCCTTTTGTGGAATGCCCTGCCGAGAAGGATAAGAGAAGCAAAATCTATTGATAATTTCAATTCATTATTAAAGCACTACCTTTTTCCCGTTACATTTTCATGATATTGACACGATATTACACACACTGCTTCTATTGATATTATTGTGGTATACGTTTTATAGCATATGCAAATTTTGTATATTTATTTGTAACCTGCATTGAGCATCACACGGAGATGAACATGCGCTATATAAATGCCATGTATTATTATTATTATTATTATTATTATTATTATTATTATTATTATTATTATTATTATTATTATTATTAATATTATTATTATTATTATCATCATCATCATCATCATCATCATCATCATCATCATCATCATCATCATCATCATTATTATTATTATTATTATTATTATTATTTACGTTCAAGGTTACACTCAGTTTAATGTGTTGGTATGTTTAATTTGGCTGGTGGATGTTTTGAGTATATTGCCTTAACGCTTAGCATCTTTATAGACCAACCGAACATCATGTTGGAACATAAACACATGCCATGTTATTGGTGTTATGCGTTTAATTTATACACTCACAGCATCCGCCACCGAATATAACGCACCAACACACTACACTACTGAGTTTGCGCGTCGGGGCTCAAACGGGGCCGATTAGAGTTAGACGACGATTGGGATTGTTTGGAAGCTTTAACCCTTTGCCCACTAGTCAATATGATATCGGAAATGCTATCGCCGTCTACATCTACGCCAGAATAGAAATAAAGGGTGGAGCCTACCATGATACATATAACATTTTATGGAGCCCTAATTTCATCATATCAGTTCTGTCCATTGACAGGTGGGTAGGTATCGCTTTCCAGAACTTATGTCCTTATATGAAATCCTGAATTTTTGACCAATCAACGATTGCTCTTTTGATAGCTCTCTTGTCAACATGAGACAGCTCAGCCCTTGATTTATGTACAGGCATCACAGGCGGTATATGTTGTGCAACTTCAAAGACCACGATTGACCGAAAGCGATGAATGGAAATATATAATATATATATATATATTATATATATATTATATATATATATATATATATTATATATATATATATATATAACCAAAAAAAACTTCGACTGTAACAGGGAAAGTTTTTTTAATTAATGGTTTACTGTACAGCAAGTTAAAAATAATATTCCACTGTTGTTTTTAAAAATACCCCCCCCCCCACCCAATATAAAAAAAAAAAACAAAAACAAAAAAGAAAACAAACAAACAAACAAGGACAAAAACCCAACAAAATAACAACATAACATAACACTGCCATGAAAATTCACTCAATTCACGTTCGTTTCACACCTGGCCTCAACATGATCGTTGCCTCAGTTTTAAATTGCCAGACCCGCCAACTTGAAAATTTTAAAAAATCGTAATTTTCGAAGACGAAAATGGTAATCGCTTTTGTTAACGTTATAGATCAATAATTTACCCTCACAATGATTAAACAACACACTACTAAATCCTTACAATTGTGTAGCCTAGATCAGCTTTTGATTTCAGTAAGTTTTAATGGCTTAGAGATGATCATAATGTTGTAATTTTACGACTTTTTCGTAATAGTAGGCAGGTCTGAATTGCACAGATGTAGTCACGAACGTTTTAATATTTGTCATACATGAATCGAGTCATATAATCTGAGGCTCGAGTCATGAAATCAGAGGTGTAACATAATAGCGTTTGCTTTCTCTCTTTAAAAAAATAAATAATTTTCTTTTCACAGGTTTCGGCAATGGTTTTGAAATGCAATACAATGGCATTGATAGACATTGCTTTGAAACTATTCAAGTACGAAAACTGTGAACCAAGACGTGCGCGACTGTAACTGTAACTGTAATCGTTTGATCTGGAAAAGAATAAAAAGGCTATAGTGCTAATAGCAGAGGGAATTAAGGGCAGACAATAGCTCAATTGTGCAAACGAATGATGAAAGCATGAAACTTTCAGGGATTGTAAAGCACGTCAAGGGCTACAAAATGTGATAGAGAAGCACTTCCAGCGATGTCTGTGAGCCAAGAAATTAAGTAAATAAAGGTTGATATTTTTTAATCGGCAACAATATTTATCATGGCGTCCGATGTGTGAATCGAAGCGGCGCGAAGGTAGAAGCAGGGTGGAGGGGTGCGGGTTGGTGGAAATTACCCAATCGGCTGACAGTTTCCGAATTATTTTTAGAATTGGCCAATATTGGGGCTGGGGATGGTGTTTGAAGGGAAACATAAAACGTAAACCGGTGTTGACTCATTTTATAACTCTTTGTTAGCATGGATTGGTATTGATATAATCAATTACTATACACAGTTACATAGAATTATTTCATTGATTGAAATGTAATGGTGGGGATGTTCTCTCTCTCGCTCTCTCTCTCTCTCTCTCTCTCTCTCTCTCTCTCTCTCTCTCTCTCTCTCTCTCTCTATTTCTCTCTCTTTCTCTCTCTTTCTCTCTTTCTCTCTCTTTCTCTCTCTCTCTTTCTTTCTTTCTCTCTCTTTCTCTATCTCTTTCTCTCTCACTCCCTCCACCACCACCACCACCACCACCGTGCTTTAGGCATTGATCATTGTATGTAAAGTACTGTATTAATTATGGCTTTACCTATGAAAATGACACACAACGAGAAATGCATTTTCTCACCATGAGATATGCAAATCGTATATATGCACATACAAACAAAACAGATTGTGCCTTAGGTGAATGACTAGTTGATAAAATTGTGTTAACGTCGTTTAGGTCATATAACCGCCAAAAAGTTGGACATAGAAGAACCCCATTAGTGATAAATTAAGTAAACATATGTATGCAAACATATTATATAGATAGTACCTAATATTGAACATTGTTCGTTTGGCTGTTTTCATGCACGATGGCAAAAATTATTGGTTCAAATGACTGGAAAAAGTGTTTGATTTGCCAAATTGATTCATCTGAAAAATTGATTTGTCCAGCTAATTCTAAACTTCCAAACAAGGACCAATGATGTATAACCTTTCTAGAAAATCTAAATCAATACAATTCGTTAGCTGATAGCAATGTCAAAACACATCTTAATGGAACTCTTGAAGAATTGAAATCGAACAATGCAAATGGCATCGGTCTTGTCGAGTGAAATATAACTCTAATGCAATTAAAAGCCTCCAAGACAAGAAAAACAAAGAAGCATGAATTTAGACTTGAAGCGAATATTACAATATATCTGATTTTGATTTTCAAGATCCATCTTTGAGTATCGAATTGCCAATTGAAACAACACCTAGAAGAAGTATCAGGGAACCATGTCAAAAATCAGAGGAGAAGTTGAAATCAAACAGGACAAAGTGTTTTATATGTCAAAATAAGCGGCCAGGAAGGCTCCATGCTGTAATGACGAAGGAAATGGAAGATAAGATACTTGCTACAGCAACTTTGATAAAAGATATTACAATAATCAGCTACTCGATGGTGGTGATTTAGTAGCGAAAGAGGCACACTACCATAAACTCTGCCACATCAAATACATGAATAAGGGTAGAAAATCTAAGACTAATCATATGAAGGGAAAACATTCAGGTCCTGATGAAAATTTCGCTTTCGCAGCAGTCGTGTCTTATGTAGAGGAGAACCATAATGCAACCCACCAGTTGTCAAAACTTATTAAGAAGTTTAAAAGTGAGTGCACCACTAGAGGCTGTGGAAATAACTATGCTCACCCCACCCGGTTCAAAGAGCGGCTTATGAGAGTCTTTCCAAGCATAGAATTCTATTCTTCTGGACGAAATACATATGTAGCACACGATAGCAAAGTTGCTGCGTTATTAGTAAAGAATCAAAAGGAACAAGTAGATGATAATGCAATGTCTTTGTGGCGTACAGCAAAAACTATCCGACAAGACATTCGCAAATGCCCGCAAACACCAACACAATGGGACATCGGGATTGGAAGTCAAGAAGGCGCAGTGCCTAACTCCCTGTTGACATTAATCAAAATGATTTTGGTTGGATCATTTCCTTCAGAAAAGTCAGATTCCAGGCACCAAGAAAGCCTATCTATATCACAACTTATTGTGTCAAATACCAAAAATAAAAATAAAACCGGGTCGACTTTTAAAAAAAGACAGTCGCAGATCAAAGAGACGCCATTACCGTTGTATGTAAGTATTTTTTTATACACACATACAAGATCAAAGAAGATAATTGACACATTATTTTCGCTAGGGTTGTGTTCCTCATATAAACGTATGTTGTCATTGTCATCGGATATCGCATCAGCAGCTGAAAATAGATTCGAAGAGGAAGGAATTCTTTGCCCAATCAATCTGAAGAAAGAACTTTTTACTGTTGCTGCTGTTGATAACATTGATTATAACCCAAGCTCAACAACTCACAAAAACTCTGTCCACGGAAAAAGTATCTCCATGTTTCAGCAATCTACAAATGATGAGTCCGGTGTTGATCGAGAAAAGTTGAATATGAATACTTCTGACGTCATTCACACAGACAGCAATATTTTGTCGGATTTTCTAAAGGTCGCCCAAGAAATTGCATTTGGAGTTAAACCAAATATACCTGCAACAAACACTGCTCCATCGAACATTATTTCAAACATGACAAATGACCCTTATAGGACAGAAGAAACGGACTGGCTACAACATGTTTCATCAAATTACTTGGAACAGGATGTAAAAACATGGGCTGGATTTCATTCTGAACGCTCTTTGTCTCATAATATGCCGAATTTATCAATACAATGCTTCCGCTGTTGGAAGAACTAGCAAACAAAGGAAACCAAACGTCATTACGGATCATCACGTCACCCAGCTCGAGGCCTTTACTGTCACTATGTACGACAAAGCATTAGGCACAGGTGTTAATGCAGCAAGAATTTATTTTGCCAAAAAGGTCGTGCAATAGAGAGACTTCCTCCCCACAAGAAGTACATTACAGCAACACATTAAACGGGCGGCCTATCAAGCTGGCTATGTTTTGAGCTCTGCAACAGAAAAAGATCCTGTACTACCATCACCTCTGGAATGGGGCTGGAAAATGGACGGAGGAAAGCTCTTACCATACTGGTCATCACAGCCGGAAGTATCCAAAGTGTGCCAACAACTTAACAAATGTGGCTGCAAGAAAGGATGCACGTCCCGATGCAAATGTTTGCGAGCCCGCTTACCATTACCATGCACAGCGTACAGACTTATGTCGATGTAGAGGATGTCATATCATAAACAATTAGGTAGGTTGAATATGTAATTTGATTATAAAGGACTATAAGGAAAAGTCAAACAAATAAAAGCCAAGCAACTTTGGTCAGGCTTAACTCTTGACTTTAAACAGTCAATATCAGGTCTCAAGGTAGTTAGCATTAGCTTGAAAGCTTACCCCGTCCGGGAATCATTGTAAAGTGCTTTGAACAGTTTGGTGGATATTGCGCTATATAAAAGCTCACAGGGTTTGTTTTTTTCATTGTAAAGACACATGAATATGGAGTTGGTCGTGGAATTTGTACTGTGTAATATAATTTTCATGATTTTATTCATTTTCAAATAATATTTAATTTCGCCCTATTTGACGCTGATAATATATGCCCCGTTGAAAACAAACAAATGTAAAACTTTTTTGTAAAATGTCAGAATGCTTCTCTATCAGATTGTGTTCTTGGTGGTATAAGGTACCTGTGTGCCAATTTTCATGCTTTCATCACCTATTTGCACAATTATACCTTAATTCCCCCTGCTATAACAACTTCACATTGACGGAATTGCTACTTGACGCCGCTGATATTGATATTGAAATAATCTCCGTTTTAGACCATGACATTATACTGTAAAGCATCTAAAAGTTGAAATCAGTAACCCGAAAAGCTTTTAAATATAGCGCAAATGAGCAAAATCCTCAATCTGTTTTGTTTTCAAATGGGAAACATTATTTTTGATTGGCCGTAGTTATATTATATGGAATAGCAATGCAAAACATCAATGCCATAAAATAGAGATTTTTGGAGAGAAAAATCTCTAAGTTTGCATATATATGAATTATAAAAATTATGAAATAAAGGCAGGTATATGAAGTATTTATATTAGCATATTCGATAGTCGGTCCTCCATAGCCATAAGGCCCATTGGACTGGAATCCATCTAGTTTCTGTACTTTTAAACCGGACAGATGCAATTGTCTGCACCCTTTGGATAGGATGCTGGTCTATTGCAAACTACTTTCAGTCATATAACACAGACCCAGCTACCCAATTACTGCTGGCTGAACAGGAGGGTTAGAAAAAATATCGACTGTAACCGAGATCGATACCGATCCGTTTGCTTATGAGGTGAGTGCTCTAGCAACTGAGCTATCTGGACCCCCACAATTGCCTTTATGCTTTCCACTTTTCCTCGTCAGGCAATGAGTCTCTTGAGGCAGATGTTTGACTCCCACCACTTTCAACCGTTTATTATTATTATTATTATTATTATTATTATTATTATTATTATTATTATTATTATTATTATTATTATTATTATTATTATTATTATTATTATTATTATTTTTTTTTTTTTTTTTTTTAAATTATTATTGTTATTGTTGTTGTCACCTTATTATGGTTATCTTCTATATGCGTGCGTGTGTCTGTGTGTGTGTTTGTGTGTGTGTGTGTGTGTATGTGTGTGTGTGTGTTCTTTGCATGTCACGGTTAAAGATATACGTTTGTACATCACATATACATGAGTACATTTAAGTTGAAATACTATCTTTACCACGTGTATTATTATTATTGTAATCTTTAATCAATAGATTTATAGCATTACTCATATTAAGGGCATTCAAGGGATTTTATCCTATTTTGTCCTATACCATATGTTATGTTATGTTTACCATTATTATTATTATTATTATTATTATTATTATTATTATTATTGTTGTTGTTGTTGTTGTTATTATTATTATTATTTATTATTATTATTATTTATTATTATTCATTATTATTATTGTTATTATTATTATTATTATTATTATTATTATTATTATTATTATTATTATATTATTATTATTATTATTATTATTATTATTATTTTTATAAAATAAATATTAAATAATCATCCGACTTCATCGGCTCACAAAAAGTATCCCACTTTTCACACGTTTTTTGGATGTTTATTATATATTTTTATATTTTGGGTGTTATATTGGAGTATGTGTGTGTAAGAGTAA
>NC_088363.1:33726745-33734245 GCF_034508935.2 Berghia stephanieae
CACCACATCTTCATCATCACCACTACTACTACTACAACAATAACCACCATCACCACCACATCATCATCACTACTACTACAACCATCACTACCACTTCTACTACAATCACATCACCATCCCGACCACCACTACTGCAACTACACCACATCACCATCCATGTCACGACAACTACAACCATTATTACTTCATCATCTCTACCACCACCATCACATCACCATCCCTGCAACTACTATTACAAGCACCACAACGCCACCCCTACCACCACCAATACTACTGCAACCAGTGTTGCAAGCGCCGTAAAAACCCTTTAAACAAATTTAGCTAAAATCTCTCTCTCACTCTCTCTCTCTCTCTCTCTCTCTATCTATCTATCTATCTATCTATCTATCTATCTATCTATATATCTCTCTATCTCCCTCTCTCTCTATCTCCCTCTCTCTCACTCTCTCTCTCTTTCTGTCTTTCTTCCTCTTTCTCTCTCTCTCTCTCTCTCTCTCTCTCTCTCCCTCTCTCTCTCTCTCCACCTTCACACAAACACACACACACACACACACATACACACGCACACATACACAATTCAAATAATTGCGATCATTGGATTAATTTTCATGTTCACCTTCCTGCATTTGCCAAGAATCGCTAATTACAAATACTTTGACCTCAAACTTTAGCCTCGTTGGTTTTTAAAGTTCGTGTTGCTCTACTTATCACTTGATGCACTTTTAGCACTATCTCTCTCTCTCTCAAACACACACACACACACACACACACACACACACTCTTCAACCACCACCACCACCGCATCTTCATCACGACCACTACTACTACAATCACCACCACCACCACATCATCACTGCCACTACTACTTCAACCACCACCACCACATCATTATCACTACTACTACAACCACCACCACCACATCATCATCACTACCACTACTACTACAACCACCACCACCACATCGTCATTACTACTACAACCACTACTACTATATCATCACTACTACTACAACCACCCACACCACATCATCACTACTACTACAACCACTGCCACTACTACAACCACAGTCACCACCACCACCACCAACGCATCATCATCACTACCACTACTACTACTACTACAACAGCCATTATGACATCATCATCATCATTACTGCTACTATTACTACTACTACTACTACTACTACTACTACTACTACTACTACTACTACTACTACTACTACTACTACTACTACGACTACGACTACTACTACAACCACCAACACAACATCATCCTCACTACCATCATTATGTTTTGGAGCTTTTCTTCACTTGAAATAAGGAAACTTTGTGGATGTATTTGGCAATGTGTTCATATATCAGAAAATATTTGTAATCAGTTATCTATTTAGATCTATACAATATGTAAACACAATACCAACTATCATCCCAATTCCCTTTTTGTGTGTGCGGAAATTCCTCTTTCGGCTTTGAAATTCCTCCGAGTGGTGTCTGAAATTCCTGTGAGTCAAATTGAAAATTGGCGTCTCTTCAAATTTTACTATTCTCGTCAAATTTTCAATGCCGTATCTGAGGAGTTATCTTTGCCCATTGATTTGATTATGTGTGAAAACGGTGCCTCACTTCAAAGTCGATTTTCTCAAAACTTGGTTTTTACACTCTCCCTACATCAAACGGCCATAGTTGGGCAATGAATAATCAGAATTTTATAAATTTGGTATCATAATTTTAAGCATAATATAAGCTATGATTGGTTTGATTATAGTGTTTGATTATAGTATATTTCTCTTCCAGGCATAAGCTACATTGTTTTGATGTTGGTGTGTATCCTGTTGCTTTAGATAAAATATTCCATGAAATGTTGTGGTCTAGTTTGTTGTCTTTTAATTTCCAAATAAGACAAAAAGACAACAAACTAGACCACAACATTTCATGGAAAATTTTATCTAAAGCAACAGGATACACACCAACATCAAAACAATGTAGCTTATGCCTGGAAGAGAAATATACTATAATCAAACATCCTCATGAAGCCACACTCAACATGAAAAGTGAGATGTACGGAAAGTGTCCCCATCGGCGTAAATTCTTGTTAAGCAACTTTAAACCGGAACCACTTCAAGAAACAACAACAGTCAACAAAACAACTCAGTCCTGACGATGGCAAATTAAGCCTGAAACATTAATGTAGACTGTCTCAAACATTGTGGTAAATATTTTAAATAATAATAATTCGCTCCATTACTGCATGTCGAGCACTTTTCGTACCATATTTGTATCAAACACGATTCAATATATATATATATATATATATATATATATATATATATATATATATATATATTTGTGTGTGTGTGTGTATGTAATATCCGGCTAGCGAATGTTGTAGGTTTTTTTTTGGCTAAACGCACAGCATCGATATTTGAGTGGGAAAACACGTATGGTGGTTCGAAATGCTTGTCAGTTTTACAATGATTAACAGAAACATCCGTCAGAATGTCGTGTTGGAATAGAAAATTTAGTTTTAAAAAAGCGGTCACTTAGAATCTAAGGCCAAGCAAGAAGGAGTTTATCCCGGTATGTGTAGCGTTAAGCGGTGTGTACAATTGCATCATATTGTTGCTGTGCGTTTAGCCAAAAGACTCACACAATCCGCCAGCCGGATATAACGTACCGACATACAAAACAATGTGTAACCTTATACGTTTATAATCTGATTGATAGAAATTAATGAGAATTAATCATTAAAATGCTGGCTAAAAATAACAGCAAAGAGCTGAGTGACCTCAATCCTTCTATTCTTTGGATAGGAAGTTAGTCTACTGTTAAATACTGCCCGCCAGATCTAATAGACCCATCTATCCAATCACTGCTGGCTGAGAAGAAAGGTCTGATGGAAAACAAAATCTCGACTGCACACAGGATTTATACCAGTCACTTTGCTTGTGGGGAGGGGGGGGGGGGGTGCTCTACCGACCGAGCAATCGGAATTCTCAACTTTATCTCTGTTTTTTTTTTGAAGGACGGGGGAGAGGGGGGGGGGGGGGCTGGTGGTGGTGGTATTGCATACAAATGTCATATTTCTGCCAACTTCTTAATGAATGAATGCTTTTGCTTCGTGATTCAGTCCCCCTGATCGTTGAGAGTAATATACATTGCTGGAGAGAAATTGACGTCACTCAGGTCTTTGTTATTGTTTTTAGACAGCCATTTATTTTAATGATAAGTTCTCACTAAAGTACACCCATCAGTCTATAAACGTTTAAGGTGACATAGAATTTTGTGTGTTGGTACGTTATTCGGACTGGCTGATATCGTGAGTATTTTACCTATACGCATAGCTAAAATAAGAGTCCACTCATAATGGAGTTGTATCGTCGCCATCGTTAACTTTTGCCTGACACTAAACCCCCACTAAAACTCATAATTTGACGTCAATTTATTTAGGTTTGTGGACAGTCTAGTAAATTGCCTTTATTAGTGGTCAAGGTAACAAGCGGTCCCATTGGAGGAACTGTTGAAAGCAACTCACGATTGTTTTTCTTTTGTGGCCAGGGTCACGCTATAGATAGTATGCAGATGACGTCACTCAGGCCTTTGTTATTGTTTTTGCCATCCGCGTTTGTGAGTTGTTCTCACTAAACTGTATTAACCAGACTATAAAAGTTCATGGTTACACAGAGTTTGTGTGTTGGTCCGTTATACTTCCGGATGGCAATGTTGTGAACTCCTTGGCCAAGCGCATTCTATCTATAAGTTAACGATGGCTCCGGTTGTATCAATACATGGAATTTGTGACACACGTTCAAACGTGCTCGGACAGGCATGGTTGGTGTTTATAAACAACAACGTGAATGAAATATACCTCTCTCTGATCATTGTTATTGTTTTTGTATCGCCAGATAGATGACTAGTTATGACACGATTTTCTCAATCATAATATGAACGTTAAGTTTCCACATAATTTTCTGTGCTTGTTCTATAGATAGTTCGAAGATGACGTCACTCAGGTCTTTGTTATTGTTTTTTGCCATCCGCGTTTATGAGTAATGCTCACTGAACTGTATTACCCGACTATAAACGTTCATGGATACACACAGTTTTGTGTTTTGGTCTGTTATACTTCCGGATGGCAAAGTTATGAGCTTCTTAGACAAGCGCATACTATCTATTGATCAAGCGGGAGAATAGTGGGTATTTTACTAAGACATTTACCATCGATAGTAAAACTTGTGTAGTTTACTATGTTTACCAATCACTGTCATTGTTTACAATATAACGACTGTCCGAGAGGCGTGGTTATCTAGGTGTCTATTGTTTTCGTTGTTTTGTGTGGATTGTGAGTTAGTTTTGTTCACTCTCAAAACCCACCAAACCTTTTATGATTTATAATAATAATAATAATAATAATAATAATAATAATAATAATAATAATAATAATAGTGTAATATGTGCGGCTATGTGGTCTAGTGTTATGACACTCGCTTTCGGATCGGAAGGTCCTGGGTTCGAGTCTCGCTCGACGTATAGTTGAGTCCTTGGAAAAGACTCTTTACTCACATTCTCTAACCGTATTCAGGTGTAAAATGAGTACCTGGCCCTTAACAGCGTTGTCTTTGTCCGAAAAATTGTAATATCGCCTAACAGGCGTCATGTCTCGTCCTACATGTTAAATGTTGCTGTTGACCAGGGACCCCTTGTAAAGCGCTTTGAGCACGTTAAGTGGATATTGCGCTATATAAAAGCTAAAAAAAATCTCAATAATAATAAAAATAATAATAATATTAATAATAATATTAATAAAATAATAATAATAATAATATAATAATGATGGTGATGATGGTGATGATGATGACGATAATAATAATAATAATAATAATAATAATAATAATAATAATAATAATAATAATAATAATAGTGTAATAAAAATAACAACAACAACAATAATAATAATAATAATAAAAATAATAATAATGATGATGGTGATGACGATAATAATAATAATGATAATAAAAATAATAATAATGATGATGGTGATGATGGTGATGATGATGACGATAATAATAATAATAATAATAATAATAAGAAGAAGAAGAAGAAGAAGAAGCATATTACAATAGTGCCTTTCGTCGAAACCTCAACGCGCTTGAGTATTGAGAACTCATATTAATGTGTTCTTAGTAATTGACACAACTATGTGGCATAATCGATAATGAACTCATTTCCTCATAGATTTTAATCAAATGGAACAATCCTGTTTCAAGTGTATCGGTCCAAATAAATTTGGGTTTATCTGACTAATTGTGTGGGACATTTGCCATAAGATCTTTTCGTGACAGTCTGTGTATGTATTTTTGGATGTTTCAAAGTCACAAATTTGTGTGAAGGAACAGGTGTCAGATAAAGATTTGAAAAGCGTGTTCGAAACAGTGCCAGATTAGGACTATGGCGGACGGAGTTTATCCCGGTTTTGCTTGCGTAAAACGGACAATCGCAATCGCTTGCTATCCTTTGGATAGGATGCTAAGGTATCGCAAAGTACTTTCCGCCTGATCAAACAGACCTACCAAGTCACTCCTAGATGGACTGGGGGTCAGAAAAAAATATCGAGTATATTCGGGGTCGATCTTGGTCCCTTTGCATGTGAGGCTGTACTCTCCCAACTGATCTATCAGACTAAATCAATTTAAAACATTTACTTTGAATGCAAGTTTGTAAATTAAAAATAAAATTCAATTTAGAGCATTCACTTTGATTCACAATTTATAAGTTAAAGATAAAATTCAATTTGAAACTAATATTTTGACTCAAAGTTTATAAGTTAAAGATAAGATTCAATTTAAGACAATTGCTTTGACTCAAAGTTTATAGATAGTTCGAAGATGACGTCACTCAGGTATTTGTTATTTCTTTTGCCATCCGCGTTTATGAGTAATGCTGACTGAACTGTATTAACCCGAATATAAACGTTCATGGATACAAACAGTTTTGTTGGTCCGTTATACTTCCGGATGGCAATGTTATGCTTCTTAGCCAAGCGCATACTATCTATAAGTTATGAATAAGATTCAATTCAGAGCATCAGATCCATGTTGCCATGATACAGTTGTGGGACTCTGGGTCACATTTCATCCATCGTGGCTGTGCTCTTGAACACGTTGCCATTATATTATTATTATTATTATTATTATTATTATTATTATTATTATTATTATTATTATTATTATTGCTTAGAATTATGGTTTCTGTTTGAATAACCGGTGTTGTGGTATTGTAAAGCGTTTTGATCTTGCTATGAAATGTGGTAAGATGCAATATAAGAACCATGCATTTTAGTAGGGGGAATTAGGCTAAAACCGTGCAAATTCGGGTTGAAAGCATGAAAATTTGCATACAGGTTGCTAAGACCCATAGAAAAAACATCTGATATAGAACAACTCTGGCAATCAATCATAACGTATCGGTTTAAGGCCTTAGATATTACCTATTACAGCTATATTAAACAAGGGAAATAACTGCGTAAAAAGATATATTTTCTTCATATTCATTGTATTAGGGAAAATAAGGCTAAAACCGTGCACATTGGGGTTGAAATCCTGAAAATTGGCATATAGGTAGCTATGACCCGTATAAATAACACCTGATATAGAACATATATATATAGAGAGAGAATTTTACTCATTACTGTTCTGACCTAACACCCCCCCTCCCACACACACACACACACACACACACACACACCCCGCATCTACACGTCCGTGCAAGGCAAACCGGACCTTAAACACTTGCATCGGGTGCCGATATATTCTCTCTTACATGAACATATGATGAGTTTTTGGGACACTTTTGAAAATTCTGGAAATAAGCTCCACAGTGGTTCATGTCGATCGTCACATTTGTTACAGGGTTCTCTTCTATAAAAGATATAATGTTAGCAAAAGCTCGACTTCTTTCAAGAACTGTGACATCATCATTATCATCAGCAGTGACATCTTTTAAGGCTTGTTTTTTTTAGTATGACAAATTTTATGGTAGTGTGCCTCCTGGGCGACTAAATCTCCTACAAAAAAGCACGTTTGTTTATTTCAGCCAATCTCTAATGTTGAACGTTGTCTCATTATTCTCGTGGGTTGCGAAATATATTCATTCGGTGACTCCTCCACTTCAAATGAAGAGGTTTCAACAAGATATGAAGTGAGTAGAAAAGTGCCAGAAGACAATTCTTGTAGGGCAATTCTTTTAGATTTCTTTAATTCTAATCGCCTAATTTTGTTGGCATTAAATTTTACACGACAATACTTATGCCACTTAGCATCATTTTGTTTTAAGCTTTCAATAATCTCATTTCTTTTTGATGAATTTAAAAAATAGATACATCCAACTTGTTTTCATCACAAAAAGAGTTTCATAGCCTTGCCCTTTGTCATACCTCCTCGACTTAGAGGGACATTATAAACGGTCTGTGTTATCTTGTTGACATATCAAAAACTTGTCCCAGTCT
>NC_088363.1:33739245-33749245 GCF_034508935.2 Berghia stephanieae
GAGTAGGGCAGTTAACTGGTTAAATTCAAGCGCAACGATTGCCATTTATTTGTTCACCCGAAACGTCACTATATCGATGCCGTATCGATACCATTTTGATGTGATGGGTGTGAAATTAAAACAATTACATGACAATGATTACCTTGGAACATTTCGGAATAAAACATTATGAAATTTTTTTTGGGTTCAATGATGTCCTTCTCTCTTTCTTTCTTTCTTTCGTATATTCTTTCTATATTTCGTTTGGCTTTCTGTCTTAATCTAAAATACACGTGTTTAAGATGTCGCCAGATAACAAGTCCTTCTAACTTCGATCAATTAAAACGACTCTAATTTTGGCATATACTCTCAAACCTGGGACTTCGCGAAGTTCCAGGTTTGAGAGTTTTCGCCAAAGATGAGGGTAATTTTAATCGATCGATATTAGAAGGAGGAATTCTATGGTCGACAATTTAGATACGTGTATTTCCAGAGTGAAAAACAAAAAAATGAAGTGAACGGAAAAGTTTCGGAGGACAGCAGAGAATAAAAACTTTTGTGGCGACGGGGAGTCTGACCGTAGCCTTACAGTGATCAAAAAATGACGCCAAAAGACAAGTCTTTGTCCACACATTGTCAGTTGTATTCAATAGTTCAACCAATGGAATCAATTGTTTTCTTAAACATCACTAACGACAATTTACTAAACGCCGCACAAATCTAAAGAATGACGTCAAAATAAATGCTGGCGCGGAAATATTGACCTAATAGTAATACTGTAGCAAACGCCAAGGAAGAAAGAAAAACAAAAACAAAAACAGAATTAAAAAGCAAAACAATAAACAACAAACCAAGAAGGACAGAAAAACCCAACAAAAAAGCAACAAAAAAAACCCCAAACAAAACAAAAATAAAAACAAACAAACAAAAAAGAAACAAGAAAAGAAACGACAGGAACACAAAACAAACAAAAACACATTGCCAATTCACTTTTCCTGACCACGTAAAAATTGCCGGCCGTTTCTTTTTTTTTACTCTTCTTCCCATCCAGATTCCACTTTGTTAGTGATTTCAGAAGAGCTTTTTTGTTTGTTTGTTCCATCATGCATACGTCTTTAAAAATTCTTTATAAATTATACTAAAACCTGTATAGATTCAATTATCAACTCGGTTTACAATACGAGGTTTGCGCATAACGAGTGAAATAAAAAAAAACTGTACTAAGATAAACCAAAGTTTGCCGTTTTTGTTTAAATCCAATCCATAATATTCCATATTGCTCAAAACTGTTGATGGAGGTAATTTTAAGTTCTTATTGTCACTTAATTAGGTTATAGTATCGTATATATACTGATCAAGTACCTTGGGTTATTGTGAAAAGTTGAAATAATAGATAGTTATGATTTTGATGTTCAAGAACAGACGTGTTTGTTAACTCATTGATTTAATATATTATTATAAGCCCACAACATGACACTTATTATTCGTTATGCCCGCCGTGTACCTATTTGCATGTCTATAACCAAAGTTGTCATGATATCATTGTTGCAACGGAAGTACTCTCAACCCGACGCACAATCTCGTCCTTTCCAACAATGGTAAATCGAGCCTAGAATTGCGTTCACTCATCAGACCGGCTATTATGGTCTCCTAGGTTCAACCCGAAGGTAACTACTTACCTGCCGTACACAGGAAAAAAAATCTCGTATTCATAAATTTGGTCAGAAAACAATTCGTTCTTCAAATAACGATCAATTTAAATGACCCTCATCTTGAAAAAAAAAACAAAAGCAACTTCTCTCAAACCGGGATTTCCAGAGTACGGCAGCTAACTGTTTAAATTTGAAAGTGAAAGATTTAAAGTAAAAACTGAAAGAGAATGTTGATGTTAAAGACTCAGCAATTCAGCGTGTCGCCTTGTCACAAAATCTATTGAACAACTCATCTGATCTTTGTTTCACATACCAGAAAAAATGATAATGATAATAGTAATAATATTTATGATAACAATAATAATAATAATAATAATAATAATAATAATAATAATAATAATAATAATAATAATAATAATAACAACAACAATAATAATAATAATAATAATAATAATAATAATGAGAATAATGATAATAATAATAATATAATAATAATAATAATATTAATAATAATAATAATAATAATAATAATAATAATAATAATAATATAATAATAAATAATAATAATAATAAATAATAAATAATAATAATTAAAATAATGAATAATAATAATAATAATAATAATAATAATAATAATAATAATAATAATAATAATAATAATAATGATAATATAATAATAATAATAATAATAATAATAATAATAATAATAATAATAATAATAATAATAATAATAATATATAATAATAAAATAATATAATAATAATAATAATAAATAATAATAATAATAATAATTATAATAATAATAATAAAAATAATAATAATAATAATAATAATAATAATAATAATAATAATAATAATATAATAATAATAATAATAATAATAATAATAATAATAATATAATAATAATAATAATAATAATAATAATAATAATAATAATAATAATAATAATAAAAATATAATAATAATAAATAAATAATAATATAATAATAATAATAAAATATAATAATAATATAAATAATAATAATAATAATAATATATAATATATAATATATAATAATAGATATTATTCATAATAGATGTAATTTTATTAGTTAATATGTTATAACTTATTGATAACTATATTACTATTGTACATGTTATATTTCTACTCCTTCCATTCTCTCTCTCTCCTCTCTCTCTCTCTCTCTCTCTCTCTCCTCTCTCTTTCCTCCTCTCCTCTCTCTCTCCCTCCTCCCTCTCTCTCTCGTCTTCTCTCTCTCTCTCTCTTTCTCTTTCTCTTTCTTTCTCCTATCTTTCTTCCACGTATGGGATTACACATCATAAATAGATGCATTTCGTATTCAATTTGTTACAATTGTTGTAATCGACACCAAATATTACCATAATTATCAATTGGTCAATAAATCTAACATTAAATAAATCAATCAGTCGACCAATCAATACATCGGCCCTTGGTTTTGCTGTACCATATGAAATATGCAACATGTTTATTGCTGATGGAACGAACGTTGATTTGTTTTATATTGTTGGTAATTGCTAATGCTTTCCTTTCTATTACTTTTCCATGAATTCTTTCTACTTCATCAAGAGGATGGTTTATAATTTTTGCTGTCACTTTGATAGATTTTGAAACTTTTGATTTATCTTTAAGTCGGCATCCGCCAAAACATTTCGTGCAGCGAAACTTAACACTTTTAATGAACGAGTCATAAACTCTTAATATAGTTTTCTTCCCTACTTGAAATGTTCTCAATTTCCTTTGGATGTATAATAGTATAGATGCATAGGACTGGGCGAGTCACGCAGGTTTGGGGACATCCGTTCGACAACGTTGTTTTGTTGGAGATATGTTCACCCAATTTGACACACTGTGCTCTATGGGGTCAAAAACTCTTTGTACCATTTAATAAGGTAGTTTGGAATATCCATGAGGCACTACTTTTGAACCAAAATACCTGTGTTCATCGCCTTAAAAGTTGACGAAAAGTCGACATACAGGGTTCTGGCGTAATTCGAGGACGTTTGGTCAAGATGGTTTGCGATCAAATTTGTGGCGGTTAAAAGTGCGTCTTCTACACTGTGATGTTGCTGGTATGCAATTGATACGGATCTAGCAATTTCAGGTCATATCATATTTGTAGGAGCTCACATTTGAATTTTTTTTCTAAACATTTCTTGACAAGCGATGTAAGCGCCACTGGGCGGAGGTCGTTCAATATGGATGAACAACGCATTTTTGGAACTGTAAGGACAATCGATGCTTTCCAAATTACTGGCACTGATTGTTCATCGATTGACCTTTGAAATAGTTTTCTATATGGTATAGCCAGCTGTTGGTGACAATTTTTCAAAATAGTCCCGGTAATGTTGTCTGGTCCTGGCGCTTTATGTTCTTTACATCGGAACTTTTAGTCTACTCCTCCCATTTGCTTTGTCATCTCCCATGCTTTCCTTGCGCAGCCAGATTTCAATTGTCGCTCCATTTTGTTTTTGTATTCAACCTTTTCTTCTTTCATTTTTTTCTGGTTTTTTTTCTTTTTTTCAACTTCTAGTTTAATGTCACCACTCACATAGGCAAACTTCTTTCCATTGAGAATATATTTCAGTCGTTTTGTAACCGATGGCTTATTGTTAATAAATATCCTAATTTCGTTTTTTTCCACGCACAAATCCACACAAAATGTAATATGACATGTCACAGCTTCAGTCCATTCACCATTACAGTCTCCTTCTGCCATTAATGTCTCCCACTGAGTAGAGTCAAAACCGCCATTCAGCCACTGGATTGCCTCTGGAGTCCAGAAATTGCGATATACGACTGTTGGTTTCTCACTTTTTAATTTAGAGATATACGTAGGTATTAAGTGAATTGTGTTATGATCAGATGTGGCTATCGGTTGTTTTCGTAGCGCTTTGTAGGCGTTCTTTATATTGCAATAGTACAGGTCAATCATGTTGTTTCGTCGTGTTTTGCAGGTGACGAACTGTTCTAGTCCACCTATGGGCCTGACAGTGATTATGATCACCACCAATAATTAGTGGACTGTCCGGGTGGCGTAGTAGTAATGACGATACATGCTAATTTAGTAATCGATATGCTTTATCAATTTTAGCGCTAGGTGGAATATAAAAATTACACAATGATCACAACCCGAAACTCCCGAGGCAAGTGATGTGGACATAGAGAAAAAGAAAGTTGTTCAATATCAGGAGTGTCGATTTGATCTTTTATATTTACAATTTTACACCAGCTAACATTCACGTATATGCCCAGCCTCCCCCTATGTTATTCCCCACTTATGCGTCTCTGTCCTTTCTGTACAAATTAAAATTTGCCAAATCAATGGGTAGGGTGCAAAACTATCGTAAGTTGAGTTACGATAGTTTTGCACTGAGAGATATGTTGTGCGTTGTAATACTGCGCACCTTATGTCAAATCGACATTCTTATCGCATTAAAAGCAAATAAGTTATTCAAATTTGAATCTTATCTAAACGGTTACGCATTTGTGAAAATAAGGCTATCGTAACTTAACTTAAGATAGTCTTAATACCAGTTTTTACTTTTCCCTTCAAACTTATGTAACTAAGAGTTACGATAGTTTCTTTGCCAATACGTGTCAAACGTGTTAAACATAAAATTGTTTGTTTGTACAGAGATACGATAGTATCTTTGCCAAATAAATGTCGAACTGTTTAAGATAAAACTGTTTATTTGTTTCTTTATTTATAGCTGTAAACAATGCTTTGGATCATTAAATAGCACCCGTTGCTCGCTTCTCAATGTTAATCTCAGCCCGTAGAAAGGTATCAAAATCATAGTTTATATGTGTACAAAACATAAATGCCTAACAAAATCTTTGATTTTTTCATAGCTTTTATATTAAGATTTTAATCTATGACTTCTGCAGTAATTCATATCCCAGCAAAACATTTTAAATCTTCAGGGGATTAAATGACTGGATCTGGGGCTCAAACATAGACCATTTCAATGATCAACAACTGATCTCTCAACAAATTGGTGCTTGGATAAGTCAATTATATTCGGTCACTTTGATGAGGAAAAAGATAATCATTGCCCATTCTGATAGATTAATTCATTGGTATTCTATTTGTCCCTAAATGTTGTCCACGCTTAGTTTGCTTCAATAGCTCATAAAAAGGTATCAAGACATAAGATGCTATATATCATTCATAATTAAGTCAATTGTATTAAAATAAAAACGGAAGACAGTAGACGGTCCACTAAGGAATTCCCTCTTTCGATTGATGATTTAAAAAGAATGAGTCCTTCTTTGACCCCGGTGATCAAGACGAAACCTTTTGTTCATCTACCTTCTTTCGACCACGTAGCCTCCCTATTAATTAAAATTTATTTCTAATTTCAACCATTTTGGAGTAAAGACATAGTTCTTGCATGGTATCAAACAGCGAAAATCCGAAAATAATTGTCCACTTTTTATACTGCCACGCTCCCGATCGCCGATCGCCTCGAAAAATATTAAGCTGTTGAATGCAACTCACGAGTGTTTTTCTTTTGTGGCCAGGGTCACGCTATAGATAGTTCGAAGATGACGTCACTCAGGCCTTTGTTATTGTTTTTGCCATCCGCGTTTGTGAGTTGTTCTCACTAAATAGTAGACAGATTGCGCGTCAGGGCGCTAACGGGGCCGATTAGAGATAGACGAAGATTGGGATTGTTTGGAAGCTTTAACCCTTTGCCCACTAATCATTATGACATCCGAAATGCTATCGCCTTCTACATCTACGCCAGAATAGAAAGAGAGGGTGGAGCCTACCATGATATAACATTTTATGGATCCCTAATTTCATCATATCAGTTCTGTCCACTGACAGGTGGGTGGATATCGCTTTCCAGAACTTATGTCCTTATATGAAATCCTGAGTTTTTGGCCAATCAACGGATTGCTCTTTTGATAGCTCTGTGTAACCATGAACTTTTATAGTCTGGTTAATACAGTTTAGTGAGAACAACTCACAAACGCGGATGGCAAAAACAATAACAAAGGCATGAGTGACGTCATCTTCGAACTATCTATACTTTCGGATGGCAATGTTGTGAACTCCTTGGCCAAGCGCATTCTATCTATAAGTTAACGATGGCTCCGGTTGTATCAATACATGGAATTTGTGACACACATTCAAACGTGCTCGGACAGGCATGGTTGGTTGTTTATAAACAACAACGTGAATGAAATATACCTCTCTTTGATCATTGTTATTGTTTTTGTATCGCCAGATGGATGACTAGTTATGACACGATTTCTCTAATCATAATATGAACGTTAAGTTTCCACAAATTTTTCTGTGCTTGTTCTATAGATAGTTCGAAGATGACGTCACTCAGGTCTTTGTTATTGTTTTTTTGCCATCCGCGTTTATGAGTAATGCTCACTGAACTGTATTACCCGACTATAAACGTTCATGGATACACACAGTTTTGTGTTTTGGTCTGTTATACTTCCGGATGGCAAAGTTATGAGCTTCTTAGACAAGCGCATACTATCTATTGATCAAGCGGGAGAATAGTGGGTATTTTACTAAGACATTTACCATCGATAGTAGAACTTGTGAAGTTTACTATGTTTACCAATCACTGTCATTGTTTAAAATATAACGACTGTCCGAGAGGCGTGGTTATCTATGTGTCTATTGTTTTCGTTGTTTTGTGTGGATTGTGAGTTAGTTTTGTTCACTCTCAAAACCCACCAAACCTTTTATGATTTAAATAAATAAATAAAAATAATAATAATAATAATAATAATAATAATAATAATAATAATAATAATAATAATAATAATAATAATATGATGATGCTAATAATACTACTACTTACTACTACTACTACTATACTACTACTACTACTACTACTACTACTACTACTACTACTACTACTATACTACTACTACTACTACTACTACTATAATAATAATAATAATAATAATAATAATAATAGTGTAATAATAAAAATAAAAATAATATTATAATAATAATAATAATAATAATAATAATAATAATAATAATAAATAATAATAATAATAATGATGATGATGATAAAATAATAATAATAATAATAATAATAATAATAATATAATAATAATAATAATAATAGTGTAATAAAAATAATAATAATAATAAAAATAATAATAATAATAATAAAATAATAATAATAATAATAATAATAATAATAATAATAATAATAATAATAATAAATAATAATAATAATAATAATAAGAAGAAAGAAGAAGAAGAAGAAGAAGAGAAGAAGAAGAAGAAGAAGAAGAAGAAGAAGAAGAAGAAGAAGAAGAAGAAGAAAGAAGAAAAGAAGAAAAGAAGAAGAAGAAGAAGAAGAGAAGAGAGAAGAAGAAGAAGAAGAAGAAGAAGAAGAAGAAGAAGAAGAAGAAGAAGAAGAAAGAAGAAGAAGAAGAAGAAGAAGAAGAAGAAGAAGAGAAGAAGAAGAAGAGAAGAAAAGAAGAAAGAAGAAGAAGAAGAAGAAGAAGAAAGAAGAAGAAGGAAGGAAGAAAAGAGAAGAAGAGAAGAAGAAAAGAAGAAGAAGAAGAAGAAGAAGAAGAAGAAGAAGAAGAAGAAGAAGAAAGAAGAAGAAGAGAAGAAGAAGAGAAGAAGAAGAAGAAGAAGAAGAGAAGAAGAAGAAGAAGAAGAAAAGAGAAAAGAAGAAGAAGAAGAGAAGAAGAAGAAGAAGAAGAAGAAGAAGAAGAAGAAGAAGACGAAGACAAGAAGAAGAGAAGAAGTGAAGAGAGAATGAATAAGAGAAGTAAGAATGAGAAGAAGAAGAAGAAGAAGAGAAGAAGAACGAAGAACGAAGATAGAAAAGAAAAAATGTTTAAGAAGAAGGAGAAGAAGAATGAAGAGTTATTGACAATGAGGGGACATTTACATATAGTCTTTTCGTCGAAACAAGCGCTGTGAAGTGTAACTCATATTAATGTTTCTATAATGGCACAAATAGGTGTGACAATCGATAGTGAACTCATTGTCTCATAGATTAATAAATGAAAACTGTTTCGAAACGTCCAATAATTGGTGACTAATGGTGACGGATTTCATACGTTTTTCGTAAAATGGATTCAATCCAATAAGCGGTTGATTATCACTTTGGATACGGAGTATTGCTCTAAAGGATCGCAACCAGTATCTAGTATGCTCTCGCCTGATCAATAATAATAACCAGACCTACCAAGTCACTCCTAGATGGACTGGGGGTCAAAAAAAAATATCGAGTATATCCGGGGTCGATCTTGGTCCCTTTGCATGTGAGGCTGTACTCTCCCAACTGATCTATCAGACTGAATCAATTTAAAACATTTACTTTGAATGCAAGTTTGTAAATTAAAGATAAAATTCAATATAGAGCATTAACTTTGATTCACAATTTATAAGTTAAAGAAAAAATTCAATTTGAAACTAATATTTTGACTCAAAGTTTATAAGTTAAAGATAAGACTCAATTTAAGACAATTGCTTTGACTCAAAGTTTATAGATAGTTCGAAGATGACGTCACTCAGATCTTTGTTATTGATTTTTTGCCATCCGCGTTTATGAGTAATGCTCACTGAACTGTATTAACCCGAATATAAACGTTCATGGATACAAACAATGTTGTGTGTTGGTCCGTTATACTTCCGGATGGCAATGTTATGCTTCTTAGCCAAGCGCATACTATCTATAAGTTATGGATAAGATTCAATTCAGAGCATCAGATCCATGTCGCCATGATACAGTTGTGGAACTCTGGGTCACATTTCATCCATCGTGGCTGTGCTTTGAACACGTTGCCGGTCAGCTGTCCCCACGAATAACGATCCTCTGCGGTGTGAATGGATTATGAATTGCTTTTAAAATAACTTTTGGCCATTTTTGGCTTATTTAGAAAGGTCATTCTTTGTTGCCTCTAGCTCTCTTTCCTTCGATCAACCCAGATGAAACCAACATTTCTATTCCGTCTCTTTTCCACACATGTCCCAGAATCCGTAACTGCCTCTTTCTGATGGTATCGATCAACATTCGTCCCTTTCTTAACTTAGCCAACACTTCCTCGTTCGTATACTTGTATGTCCACGATAGCCTCAACATTCATCTATACATCCACATCTGAAGCGCCTCTAACCTCCTTTTACATTCTTTGTCAAGCGTCCACGTTTCACAACCGTATAAAAGTGTACTTATAACATATGTAAGTACCAAACTTTAAAATAACTGCACCTTCAGTAAATTTGGTAAAGACTGCGTCTTTGAAAAATATTCTTTGTTGCAATGAGAGCTTATGACATGAAACCAATCCAACCCATTAAACACCGTTCATGAAGCGAGTGCCCCACAAGTAGTAAACC
>NC_088363.1:33754245-33781745 GCF_034508935.2 Berghia stephanieae
GAGAGATGAGAGAGAGAGAGAGAGAGAGAGAGAGAGAGAGAGAGAGAGAGAGAGAGAGAGGCCAACGGTACTTCGTATGGTTGACACTCAATCGTTTCAATTTGCTACTAGTCAATGTTGGAATTTCATCACCATCATCATCATCATCATCATCATCATCATCATCATCATCATCATCATCATCATCATCATCATCATCATCATTATTTTTCGTCTTCTTCTTATTATTATTACTAGTCTTTAGGTTCTAAACTACTTGGTAGTGTGTATATAACAAGTCATTCGGAGGACTAATAATGAATAGGTTTCAAATTCAATCATAATCTGGAATAGCTGTCTCAATAGAAGGCTGTATAGGCAGATTCTAAAGATTACAGTAAAAGAGTGAGTGGGATGATCTTTATTGACGGCTAGCAGATATCTAGACTAGAAATAATGATGCCATCACTCTGAAACCAGAAGTTCAATTACACAAGGGATCTATCCAGTCCCCGGAAGAGTGGTTTTACACTTTTAGTGATATTGGAACCAGTTTTTTGACATTATACTTTTGTTCTCTAATTTTTTTTCTCTATTTTGTTTCGTGTAACAGAATCGACGGTATATATTTTGTAAATGGACAACACGACCTCCAATCCTATAAATATGACGATGGAGAGTGCAGCAGATGTGTGTGTCATGATGGACATCGTCGATGCATTACTACTCTTGTGCCGCTGCTGTACTTAATGAATAAAGATGCTGTAAATGTGACCCAGAGTCCCACAACTGTATCATGGCGACATGGATCTGATGCTCTGAATAGAATCTTATCTTTAACTTATAAACTTTGAGTCAAAACAATTGTTTTAAATTGAATTTTATCTTTAACTTATAAACTTTGAGTCAAACTAAATGTTTCAAATTGAATTTTATCTTTAATTTACAAACTTGGATTCAAAGTAAATGTTTTAAATTGATTTCGTCTTTAAGTTATAAAACTTGAGTCAAAGTGGTAGTCTTAAATTTAATTTATATCTTTAACTTAAAAAATGAACCAAAATAAATGTTTTTGCTGAGGAGAGTGAGTTTTGTTTGTAGACTTGAATTAAATTTAATTCTTTGATTCTTATTTAATAAGTTATTGTTTTGACTTGAAACCCAACTTATCTTTTATCATTTGGTTTCGACAGATTGCCGCAAAGGATCACAAATTAAATCTAGATTCTGAATTTTGAAATTTGATAAAAATATTTTCTCAATTGAGGATATTTAAAATCTTTTTTTCTTGAGTTTAAAAACAAACAACTGTATTTCTTCACTCTGATTGCTAACCAGTTAACTGCCGTACTCTGGAAAGACACTTATTGAAAAAATTTGGCCACAAAACTCGTCCTTCATTTATCGATCGAATTAGATAACTCTCATATTGGCAAAAAAACTCTCAAACCTAGGACCTCTCGAGATGTTTTCAGTTGGCCCCAGGTTTGAGAGTGTTTTGCCAAGTTGAGAATCATTCCCATCGATCGATATTTGAAGAACGAGTTTTATGGCCAAATTTTTAAATACGTGTCTTTCCAGAGTAGGGCAGTTAACTGGTTAAATTCAAGCGCAACGATTGCCATTTATTTGTTCACCCCGAAACGTCACTATATCGATGCCGTATCGATACCATTTTGATGTGATGGGTGTGAAATTAAAACAATTACATGACAATGATTACCTTGGAACATTTCGGAATAAAACATTATGAAATATTTTTTTGGGTTCAATGATGTCCTTCTCTCTTTCTTTCTTTCTTTCGTATATTCTTTCTATATTTCGTTTGGCTTTCTGTCTTAATCTAAAATACACGTGTTTAAGATGTCGCCAGATAACAAGTCCTTCTAACTTCGATCAATTAAAACGACTCTAATTTTGGCATATACTCTCAAACCTGGGACTTCGCGAAGTTCCAGGTTTGAGAGTTTTCGCCAAAGATGAGGGTTATTTTAATCGATCGATATTAGAAGGAGGAATTCTATGGTCGACAATTTAGATACGTGTATTTCCAGAGTGAAAAACAAAAAATGAAGTGAACGGAAAAGTTTCGGAGGACAGCAGAGAATAAAAACTTTTGTGGCGACGGGGAGTCTGACCGTAGCCTTACACTGACCAAAAAATGACGCCAAAAGACAAGTCTTTGTCCACACATTGTCAGTTGTATTCAATAGTTCAACCAATGGAATCAATTGTTTTCTTAAACATCACTAACGACAATTTACTAAACGCCGCACAAATCTAAAGAATGACGTCAAAATAAATGCTGGCGCGGAAATATTGACCTAATAGTAATACTGTAGCAAACGCCAAGGAAGAAAGAAAAACAAAAACAAAAACAAAATAAAAAAGCAAAACAATAAACAACAAACCAAGAAGGACAGAAAAACCCAACAAAAAAGCAACAAAAAAAAAAACCCCACCAAAACAAAAATAAAAACAAACAAACAAAAAAGAAACAAGAAAAGAAACGACAGGAACACAAAACAAACAAAAAACACATTGCCAATTCACTTTTCCAGACCACGTAAAAATTGCCGGCCGTTTCTTTTTTTTTACTCTTCTTCCCATCCAGATTCCACTTTGTTAGTGATTTCAGAAGAGCTTTTTTGTTTGTTTGTTCCATCATGCATACGTCTTTAAAAATTCTTTATAAATTATACTAAAACCTGTATAGATGCAATTATCAACTCGGTTTACAATACGAGGTTTGCGCATAACGAGTGAAATAAAAAAAACTGTACTAAGATAAACCAAAGTTTGCCGTTTTTGTTTAAATCCAATCCATAATATTCCATATTGCTCAAAACTGTTGATGGAGGTAATTTTAAGTTCTTATTGTCACTTAATTAGGTTATAGTATCGTATATATACTGATCAAGTACCTTGGGTTATTGTGAAAAGTTGAAATAATATATAGTTATGATTTTGATGTTCAAGAACAGACGTGTTTGTTAACTCATTGATTTAATATATTATTATAAGCCCACAACATGACACTTATTATTCGTTATGCCCGCCGTGTACCTATTTGCATGTCTATAACCAAAGTTATCATGTTATCATTTTTGCAACGGAAGTACTCTCAACCCGACGCACAATTATCGTCTCCTAGGTTCAACCCGAAGGTAACTACTTACCTGCCGTACACAGGCAAAAAACTCGTATTCATAAATTTGGTCAGAAAACAATTCGTTCTTCAAATAACGATCGATTTAAATGACCCTCATCTTGAAAAAAACAAACAAAAGCAACTACTCTCAAACTGGGATTTCCAGAGTACGGCAGCTAACTGTTTAAATTTGAAAGTGAAAGATTTAAAGTAAAAAGTGAAAGAGAATGTTGATGTTAAAGACTCAGCAATTCAGCGTGTCGCCTTGTCACAAAATCTATTGAACAACTCATCTGATCCTTGTTTTACATACATAATAATAATAATAATAATATAATAAATTTAATAATAATAATAATAATAAATAATAAATAATAATAATAATAATAATAATAATAAATAATTAATAATAATAATAATAATAATAATAATAATAATAATAATAATATAATAATAATAATAATAATATAAATAATAATAATAATAATAATAATAATAATAATAATAATAATAATAAAAATAATAATAATAATAATAATAATAATAATAATATAATAATAATAATAATAATAATAATAATAATAAATAATAATAATAATAATAATAATTAATAATAATAATAATAATAATAATAATAAATAATATAATAATAATAATAATAATAAATATAATAATAATCTTATATTTCCATAAAATGTAATTTCTCATTTATATTACTATTGTTACAACGTTATATGATAACTAATAAAACATTGAACAATATTTAACTCCTTCCATTCTCTCTCTCTTCTCTTTTCATCTTCTTATTCTCTCTTTCTCTCTTCTCTCTCTCTCTCTCCCCTCCTCTCTCTCTCTCTCTCTCTCTCTCTCTCTCTTTCTCTCTTTCTTTCTTCCTATCTTTCTTGCACGTATGGGATATACACATCATAAATAGATGCATTTTGTGTTCAACTTGTTACAATTGTGGTAATCGACACCAAATGTTACCATCATTATCAATTGGTCAATAAATCTAACATTAAATAAATCAATCAGTCGACCAATCAATACATCGGCCCTTGGTTTTGCTGTACCATATGAAATATTCAACATGTTTATTGTTGATTGAACGAACGTTGATTTGTTTTATATTGTTGGTAATTGCTAATGTTTTCCTTTCTATTACTTTTCCATGAATTCTTTCTACTTCATCAAGAGGATGGTTTATAATTTTTGCTGCCACTTTGATAGATTTTGAAACTTTTGATTTATCTTTAAGTCGGCATCCGCCAAACCATATAGTGCAGCGAAACGCAATTACACTTTTAATGAACGAGTCATAAACTCTTAATATAGTTTTCTTCCCTACTTGAAATGTTCTCAATTTTCTTTGGATGTATAATAGTATAGATGCATAGGACTGGGCGAGTCACGCAGGTTTGGGGACATCCGTTCGACAACGTTGTTTTGTTGGAGATATGTTCACCCAATTTGACACACTGTGGTCTATGGGTCAAAAACTCTTTGTACCATTTAATAAGGTAGTTTGGAATATCCATGTTGCACTACTTTTGAAGTCAAATACCTGTGTTCATCGCATTAAAAGTTGACATACAGGGTTCTCGCGTAATTCGAGGACGTTTGGTCAAGGTGGTTTGCGATCGAATTTGTGGCGGTTAAAAGTGCGTCTTCTACACTGTGATGTTGCTGGTATGCAATTGATACGGATCTAGCAATTTCAGGTCATATCATATTTGTAGGAGCTCACATTTGAATTTTTTTCTAAACATTTCTTGACAAGCGATGTAAGCGCTACTGGGCGGAGGTCGTTCAATACGGATGAACAACGCATTTTTGGAACTGTAAGGACAATCGATGCTTTCCAAATTACTGGCACTGATTGTTCATCGATTGACCTTTGAAATAGTTTTCTATATGGTATAGCCAGCTGTTGGTGACAATTTTTCAAAATAGTCCCGGTAATGTTGTCTGGTCCTGGCGCTTTATGTTCTTTACATCGGAAACTTTTAGTCTACTCGTCCCATTTGCTTTATCATTCCCATGCTTCCTTGCGCACCAGTTTCAATTGTCGCTCATTTTGTGTTTGTATTCAAACTTTTCTTCTTTCATTTTTTTTTTCTGATCTTCATTCCTTTTTCAACTTCTAGTTTAATGTCACCACTCACATAGGCAAACTTCTTCACATTGAGAATATATTTCAGTCGTTTTGTAACCAGTGGTTTATTGTTAGGAAACATCCTAATTTCGTTTTTTTTCACGCACAAATCCACACAAAATGTAATATAACATGTCACAGCTTCAGTCCATTCATCACTACTGTCTCCTTCTGCAAATAATGTCTCCCACTGAGTAGAGTCAAAACAGCCATTCAGCCACTGGATTGCCTCTGGAGTCCAGAAATTGCGATATACGACTGTTGGTTTCTCACTTTTGAACCCTATTTTCATACTAAAATAGAAAGTCCTATTTCCTGATTTGGGGTCCATTTGGCCCCCCTGACTTGCAAAAAGAAAAATACTAGAAAGTCCTATTTTCTTATTTGGGGACCATTTGACCCCCATGATTTTACTATGGAAAATTCAGTTTAAATAATATTATCTCATTAAATGTATGGGGTTAAATCATGTTGTTGTTTTTGTTTTTACATCATGCATCTATTTATTTAGTGGCATAGTCCTGTCAATATGATCCACAAGTTACCTGTAGATGGCATCTACAATAATTGACTTTGGTAATTTTGTTTCCTGTTTGCTGTCCAATATGATAAGCGCCAGTTTTAGTTACCTACTTTTTCATCAACTCTAATAAAAAAACATCCAAGTAAGTACTAACTCTTTACTGTTTTTTTCATTAGAAATGTGACGAATGAAGATGATTCTTATTCTTATCCTATGTAATAAAATGAATTGATAGTATCATTAATTTTATGATTGTAGTACTAGCTAGAATGAATCGCCATATATGAAATTATAAAACAATAATGGATAAATGAACGTGTTAATATTCAATTTAATGTTTCTTCCAATACTTGCCTTACTTTCGTGTCTTGCTTATCTTTTCTTATTGTGTGTACCCTATCTTAACTTAACATAATATAACATATGGTATTGGGCGAAATAGAATAAAATCCTTTGAATGCCTTTAATATTAAATTGATTGAAAGATTACAATAATGATACACGTGGTAAAGATAGTATAACAACTTAAATGCACTAATGTATGTGTGATATACAAACATATATCTTTAACCTTGACATGCAAAGCACACACACACACACACACACACACACACACACACATACACTCACACATCCATACATATAGAAGATAACCGTAATAAGGTAGCAATGCATGATATTTACATACAAGATTGAAAGGCATGTCAACAGCAGTGCAAACAAGCATCATTCGTCATATATAAATCCTTCCCACATATTTGTTTTTAACTTCTTATATGAAAAGTGGTTTATTCTCTAGTACCGTTTTTCAATGTCTAAGTGAACTAAATTGATAAATTGAATGACTACGTTATGTCTCAGTCATAGTGTCATGAATTTGCTAACTAAATAGTTTGTATGTTGTTTTAAAAAATTCAACCATCCGTTGTGTGGTCTAAATTATGTTGCACTGGACCTAATAAAAATTATTATTATATATTATTATTATTGTTATTATTATTATTATTATTATTATTATTATTATTATTATTATTATTATTATTATTATTATTATTATTATTATTATTATTATTATTATTATTATTATTATTATTATTATTATTATTATTATTATTATTATTATTATCATTATTATTATTATCATTATTATTATTATTATTATTATTATTATTATTATTATTATTATTATTATTATTAATATTATTGAAAATTGTGAAATAAAATGAAAGAAAGAGCTTCCTTTGTTGAAATCTTTAGTATTTTTCTTTAGGCTAGGGCTATTGGTCAGTACTGACCAATATGTGCCAGCGCCTGAGTACTAAATAAGAGGTACCACCGGCAATTGATCAGTACTGTCGAACACAGGACCTGTTCGTCAGTGCTGACAAGGACTTTTTCGAACTTTTTCGTCACTACTGGATTATTTCATAAGTAATAAAATTATATAAAAAATCCCAGGGCAACTTATCCCATGACTGTTAGTAACACTTAGACAAATTTGATTTAAGTTTAACGTGTGGGGCAATGGGATGACTCTCCTTGTTTTATGCCGCCATATGATTCTTGTTATAATTGAAGAGTACAGAGGTAACAGAGGTAACAGAGTTCTCCTACTCGATCAAATAACAGACGACGGAAATGCAGAACACGATATCAAGACAGAATTCAAAGGCAAACCGGCTTTCGGCATGCTGAAAAACTTTTGGAAATCAAAGCAAAATGAGAAGACAAAGCTGAAATATACAAGAGCAATGTTTAAGTGTATGCTTTATGGAAGTGAAAGCTGAAAATGACATCCTCCTAATACAGAAACTAGAAGCTTTCAGAACAAGTGTTTAAAAAGAATTTTTAATTATTTTGGCCTACAAAAATAAGAACAGTGGATTATTAAAGAAAGCTGACTGCACTAGCATTGATAGCCAAATAAAAAGAAGAAGATGGCGTTGGCTGGGTCATGTGGCCAGAATGGAAAAAGGGTCATTCCAGACAGCTTGTACTGGACAGCGATGGAAGAGAAAGCGGGGAAGACCAAAGAAACTGGGAGGACGATGGAGAAAGAATTAAAGGAAGCAGGCCTGTCCTGGAATACAGCCACCGCAAAAGCAGCCGATCGCAAAAAATGGAGATGTCTGGTGGATGCCCTATGTGCCTCAAGGCCCGAAGAGGATTAAGTAAGTAAGTATATGATTCTTGTTATTTTATGTTGTCCATTCTATTTATGTATTTGTTTTTTTGTTTTTTTTTGTTTTTGTTGTTTTAATTAAAAATAGTTTTTCGTTTATTTTGTTTTGTTTGTTTTTGTTCGCTCATTCAGCCCACGCCAGCTTGTTGCTGGTTTCAGTTCTATATTCATAATCAAAAGCGTGACGACCCAAGAAAGAGCAGATTTATCATTTTATGACATTATTGTCAATTATTCTAATACTGGTATAGGCATGTCTTGACAATTTCCAAGATCGTCAATTTGGAATGAATAGAATTATTATAAAAGGATCCGTGAGGAGTGTAGATTTTGAATCTTTACATAAGACTTAGGGAACACAATGACAATCATTCAAGCGTAAGAAAAACAACCGGTTTGAAAGTCATGAAAATTTGTTACTTATTTCCTCTAAACTGTATCATGTCGGGCTGATTGAAAATGTTCAAAATTGGTTTTATGCACAAAATCTATTAAACTTGTGTTGAGTTTTTGTGTTTTATAAAAGACAATGATCAAAATTTGTTAAATCTATAATTTCACATGTAATGACCAATCGTTTTACTGTTAAATCCATTTTGCTATTTAGTTAATTCAGATATAATACCTTTTGGAAGTTATAGGTGACATATGCTGTGAAAAGAGTTCCCAGAATATCGATGGTTGCGGTTTGGATACGATAATATCTCGTATAGTTTGGAGGGCAGAACGACTTAGATACAAAATCGTTTGGAAATGTCATGAATTGAGCTCCGCGAAAATGGATGGTAATGGTTTGGAGACGACATAATAATAACGATAATAATATCACACACAGTTTGGAGGGCATGGCGGCCTACATATCGCTCGCACTTTCTGGTTTATACATGTCTTCATTTATCATTGACCAGTACCACAGATTTTCGACAAATGGGAGTGACAGACAAGCTTTTAGTTTACTATATTTTGGGCAACTGAAGTTAGGATTGAATTAATTGACTTTGTCTTTGAAACAAGATTGTTGTAACTAAGGCTAGAAATTTTGATCTAGATAAATTAGAATCAAAGCATTGGTAAGACGAGATAAACTGTTTGTTATGAGTTACAGTTCTTGAATCAAGTTCTAAAAGCCATACGGGTCAATAAGCCGGGGTTGATCCTACATTCTATCATTATTCTCAAAGTTTACCCACTGTCTAAGACACAAGTTGAGATAAAAGGCACTTATTGCAAGACAATAAACGTTCAAGGTTACACATAGTTTTGTGTGTTGGTCCGTTATATTTCCGGATGGCAATGTTGTGAGCTTCTTAGCCAATCGCACAACATCTATTCCCATCACCAACAGTTGATCTCTTCATCATCACCACAACTACATCATCATTAGAGGAAACACAGGTGTGATGTCAAAAAACTGGTTCCGATCGCAATGCAAGTGTAAAACCACTCTTCCGGAGGCCTGGATACGTTGTGGAATTGATCTTCTGGTTTCAGATTGATGACATCTTATTTTCTGGTCTAAATAAATGCTAGTCGTCTGTCAAAGGTCCTCTTTCCTCGCTATTTTATGTCCCATAATCTTAAGAATCTGCCTACGGTATACATCCTGCTACTAACTGAAACTAATAAAGATATGCACCTTATGATTCAATATGTAACCTTTTCATTATAAGTCTTCCAAAGGACTGGTCAAATCCCAGGAGTTTGGAACCGGAAGAGTAGAAGATGTGACGTCACCATTTCTCTGCCCTATTACGATCGCAACTATACTTTATGTACTTCTCATTACTGCCTCCACTACCAATATATATTTGAACAACATATTATCACTATTATGATTTTAATCTATGACTTCTGCAGTAATTCATATCCCAGCAAAACATTTTAAATCTTCAGCGGATTAAATGACTGGATCTGGGACTCAAACCTAGACCATTTCAATGATCAACAACTGATCTCTCAACAAATTGGTGCTTGCATATGTCAATTATATTCGGTCACTTTGATGAGGAAAAAGATAATCATTGCCCATTCTGATAGATTATTTCATTGGTATTCTATTTGTCCCTAAATGTTGTCCACGCTTAGTTTGCTTCAATAGCTCATAAAAAGGTATCAAGACATAAGATGTTGTATATCATTCATAATTAAGTCAATTGTATTAAAATAAAAACGGAAGACAGTAGACGGTCCACTAAGGAATTCCCTCTTTGATTGATGATTTAAAAAGAATGAGTCCTTCTTTGACCCCGGTGATAAAGAACGAAACCTTTTGTTCATCTACCTTCTTTCGACCACGTAGCCTCCCTATTAAAAAAAATTTATTTCTAATTTCAACAATTTTGGAGTAAAGACATAGTTCTTGCATGGTATCAAACAGCGAAAATCCGAAAAAAAATTGTCCACTTTTTATACTGCCACGCTCCCGATCGCCGATCGCCTCGAAAAAATATTAAGCAAGGCGGGATTTACGAGCGACCGACGTCCCTCCGCTCGTCTCCCAGGTATAATTTGACCAAACACATTGCGTTTTCTCAAGGATTTGCTTCAGCCGTGCATGTCCCCAGATCGTCACTAATTGAAAACTGAGCATGTATGGAGTCAAAGGCAAAATATCTTAAGCAGAGTGCAGTGTATAGATAGTATGCGCTTGGCTAAGAAGCTCATAACATTGCCATCCAGAAGTATAACGGAACAACACACAAACTATGTGTAACCATGAACGTTTATAGTCAGGTTAATACGGTTTAGTGAGAATTACTCATAAACGCGGATGGCAAAAAACAATAACAAAGACCTGAGTGACGTCAACTACGAACTATCTATTCGTTTTTATTCGTTCGTTATCGGCGATGGTCGCCGTTTTCCATAACGATGATATTTTATATCCTGACCACTATTTAGGTACATACCGTTTGCAACCATCATTTCAACAAAATTTTCCATTCCCTGTGAGAGACACGAGTTATCATGTGCTCTAGTTTACTTTATTGTTTTATGTTGATGGGGCGTCATCGGAACTGACACACCACAATGTGTTGTTTTAATCGTATTGATCACATAAATGCGATGGTACTGAAATTAGTAAGCTTTCTAGAACAAACCATGACCAGTTTTATCCACGTCTTTCATATGACAAAGACGTTTTATTGAAGTCTACAATCAGATGAGCTGATTTAATATTCATAAATAATAAGTCGATGTGTATTCGATAGTACACATCCATTTTCACAGTTGCTCATATGATATCTAGAATGTTTTAGCAAAACGATGAATTAAGTGCACGGTGGATGTGTGTGTGTGTGTGTGTGTGTATTTGTATGCGAATGTGTCTGTGTGTGTGTGTGTGTGTGTGTGTGTGTGTGTGTGTGTGTTCATGAGTATGTGGAGCGCCTGATCCATCTGTAATTCTGAGTGCCGACGAGCATTTTATCAGTTGGGAAGTGCGCGCTATGTCATGTAATGCTATGTTCAGTTATATAAGCAATGCAGTCACCCCGCCTCCTGCCATATTTTTTATTGGGCTCTTTTCGTTGTGTCTTTGAATAAAACAGATTACTCTATTCAACTCCAACCCCAGTAATGGATTTAAAACAGGATCTTTCGTACAGTGCAATATTTACATACTGTGCATAAATCGCATTCCACGGTGTAGGCAAGCCGTAACTTAGCGACGCTTGGCGTATAGAGTAAATTCTAACTTCTGCTAGGTGCTTTTGAATTTATTCGACAACAAAAACTGTGATACTGTAATGGAACTCATGTATGGTGAGACAATTTTCGTTCAGACGTTTCCACGGTTCAACGTGACGTGTTTATAAATAGTATGCGCTTGGCTAATACGTTCATAGCATTGCCATCCGGAAGTATAACGGACCAACACACTAAACTCTGTGTAACCATGAACTTTTATAGTCCGAATAATACAGTTCAGTGAGAATTACTCATAAAAGCGGATGGCAAAAAACAATAACAAAGACCTGTATGGCGTCAACTTCGATCTATTTATAGTATGAATCCCTCTCTTTTGTTCCATGTTTTGTGATGCAAGCGGAGGTTCACAGCGGAGACGCTTTATCTTGAGGAGAATATAGATAGAATGAAGCTGACGCCACTCAGGTCTTTGTTATTGTGTTTTGCCATCCACGATTATGAGTAATTCTCACTTAACTGTATTAACCAGACAATAAAAGTTCATGGTTACACAGAGTTTTTTGTGTTGGTCCCTTACATTTCCGGATGGGAATGTTGTGAGCTGCTTAGCCAAGCGCATACTTTCGATAGGCTTTTAAATCGTCCCAACTATCGTAACCTCTGTGGAGTAATGGTAGCACATCTGAGCGGTAATCAGGCGTTCTGAGGTTCGATTCCCATTCAAGACAGGCTGATTTTTTTGTTTTGTTGAGATTTAAAACATTTTCCTGTGTTTTTCTTTCTTGCTCCGTCTGGCACTTATTCATTACTATTTTTGAAATATATCTTATACCAGTGCCCGCACGCTAATTTGTCAGTTTGAAATTTCCAAAAATAAAAATGGAGCAACTCTAATGTCTTCATCCTAATCCTTCTGTGTTCACTGTGTTTTGTGATGCAAGCGTGGTTTGGCATCAGAAACGCATACCCTTATGAAGAAAATGTTCGGCTATATGGTCTCGTGGTATGACCCTCGTTTGCGGATCGGAAGGTTCTGGGGTCGAGCCTCGCTCGGCACATAGTTGAGTCCTTGGGAAAGCTCTTTACTCACATTCTCTTACCGTACTCAGATGTAATATGAGTTGCTGGCCGTGGAAGTGTTGTCTCTGTCGGAAAAAAAATTGTAATATCGCGTAACAGGCGTCATGTCTCGTTCTATATGTTACGTGTTGCTGTTGGTCAGGGACCCATTGAGCACGTTTAGTGGATATTGCACATAATAAAAGCTTACGTTCAACACAGTCTTTAAATCGTCACAATTATAGGGTAACCTCTAGGGTGTTAAACGCCTTCAGCTAGTTAAGATACGGGGTAAGGCAGCTCTGATTAGCCAAATTGTTATGGGCCTCGGGTTGTAAAGGAAATACTATTCAAACCAACACAAAATAGTGTCCATTGCAACAGGGTTAAAACTGAGCAATAACTGTGTCAGGTTTTCAGACCTGCTAAGATGTGCAAGTCGAGGTAAGGCCATAAAAGCCATGTATAATAATAATAATAATAATAATAATAATAATAATAATAATAATAATGATGATGATGATGATGATGATGATGATGATGATGATGATGATAATAATGATAAAAAAAATAATAATGAGCTTTTATATACCGCAATATCCACTAAACGTGCTCAAAGCGCTTTACAACAGCAACACGTAACATGTAGAACGAGACATGATGCCTGTTAGGCGACATTGCAATCTTTTTCGGACAGAGACAATGCTGTTAACGGCTGGGTACTCATTCTACATCTGAGTATGGTGAGAAAATGTAAGTAAAGAGCCTTTTCCAAGGTCTCGACTATGCACCGAGCGAGGTCGAACCCAGGACCTTCCGCACTTATCTCTCAAGGTGTGTCAATGATACGTGGAAGCTGTTGTGCGGCTATGTGGTCTAATGGTATGACACTCGCTTTCGGATCAGAGGGTCCTGGGTTCCAGCCTCGCTCGGCGCATAATTGAGTCCTTGGAAAAGACTCTTTACTCCCATTCTCTCACCTTACTCAGGTATAAAATGAGTAATCATCATCATCATTATCATTGCCTTTTCATCCTGGTTCCGAGTAAAGACCATGGACAAACAGTTTCCACCATTCTCTATCCTGAGTTAACTTTTTTTTTATTTCGTTCCATGTCTTATCACTTCTCTGTATATCAGCTTCTTAAATTCTTCTCCATGTTCCCCGTGGCCTTCCCTTGATCTTCTGCCCTGAGGGTTTCAGTCTTTGTTATAGTGGATTCAGTCTTCTTAAGGGTGTGTCCAATCCACCTCCGTGGTTTTCTTCCTATTTCCTCTCCCACTGGTTTCTGCTGTGTTCTTTTCCATACTTCTTCGTTCTTAATTCTATCCTTCCATTTTATTCTGAGTAGCTTACGCATGCACCTGTTTACGAAAATCTATATCCTCTTATATGTACCTGCGATGCATTCCAAGTTTCACATCCATACAGTAGGACAGACTTCATGTTTGAGTTGAAAAGTCTAAGCTTTAGTCGAATGGATATATCTTTAGCTCTCAAACTCTGTTCAAAGATGTGAATGCAGCCTGTGCCTTTCCTATCCGTGCTTTCACCTCTGATTACGTGCCTCCATTATTGTCGATTAGATAGCAGAAAGTGTCAACATCTTTACGTTCCTGATCTTTTACTTTGATCTGCTACCTTTCATGCGTGCCTATCCTTACGACCTTTGACTTTGCAGGGTGAATTCTTAAACCAATTAATTCAGAGAGTCTGTTTATAATTGTGGTTTTTGCTTGCATCTGGTCCTGGGTGTGAGACTGAAGAGCCAGATCATCTGCAAAATCCAGATCATCCCAATGAGTCCAGGAGATCCACTGTATCAAATTTTTTCGCCCTCTGGATTAGCCAATCAATGGCAAGGATGAACAGTAATGGTGAGAGCAAGCATCCCTGCTTGACACCAGTCTTAATTTCAAAGCTGTCAGTAAACTGATCTTCATATACAACCCTGCAACTTGTTCCTTCATACATTTCCTTAATGAGGTTTACTAATGAGTCCATAAAGTGCCAGAATTTTCCACAACGTTGCTCTGTCAATACTGACCAACGACTTCTCGTAATCCAGAAAGTTGATAATAAATGGAACGTTCCATTCTATAGACTGCTCCTCTATGACTTACAGAGAGGCAAACTGGTCAGTGGTTAAACGATTTTTCCGAAAACCAGCCTGTTCGTCACGCAGTTTAGCATCTGTTGCATTCTTTATTCTCTCTAGAATAACACTATTGAAAACCTTTCCTGGAATGGAGAGAAGAGTGATTCCTCGATAATTATTAAAATTACTGAGGTCCCCTTTCTTTGGAAGCTTGACAAGATATCATTCCTTCCAATCCTTTGGGAATAACCCGTCATTCCAGATTCCCTTAAATAGTGGGTGAAGGGCCTCATCATTTTTTTTTTCAGCATCAACTTTTAGAGCCTTTGGTGGAATCTGGCCTGGTCCAGCAGCTTGCCTCCTTTTCATCTTTTTAATGGCACCCACAATTTCTGCTATCGATGGTGGATCACAGCTAATTTGTAGCTCATTCCTTGCAGGCAACAGTTCCGGCGGGTTGTCTGATGGTGGTCCGTTCAGAAGGCAGGGGCAGTTGAAATGTTCCCTCCATCGCTTAGATTGAGCCTCTTTTACAAAAAGAGTTTTCCCCATCTTTGTCTGTGACTGGTACCTCTCGTTTCCCATATTTTCCAGCAAGTGTCTGGGTAATTTGATAAAGGATCTCATGCGTCCTTTTGCTGCTGCTTCTACTTTCTCTGCAAGTCTGTTCATGAATGCTTCCTTGTCTTTCTTCACAGATATTTTGACTTCCTTTGCTGTGGCTCTATACTGCTCTTGTGCATCCAGTCTTGAAGCCCTTGTTCAACTTGCAGTCACTTGTTCCTTCCTTGTTCTCCTCTTTTCAATTAGGTCCAAGGTGATTGGACTTATCCATTCTTTATGGTCTGATTTCTTTACACCCAATACCTCGTGAAAAGTTGATAGATATAATATAATAATAATAATAAATAATAATAATAATAATAATAATAATAATAATAATAATAATTAATAATAATAATAATAATAATAATAATAATAATATAATAATAATAATAATAATAATATAATAATAATAATAAAATAATAATAATAATAATAATATAAAATAAATAATTATAATAATAATAATACATTATATAGCGCTCGTTCTCGTGTATAACACAAGCTCTGGGCACTTTACAATATAAATTATCAATTTTAAGTGAAAAAAAATAATTCATAACCAAATCAAGGATTCATAGAGTCAATGAAAACAAATACAGTAAAAATGTGTCTTGAGATTCTTGTTAAAGGTAGAGAAAGACTTACACTCCCTCAGACCACGTGGTAGTTCATTCCAAATCTTGGAGCCGAAACAAGCAAACGATCTATCACCAAATTTTGTTCTTGATCCTTTTTCCGAAATTTTCGTTTGGTCATTACACGATCTTAAAGTGTAATTTTCAAATTTACACATGACCACGTGATCTGTGAGATATGCCGGTGCTATACAAGTCAAACACTTATAAACAAGACACGCTGCTTTGTAATTTGTGCGCTTTTCAATGGGCAACCAGTGGAGAGAGGCCAACAAAGGGGTTGCGTGATCAAATTTTATTTTGCCAAAAACTAATCTTGCCGCACTGTTTTGCAGTAGTTGTAATTGTTTAATAGAAGCCTGAGGCAAGTTGACAAGCAGGGAGTTACAATAATCTAGTTTCGAAAAAATGAGGGAAACAATCAATGTTTTACATGTTCCAATTGCAATATACTGACGGATCGAACTGATTTTCTTCAATTGAAAGTATAAAGATTTACAGAGAGCAGAAATGTAAGCTGACATTCTCTTTTCTGAATCAAAATAGACACCCAAATGTAGACTTCCAGGATCTTTGCCCAATGTGACTCTACATCTATGTTCTCCTCGAGATCAGCTGGAGGTTCGAATCTATTACTCAATTGCAGTTTGAACTCCTCATTCTTTTCCTCCTCCAGTGCATTCACCTGGAATTTTCTTCTTGTGTGTGATCTGGTCCCACGTTTTCTGAGTCGGAGCTTACGCTTTGCTAATAGCAGGTGGTGGTCTGATCTGACATCCGCCCCTATCCGTACTGCCACATTCTCTAATGAACGTCTGAATCTATGTGAGATACAAAACTGATCGGTCTGATTCTCTGTCATACTGTCTGGTGAGACCCTAGTTGCCATCATGTACCCTTTTCTGGGGAGACACTGATCTTCCAATCACTAAACTGTTGAATGCACAAAAATTTGCCAAACTCTCACCATTGTCGTTCATTTCTCTCATGACGGCCCATGATACGTTCATACCTACGTTATCCGGTCCCACTTTAGCATTGGCATCTCTAATCCATATGCTGATGTCCTTCCTTGGCAACTTATCAATGACTTGCTGTAGCAGACTATAAAATGTATCTTTGACCTCATCTGTTGCGTCATTTGTTGGGGTATAGATCTGTACAATGTCCATGTTGTAAAGGACGCCAAGATGATCCTTTCTCCGTGTTGTTCCTATCCTCTCAGTGACTTCCGGGCAAACTTGCTTATAATTATTTCTACTCCCTGTGTATGAATCCCATCCCCTCTCCCTGAATATAAAATCTTCTCCCCAGGTAGGTATTTCTGTCCGGATTGTATCCAATGCGTTTCGCATACTCCGAGTATATGCAGCCTGTATCTTCTCATCTATGTCACAACTTGAGAGCTTCTTCCTGCTTCATACATGGTGCGAACGTTCCACGACGCAATTCGAAGCTGCTTGTTTGGCGAAGACGTCATCGGGATAGCAGAATCCTTTCGGATTTGTCTGTTGTCCTTCACAAATTCTGTCATTGCAGAAATTCTTCGGTCGCCCAAGCTAAGAAAAGGATTTGCTTTGTCCGCCTGTGTTTCTATAACAATTTGCGTTTTACGGAAGGGGTGTTAACCCTTCGACAACCCCCAACCTGGGGGACCAGGTGACTCAAAAAGGGGAAGTCACACACCATTAGTCGCCTTTTACGACCCGCTGGCTTGGCGTTGGGCTATTCTTGCACCCTCTCAGTTGAGGGACCTCGGACACCTTACCGTAACCAGCGTTGCCTCCGTCGAAAAAATTGTAATATCGCCTAACACGAGTCATGCTTCGTTTGACTGAGCACGTTTAGTGGATATTGCTCTATATAAAAGTTCGTTAAAAAAAAAGAATTACGTTAGAAACGAGGGCAATAGGATTATCACTTTATTGCAGATAATACTTTTTAGGATTTTTCAGGCTTTTTTGTTGTTAGGCTTTTTGTTGTTAGCCTTTTTTTGTTATGGCTTGTCGGTGATTCTTTTTTTAAACATACTTGGGAAGAATTTGTTAAGTCCCTGAAAAACAAAAGTGAATTATTACTATCATAACATAACTATATATATATATATAATATATATATATATATATATATATATATATATATATAATATATACACCCATAGTATAGAAACCGCTGTCATGGACAATTAACCAGTAGATTTCCGACCAATCAAAACACGCAATTTATGACACACCCTCACACGTGCTCGGACAAACATAGTTGATGGTTTATAAACAGTAACGCGAATGGAATCGACCCCCCCCCTCTCTCTCTCTCTCTCTCTCTCAGATCATTGATATGATAGTGCGATGCGTCACTCAGCTTTGTTTGTTTTTGCCATCCGCGTTTGAGTTGTTCTCACTAAACGTAAACCAGACTAAAAGTTAGGTCAAAATTGTGTTGGTCTTATATCGGTTGGCAGTTGTAAACTCTGCAGCGATTTATCTATTGTTTTTATACCATAAAATTGGTGACTAGTTATCACACGAATTTCTCGATCAGATTATGAACGCTTAAATTTACACATAGTTCTGTGTGTTTCTTCTATTGATCAAGCGGTAGAAAATTGGGTATTTTACTTAAACACTTACCATCGATAGTAAAACCTGTGTAGTTTGAGGTGTCTACCAATCACTGCCATTATTTATATTATGACGATTGTCCGAAAGGCGTGGTTATCTACCTATCTATTGTGTGTGTATATGCGTGTACATGTGTGTATATGTGTGTGTATGTGTGTGTATGTGTGTGTGTATGTGATATCTGGTTGGCGAATGTTGTGAGTTTATTTGGCTAAACGCACAGCATCGATATTTGAGTGGGAACACATGCATTGTGGTTCGAAATGTTTGTCAGTTTTACAATGATTAACAGAAACATCCGCTAGAATGCCGTGTTGGAATAGAAAATTTAGTTTTAAAAAATTAGCCACTTAGAATCAAAAGGCCTAGCAAGAAGGAGTTTAACCCGGTATGTGTAGCGTTTAGCGGTGTGTAGCAATTGCATCATATTGTTGCTGTGCGTTTAGCCAAAAGACGGATATAACGTACCAACAAACAAAAAGATGTGTAACCTTATACGTTTATAATCTGATTGATAGAATTTAATGAGAAATAATCATAAAAATGCTGGCTAAAAACAACAGCAAAGAGTTGAGTGACTTCAATGTTGTTGCTTCTATTCTTTGGATAGGAAGTTAGTCTATTTTTAAATACTGCCAGCCAGATTTAATAGACCCAGCAACCCAATCACTGCTGGTTCAGAAGAAAGGTCTGAAAATCAAAACCTCGACTGCACACGGGATTAATACCAATCACTTTGCCTGTGAGGGGAGTGCTCTACCAACTGAGCAATCGGAATTCCAATTTTTATCTCTTTTCTTTGAGGGCTGGGGTGGGGGGGGGGGGTGTATTGCATACACATTTCATATTTCTGCAGACTTGTTAATGAATAAATGCCTTTGCTTCGTGCTTCAGTCCCCCTGATCGGTGAGTGAGTAATATACATTGCTGGAGAGAAATTGACGTCACTCAGGTCTTTGTTATTGTTTTTAGACAGCCATTTATTTTAATGATAAGTTCTCACTAAACTACACCCATCAGACTATAAACGTTTAAGGTGACATAGAATTTTGTGTGTTGGTACGTTATTCGGACTGGCTGATATCGTGAGTATTTTACCTATACGCATATCGCATAGCTAAAATAAGAGTCCACTCATATGGAGTTGTATCGTAGCCATCGTTAACTGACACTAAACCTCACTAAGACCCATAATTTGACGTTAATTTATTTAGGTTTGTGGATAGCTTAGTGAATTGCCTTTATTAGTGGTCAAGGAAACAAGCGGTCCCAATATAATAATAATAATAATAATAATAATAATAATAATAATAATAATAATAATAATAATAATAATAATGAAAAAAAGAAGAACTACTAGTAGTAGTAGTAGTAGTAGTAGAGAAGAAGAAGAAGAAAGAAGAAGAAGAAGAAGAAGAAGAGAGAAGAAGAAGAAGAAAGAGAGAAGAAGAAGAAGAAGAGAGAAGAAGAAGAAGAAGAAGAAGAAGAAGAAGAAGAAGAAGAAGAAGAAGAAGAAAAGAAGAAGAAGAAGAGAGAAGAAGAAGAAGAAGAAGAAGAAGAAGAAGAAGAAGAAGAAGAAGAAGAAGAAAAAGAAGAAGAAGAAGAAGAAGAAGAAGAAGAAGAAGAAGAAGAAGAAGAAGAAGAAGAAGCATATTACTATAGCGCCTTCCGTCGAAACCTCAAGCGCTTGAGAGTTGATAATTCATATCAATGTGTTCTTTGCAATGGACACAACTAAGGGGCACAATCGATAGTGAACTCATTTCCTCATAGATTTTAATCAAATGGAACAATCCTGTTTCAAGTGTATCGGTCCAAATAAATTTGGTTTTATCTGACTAATTGTGTGGGACATTTGCCATAAGATCTTTTCGTGACAGCCTGTGTATGTATTTTTGGATGTTTCAAGTTACAAATTTGTGTGAAGGAACAGGTGTAAGATAAAGATTTGAAAAGCGTGTTCGAAATAGTGCCAGATTAGGACTATGGCGGACGGAGTTTATCCCGGTTTTACTTGCGTGAAACGGACAATCGCAATTGAGTTGCTATCATTTGGATAGGATGCAAGGCTATCGCAAAGTATTTTCAACCTGATCTAACAGACCTAGCTACCAGGTCACTGTTAGATAGACTGGGGGTCAGAAAATATTCTGACCAAATTTTTGAATACGAGTTTTTTTTTCCTGAGTACGGCAGGTAACTTGTTACCTTCGGGTAGAACCTAGGAGACCATAATAGCCGGTCTGATGAGTGAACGCCATTCTAGGCTCGACTTCCCATTGTTGGAAAGGACGAGATTTGAGAGTACTTCCATTGCAACAGTGATCTCATAACAATTTTAGTTATAAGACCTGCAAATAAATTACACGACGGGCATAACGAATAATAAGTGTCACATTGTGGGCTTATAATAATATATTAAATCAATGAGTTAACAAACACGTCTGTTCTTGAGCATCAAAATCATAACTATATATTATTTCAACTTTTCACAATAACGCAAGGTACTCGATTACTATATATACAATACTATAACCTAATTATGTGACAATAAGAACTTAAAATTACCTCCATCAACAGTTTTGAGCAATATGGAATATTATGGATTGGATTTATACAAAAATGGGAAACTTATGATTTATCTCAATACAGTTTTTTTAATTTCACTCGTTATGAGCAAACCTTGTATTGTAAACCGAGTTGATAATTGCATTTATACAGCTTTTAGTATAACTTATAAAGTATTTTTAAAGACATATGCATAATGTAACAAACAAACAAAAAACATTTTCTGAAATCAGTAACAAAGTGGAATCTGGATGGGAAGAGGAAAATTAATAGAAACGGCCGTTTATTTCGTACGTGGTCAGGGAAAGTAAATTGGCAATGTGTTTTTTGTTTGTTTTGTGTTCCTGTTGTTTTTGTTTTTAATTTTTTAACAATTTTTGTTGGTTTTTGTTGGGTTTTTTGTTTCCTTCTTGGTGTGTTGTTGTTGTTTTTTGTTTTTTTTGTTTTTCTTTCTTTATTAGCATTTGCTACAGTATTCTACTTGGTAAATATTTCCGCGCCAGCACATATTTTGACGTCATTTTTTTGGTTTGTGCGGCGTTTAGTAAATTGTCGTTAGTGGAGCCTAAGAAAACAATTGATTCCATTGGTTGAACTATTGAATACAACTGACAATGTGTGGACAAAGACTTGTCTTTTGGCGTCATTTTTTGGTCAGTGTAAGGCTACGGTCAGACTCCCCGTCGCCACAAAAGTTTTTATTCTCTGCTGTCCTCCGAAACTTTTCCGTTCACTTCATTTTTTGTTTTGCACTCTGGAAATACATGTATCTAAATTGTCGACCAGAGAATTCCTCCTTCTAATATCGATCGATTAAAATTACCCTCATCTTTGGCGAAAACTCTCAAACCTGGAACTTCGCGAAGTCCCAGGTTTGAGATTATATGCCAAAATTAGAGTCGTTTTAATCGATCGAAGTTAGAAGGACTTGTTATCTGGCGACATCTTAAACACGTGTATTTTAGATTAAGACAGAAAGCCAAACGAAATATAGAAAGAATATACGAAAGAAAGAAAGAAAGAGAGAAGGACATCATTGAACCCAAAAAAATATTTCATAATGTTTTATTCCGAAATGTTCCAAGGTAATCGTTGTCATGTCATTGTTTTAATTTCTCACCCATCACATCAAAATGGTATTGATACGGCATCGATATAGTGACGTTTCGGGGTGAACAAATAAAAAGCAATCGTTGCGCTTGAATTTAACCAGTTAACTGCCCTACTCTGGAAAGACACGTATTTAAAAATTTGGCCATAAAACTCGTTCTTCAATATCGATTGATTTGAATGATTTAAATTGAGCTCAATATCCATTAAATGTGCTCAAAGCGCTTTACAAGGGGTCCCTGGTCAACAACAACATTTAACATGTAGGACGAGACATGACACCTGTGAGGCGATATTACAGTTTTTCGGACAAAGGCAACGCTGTTAACGGCCAGATACTCATTTTACACCTGAGTGTGGTGAGAGAATGTGAGTAAAGAGCCTTTTCCAAGGACTCAACTGTGCGCCGAACGAGATTCTAACCCAGGACCTTCCGATACGAAAACGACTCTCCTGTTGGCAAAAAACTCTCAAACCTGGGATTAACTGAAGACACCTCGAAAGGCCCCAGGTTTGAGAGATTTTTTGGCCAATATGAGAATGAGATTAATTTAATTCGATCGATATATGAAGAACGAGTTTTCTGGCCAAATTTTTCAATAAGTGTCTTTCCAGAGTACGGCAGTTAACTGGTTAGCAATCAGAGTGAAGAAATATAGTTGTTTCTTTTTAACTCAAGAAATAAAGATTTTAAATATCCTCAATTGAGAAAATATTTTTATCAAATTTCAAAATTCAGAATATAGATTCAATTTGTGACCCTTCGCGGCAATCTGTCGAAACTAAATGATAAAAGATAAGTTTCAAGTCAAGACAATGACTTATTAAATAAGAATTAAAGAATCAATTTCTTTGAAGTCTACAAACAAAACATGCTCTCTTCAGCAAAAACATTTACTTTGGCTCAATTTTTAAAGTTAAACATACAGATTAAATTTAAGACAGTAACTTTCACTGAAGTTTAATTATTTTGACTCAAGTTATAAGTTAAAGATGTAAATTCAATTTAAAACCATTGCTTTGACTCAAAGTTTACAAGTTAAAGATAATATTCAATTCAGAGCATCAGATTCATTTCCCCATGATTCAGTTGTGGGACTCCGGGTCGTATTTACAGCATTTTTATTAATTACGTTTAGCAGAGTCACAAGGGAATTTAGTGCATCGACCCTGCCCATCATGACACACGCATTTGTAGCACAATCCATCGCCCCAATAATTCGAGAGCATGACTTGTCCGTTTTAAAAATTTCCTCCAAAGTAGGCCCCCCTGTGACACAAAACAAAATAATAAATGAAAAGAGAAAAAAATTATGTAAAAAACTGGTTCCAATATCACTAAAAGTGTAAAACCACTCTTCCGGGGAACTGGATAGATTCCTTGTGTAATTGAACTTCTGGTTTCAGAGTGATGGCATCATTATTTCTAGTCTAGATATCTGCTAGCCGTCAATAAAGATCATCCCACTCACTCTTTTACTGTAATCTTTAGAATCTGCCTATACAGCCTTCTACTGAGACAGCTATTCCAGATTATGATTGAATTTGAAACCTATTCCTTATTAGTCCTCCGAATGACTTGTTATATTCCCACTACCAAATAGTTTAGAACCTGAAGACCTTAATAATAATAATGATAGTAATAATAATAATAATAATAATAATAATAATAATAATAATAATAATAATAATAATGATGATGATGATGATGATGATGATGATGATGATGATGATGATGATGATGATGATGATGATGATAATAATAATAATAATGATGATGATGATGATGATGATGATAATAATAATAATATAATAATAATAATAATAATAATAATAATAATAATAATAATAATAATAATAATTAACAACATTTGTTATAGCGCTATACGCCGTCTAAACGGACACCAAGAACATTGCATTCACCTTAAATGAAATATATACAAATACACAACCAAACAGATCATCAATTGATTACGTTTGAAACAAGTGGGATTATAGTTGGATTTTTAATAATTGAAGGAATGAGGATGACCTAAACCCTCTTCCGCACTAGGACAGGACTGTCCTGGGACAGTCCTGTCCCAAATCTGTAACATATAGAATTTAGAGAAATCTTCCGCACCTATTGGGACGGGACAAAACAGTCCCGTTGTGTCCCAAGCCGTTGTGAAATGCTACAAAATCAACGGGACAGGACTGTCCCAGTCCCGTGTTCATATCGTTTGTGATAGTAGAAAAAATATAGCAGACTTCCGCAATAGGACAAAAAAGTCCCAGACTTGGCGGCGCCGTGTCAAAATTGAAATGCCTGTCTTTATTTTCTGCATCCCTACTACTACTGCTACTACTACCACTACTACTACTACTACTACTACTACTACTACTACTACTACTACTACTACTACTACTACTACTACTACTATTTCATCGGTTGCTTCTGCTACTGCTAATGCCACTAATATATTAATACCTACGTCCCTTACATTTTGTATTTATTTCCAATTCCATTGTATTTATTTTCCAACAATAGTCCACACTTTATTTTAGTTCACTGTCTTCTATACTGCATTACACAGTTCCTACCCGCCTCCCCTCTTTTAACATAATTAAGTACGCACCTTTTATAAATTTCTATTGCTCTGTTTTAATTCGCGCTTCCTCACAAAGTAGCATACAATTTCCTGCCCATCAATGTTTTTGTTTATGCATCTTAACAACGCCACTACCACATTATCTCATTCGTCTGTAGTTTTTAATTCATCATGTGTTGTTGATGAAGGGGAAACCCGAAACGTCCATTTTATCTGTTTTCGTATATTAAGCTGAAGCTTACATTCAATTTCACAGTTATGATTTATTCAATTCTGAATATAAAAAAGCAAGAACAATTCAAAAAATAATTCTATGTGATGAAACCACGTACAGAAGGCATAGCAACATAAACATTTTCGGCAATTTAAAAACGTATGTTTATTAATATAATTTAAGAAGTGTCACACTTTGTGACACAGCAGTAACGTGTCTAAAACCGGTCGCACATCTATTCGGTACCTTGTGGGATCAATTATCTTTATCGTTATTTATTTCGGGAATTTTCAATGAAAATATTTTTAAGTAAGTCCTTCTGAGCCACTTGGACTCACTGTAAGACAAATTAACTCCTTTAGAGCCTTGTAGCCAATGGTGCAGGAGTTATTCCGGTTTCAATAGCGTGAAGCGGACAATTAACGTATTTGTTTGAAAACCTTTGAACAGGACGCTAGTCTATCGCAGATTACTATCCAAGCTTGACAGGTACCCTTTTACACCTGAATGGAGTGAGTGATTGGAGTAAATTTTCTTGCTCTAGAAAGTACAAATTGGCTTCGGTCGGAATCGAACACAGAAGTACAACGCGCTAACCATGGGCCATCTTGCCTCCTAAGCTTATAAATCAGGAACTTATCCATGTTGCTGTACCGTTGAGCAGACAGATAACAGTTTAAAATTAAAAAAAAAAATTCCCTTTTTCATCCCATAGGGGAAATTTTTCTCGAGGGTCTATTCCAAGGGAAGACTGGAATAACCTAGGCGTCAGCCGCAATGCAGCACCGCAAATTGAGCTAGGCGAGGTGACTTACTCAAGGCAACACAGCGCATCAGAACTGATGCCTTTCGGGTACGAAGCAAAGACCGTACCACCGAGCCATGCTGACTTTCTATTATCCTCTTGAATGATGCTAGTCCGTCAAAGATTACTTTCATCAGCGAACTGGTACTCATTTGCACCTGGGTAAAATGAGGTGATTCCAAGAAAGTCATTTTAAGATAAGATCGGAGATCACCATAGAGTCTACGGAATTGACCCTTGAGCAATCTTTGGGTCATTAAAGGATGCACCCAATATTGTTTTCTCTTTCAATTTGTCTTTTTTTTTCCACGTAGTAAAGCACAGAAATATGCAACCTCTATTTCATCCATTACTACTACTACTACTACTAGTAGTAGTAGTAGTAGTAGTAGTAGTAGTAGTAGTAGTAGTAGTAGTAGTTGTAGTAGTAGAAGTAGTGGTAGAAGAGGTGGTAGTTGTAGTGGTGGTAGTAGTAGTAGTGTAGTAGTAGTAGTAGTAGTAGTAGTAGTAGTAGTAGTTTGTTGTTGTTGTTGTTGTTGTTGTAGATGTAGTAGTCGTAATAGTAGAAGTAGTGGTAGTAGTAGTAGTAGTAGTAGTAGTAGTAGCAGTAGTAGTAGTAGTAGTAGTAGTAGTAGTAGTAGTAGTAGTAGTAGTAATAGTAGTAGTAGTAGTAGTAGTAGTAGTAGTAGTAGTAGTGGTAGTGGGAGTGGTAGTAGTAGTAGTAGTAGTTGTAGTAGTAGTAGCAGCAGCAATAATATTACTCTAGTTATAAGAATATTTCATGATTATATAAATCTTATGTAAACAAATCCCATTGTACAGTGTAAAAAATCATTATCGTCATGTCGTATCTTATGTTGATTCATAAAATGTGAATTATTAGAGTTGTACCAAGGACTTATTTTGTAAATTATTAATTTATAATTCAAACTATTAAATAACTAATCTATTAATTAGAAGATTTTACATTATTATTATCACCATTATAATTATTATTATTATTATTATTATTATTATTATTATTATTATTATTATTATTATTATTATTATTATTATTATTATTATTATTATTATTATTATTATTATTATCATTATTACTATCATTGTTTGCCTTGCTTTATTATTGATTTTATTTACTTGAATTGCCTACAAATAAACTTTTGAATCTTGTAAAAAAAAATTTTTTAAATAATGCATTCGCGCAGGTGTGTCCCGGGACAGTCCTGTCCTAGTGCGGAACCCCTTTTGAATAGAAGTTTTCTCCAGTGGGACAGGACAAATTTGTCATCACTCGATCTCAAGGTTCTTGTTGGGGTATATGCCTTTAAAAATATTGTTAATATACAAAGGGGAACCAGTGTCTAAAGATTTCTAAGCAGGCAAGCAATTTTTGAAAAAAATGTTCTCTGCTCGTTTGTGACGAATGGTCTCGAAACAGTAATAATATGACGGGTTCTTTAGAAGCTAAAATTGCATTCATAGACGTATGGTGAGAAATAATAGATAAGGAAAACTGTCGGATGAAAATTGAGAATAAAAGTATTAGGGTGC
>NC_088363.1:33786745-33799646 GCF_034508935.2 Berghia stephanieae
TTCTCGTTCAGTAGAGCCAGATCATCTGCGAAATCTAGATCCGTGACAATCATAGCTGGATTGCGCCTACTTCTTTGTCTATGCAGCGTGAAGCCCAGCTAGTTCTCCATGCCAGCGTAGGTCTTTCTCATCACATAGTCCAAGACAATTGCAAAGAGATAGGGGGCTAATGTATCACCTTGAAGCACCCCTGCTTTGATCTCAAACAGCTCAGTTTCACCATCTGGAGAGATAACCTTTGCCCGTGTGTTCTCATACATTCTTTTAATAGCAGAGAGAAGTTTAGGAGGTATACTATATGCTTTTAAGATTTTCATCATGGTAGGGCGATGTATCGAGTCAAAGGCCTTCTTAAGGTCTACGTATAGAATGATTGCCTTCTTGTTGTGACTTTTTACCCCTTCTATTAACCTTCTCAATGCCAGGAGGTGAGCAGTCGTGGATCTTCATGGTCTGAAGCCGTTTTTACAAGGACGTAGATGAGGGGCTATCTCTGGCTGGACTCTGTTGAGGATCATCTTATTGGCGAGCTTGGCAGCTATAGCGGCAAGGCTGATTCCCCTGTAGTTGGAGGTATCACTTAGGTCTCCTCCCTTTGGGACTGGAATCAGATCAATTTCCGACCACTGATTTGGTTTTTCATTCTTGTTTAGTAATTCATCTGTAAACTCCAACAGGATATCATCCCTAAGTCACAGTACTTCCATACTTCAGGCGGGATGTCATCGGGTCCGGATTGTTTTCCATCACTGAGAGACTTTTTGGCCTTCTTTATCTCATCCACTGTAAAGTCACTCTCGTCTATACATATATCTTGCAGAATTGGTTCTAGGTCTACGTCGTCTTCCGTTGCTCTGACTGGATTTTCTCCCAGAAGTGTTTGGAAGTGTGAAAACCATTTCTGCCTTCTTTCTTCTTTTGTTTTACCCCTGTGGATCCCTTGTTGACTTGCTTTCCTACCAGTTATTCTATTTATCAGTTTCCAGCTTTCACCGTGTTTGCTTCTCTCGTCAGCTTTCTCCACTTCCTGGATGAGACTATCTAGCTCTCGTTCTTCTATATCCCTATAGACAGTTTGTATTTTCTGTTTTGATATCTTCCACCTTTCTTCGTTTACTGAGTTTGGTGTTTGTTGGTGTTGGTTGAAGGCATCTTGAGCTTCTTTTATAGCTTCAACAATCAGGACCTCAGGCTAGTACTAGTACTGCTCATGACGTGGCATCCCCAAACCCGCAAGGAAGGGACGTCACCGATTGCCGAAGGGTTTCAGGATTCTTAAAATGTAAAGAATACAAGCAAGTTGGAACTCTCAACACATGAACTTTAAAGGAAGAATACAAAAGAAAAGAACTCGCCAATATCTTCAACGAACTCAATTTCTCTATTCTTGCAATATCAGATCACAAGATTGTTCACACCAAGGAAGACGATATGGTCAAATACTGGAGGTTGGAGAACTGCACTCTTATCACTACCAGCGCCTGGCGAAACACTCAAGGTGCAGCTGTAGGAGGATGAGTAGGAATTTTAGTGAACAAACAGAGAAATCTCTAGCTGAAGTCAACTCTGTCAACATGCGGATAATGGTAGCTACTTTTAATGGAAATCCTAACACAACAGCGATATCAAACTACGCACCAGTTGAGGGAAGTGTCGACTGCGAGACCCATTATAACAAACTCTCAGAAACCTGCAATAAGATTCCCAAGCACAACTTCCTAATTGAGTGTGGTGATTTCACTGCTCATATTGGTGAAAAGGACGCATTTCCACGTACCATGAAAACACCAATAGCAACGGCTCTTTTCTCCTAGAACAAGCCAACGAAAGTAACCTGGCTATCACAAACACGCTGAGGAGAAAGAAGAAAGGCAAGCTATGGACATACATGTCAGACATGAATGGCAGAAAAACACAGATTGACTACATTACACTGACTTCAATAGTCATGAAATCTTTAGAAAAACTTGTTCTTGTTAAAATTAGGAATCAGTTTATGCCATTGAGTGATAGTCATCAATTTGCTTACAAACCAGGACGTGGCGTAGAGGATGCCATTTTGCTGTTTACAAACAACATCTACAGGCATCTAGATCACGCTAGGAGCTATTGCAGATTGCTTTTTGGAGATTTTTCTTCAGCGTTCAATACAATGCAACCTCAGTTGGTTGTTCAAAAATTGACTAGTCTGAATTTAAACAAGTATATAATTGCTTGGGTGCTCGAATTTCTTACGGAGAGAGCACAATATGTTCAATTAGGGCAAAACAAATCTTCCTGTATAACTACAAATACTGGCGCTCCTCAAGGTTGTGTATTGTCCCCTGTATTATTCACAATATACACGAATGACTGTAGAAGTCAAAACCTGAGTGTACCTTTAATAAAGTTTGCAGATGACACCGCTCTTCAAGGCCTCATAACAAATGGCAACGAAGTGGCTTATAGGCAAGAAATTGATAGATTTGTGTCTTGGTGTGATGCCCACCACCTAGAGCTTAACATAAGCAAGACAAAGGAGCTAGTGATTGACTTTAGGAGAGTGAAGGAACCGATAGAACCGTTAAAATTAAAGGACCAATTCGTCCAGCGAGTTCCTCACTACAAATACCTTGGTGTAACGATTGATGACAGGCTCAAGTGGGATGAACACTTGAAAATAATTAGGCATAAGATGTGCAGACGTACATATTTTTTATCGAAACTCTCTCAGTTTAGAATAGATAAAACTCTCTGCACATTATTTTATAGAGCAGTAATCGAAAGTGTTTTGTCATTTTGTATAACAGCTTGGGGAGGCAATTGCTTAGCAGTGGAAAGGAACAAAATAAATTCAAATATTAAAAAATCCATTAAACGCTATATAAATGATGTTGACGATGTAGATCTTTTATACGAGAATTTTGTATAAATAAAATAACTAAAATATTAAATGACCGTATCATCCACTAAGACCATCAATTACTATGTCAGAAAGAAGTGGTCGCCCTTTCTCTATTTCAACGAAAACAGAGAGACACCGAAAATCTTTTCTGCCGTCCAGTATTAGGCTTTATAACAACAAGCAATAATCATTTTAATAATTATTTCTCATTTTTACTTTTAAAAATATAAATATTAATTTATTAATTTATTTGTTTTGCAATCTTTTCAATTTTCAATTTATAGTGACAGTTTTAACTATTTTACAGTGTTGAAATTATTCATATTATAAAGCGCAGCTCTGGTTATAGAGCTGCTCCTTTTTTATATATATATATATACATCCTATTTCCATTGTATTTTTATCTTATGTGTAAATTATAACACGTCTGTACAAAAAATTTCCTTTTTGGGATGCAATAAAGTATTATTATTATTATTATTATTATTATTATTATTATTATTATTATTATTATTATTATTATTATTATTATTATTATTATTATTATTATCCTAGTGAATAGAAAGTGGAAGAACTCAGTCCACAATGTCGAAGCATTCAGTAGCTTCAGTAGCCTAGGAGGAGATCACCGTCTCGTATCTGCCACAATTCGCTTGAGTCTTCGAAAAAGCAAATCAACACCGTCAAAAGTGAAGTATGACTGGTCCTCTCTAAAAGACTCAACTATACAGAACCAGTATACTATAGAGGTGAGGAATAGATTCACAGGACTTTGTACGGAGAAGAAGATCCAACGGAACGATATGAGAAACTCATAAAAGCAAACCGGGGCACAGCAGAGAAGCTAGTACTGAGGAGAACAAAAGTCACGAAAAGACCCACCTCTAATCACCCACTGATTGTTGAAGCTAGAAAATAAAAAATAAAAATAAATTTAAATTACCCTTATCTTGGCAAAAACTCTCAAACTTGGTGTAAAATGAGTGCTTCGCTGTTAACAATTCTTCTTCTTCTTCTTCTTCTTCTTCTTCTTCTTCTTCTTCTTCTTCTTCTTCTTCTTCTTCTTCTTCTTATTATTATTATTATTATTATTATTATTATTATAATCATCAATATCATCATCATCATCATCATCATCATCATCATCATCATCATCATCATCATCATCATCATCATCATCATCATTTACCTGTATTGATGGAAACACCCTCTATGAAAGCCGAAGCTGGTTTAAAAATAAGAATAAGGAAGACCAGGGCCAACTTCTCCATGTCTGCAAATTTCCACTTGTACCCGAAAACTAAGTGAATCAAAATCAGCAAAGAGTTCAGAACTTGAACCAACCAAGTAAGTGAATGATATGAAAATGATGAATGCTGTGTATAATGATAATTAGAATGTCAACGAATTAACTGTTGTACTCCTAGAAAACACATAACATTTAAAATTTTGACCAGAACAGTCGTCCTTGAAATACCTATAGATTTAAATGAACCTCATCTTCAAAAAAACCTCTCAAACCTGGGTTTCGCGAAGTCTTCTTTAAGGCCCAGGTTTGAGACTTTTGAGAAGATTGTGGTCATTTAAATTGACTGATATTTGAAGGACGAGTTTTCTGGCCAGTTTTTAAATATGTGATTTTTCAGCGTATGGCAGTTAACTGGTAATTTTCAACTGGGATTAGACAATATTTTTTTTTTATTACAGTGGCGTCTTATCATTCCGAATATCTTCGTTCCTAGACATTTATATTTTGATACTTAATAATAATATACAGCACATTACACCCTTTAATAACAAGATCAAAGCGCTTTATAATACCACAACACCATTTATTCTAACGTAAAATCTATTTCTAAGCAATAATAGTAATAATACTATTAATAATAATCATAATCATAATAATAATAATAATAATAATAATAATATAATAATAATAATATTATTAATAATAATATATAATAATAATATAATAATAATAATAATAATAATAATAATAATAATAATGATAATATTGTCATCATCATTGTTATTATTATTATTATTATTATTATTATTATTATTATTATCATCATCATCATCATCATCATCATCATCATCATCATCCTCAACAAGTAGTAGCAGTAGTGGTAGTACTAGTAGGTTGAGTAGATTTTTTAAGCAGTTGATCATTCAATGCTTTACCATTTTTCACCTAATTGTCTGCATGGTTTACTACTTGTGGGGCACTCGCTTCATGAACGGTGTTTAATGGATTGGATTGGTTTCATGTCATAAGCTCTCATTGCAACAAAGAATATTTTTCAAAGACACAGTCTTTACCAGATTTACGGGAGGTGAAATTATTTTAAAGTTTGGTATTTACATATGTTATAAGTACACTTTTATACGGTTGTCAAAAGTGGACGCTTGACAACGAATGTAAAAGGAGGTTAGAGGCATTTATGCTGTGGCTGTATATAAGAATGTTGAGGTTATCATGGATCGACAAGTATACGAACGAGGAAGTGTTGGCTAAGTTAAGAAAGGGACGAATGTTGATCGATATCATCAGAGAGAGGCAGTTACGGATTCTGGGACATGTGTGGAGAAGAGATGGACTAAAAATGTTGGTTTCATCTGGGTTGAGAGAATAATGAGTGCAAGGGGAAACAAAGAAGAACCTTTCTAAATAAGCTAAGAATGACCAAAAGTGATTTCAAAAGCAATATATATTTCATGCGCACCGCAGAGGATCGTGATTCGTGGAGACAGCTGACCGGCAACGTGCTCAAGAGTACAGCCACGATGGATGATGATGGTGAATTACATTTAAGTAGTTGATCTTAACCATTTTCCCCTAAGTGTCTGCATTGTTCACTACCTGTGGGGCAATGGCCTCGTCAACGGGATTAACTGGGTTTGAATGGTTAGAGTTCATAATCTGCATTATACAATTTTGATGCCTTGAGTAAGATGTGTAAACGTAGGTTGAAAAATAATTCTTATTCTGTCTGAGGAGGTCTGAGGTTCAGTTCCCAGTTTTTGGGGATGTTTTTTTTTCTTTTTGCATTTTTTTTCTCTTGCTTGGTCTGGCACTTGGGGTCCTGATAGATCAGTTAGGAGAGTACAGCCTCACATGCAAAGGGACCAAGATCGACCCCGGATGTACTCGATATTTTTTTTCTGACCCCCAGTTCATACAACAGTGACTAGGTAGCTAGGTCTGTTAGATCAGGCGGAAAGTACTTTGCGATAGCTTAGGATCCTATCCAAAGGATAGCAATTCAATTCCGATTGTCCGTTTCATACAAACAAAAACGCGATAAACCCCGTCGTCATAGGCCTAATCTGGCACTGTTTCGAACAGGCTTTTCATATCTTTATCTTACATCTGTTCCTTCTACCAAATTTGTGACTTTGAAACATCCAAAAATACATACCCAGACTGTCAGGAGAAGATCTTATCACAAATGTCCCACACAATTAGTCAGATAAAAAAAATCTATTTGATGAAAATCTCTGAGGAAATGAGTTTACCATCGATTGTCCCCCAGGTTGTGTCTATTGCAAAGAAAACATTGATATGTGTTCTCAACTCTCGAGCGCTTTGAGGTTTCGACGAAAGGCGCTATAGCAATATGCTTCTTCTTCTTCTTCTTCTTCTTCTTCTTCTTCTTCTTCTTCTTCTTCTTCTTCTTCTTCTTCTTCTTCTTCTTCTTCTTCGCCTTCTCCCTTTTCTTCTTCGCTTTCTTCTTGTCTCTAATTACGGCTAGGCGAAACACAATATTAATAATCACTCCTACACATACTAGTTTAAATGGCATTAAATAATTTTAACACAATGTATGCCTATCACCCACCCTCATTCACACATATTTCTCGCTATGAACAGAACTTTCGAATTCCCTATAAAGCTCTAAGTAGATTAAATGGGAGAGGGCGATATTGATCACTGTCGTAGTTTAGATGTGTCTCTCTCTGGAGTTGGAGAATCACAAGGAACCAATAATATTCCAGGATTTGGGCTTGCCTAGCCCATTACTGGTTGTTTCTTTAGACCAATCGTGTTCTGTGTGTCATAACTGTTGGCGTCTGTAATCTTGTGAATTCCTAAATTGGTGGGTTATGTGTGGCAGTTATATTGACGATCAAAAACATGGCCCACTCGTCTAGCACCTAGGTGAGAATGGGAGCCATCTATATTTACTTTCCATGTGCTCGAGGTCATTGGTCACATTGCAAAATGTGCTCAAAGTGACCCACATAGTGAAAAGTGCTCACAGCTTTCGAATTTTCTAACATCACGATTGGTCATTTTGTCCTGTTTGACACATGTGCATGGTTACAACATTCATAAACAAAGCAGCGTGTTTATAGTTTTAAAGAAATATCCAATCATTGTACAGCAACAAATCATGTGATTGATGACTTGGTTGGACGAAAACCTGAATATAGATCGCTCCCATTGAAGCAGGTTCAATGCGGTGTCAGCTCCGTAGTTATAACACATGGCCTTTTAAAATTTTGCCTAGGACGATAACGATTAACACCTGGCGACCCGTGAGATACGCGGAGTAGGTATTGAGAATATGTATTGAATTATTTATAATCGTGGGAAATTTGAGAGCGATCGAAATATATCACTACATCGGACAGTCGATATAATGTAAACAATGGCAGTGATTGGTAAACATAGCCAGTTACACATGTTCTACTATCGATGGTATAATGTCTAAGTAAAATACCCAGTGTTCTCCCACTTGATCAAAAGAGCAAACACAGTAAATTATGTGTAAACTTAACGTTATCATTGAGAAAATCGTGTCATAACTAGTCATCTGGCGGCACAAAAACAATAACAATGATCAGAGAGAGAGAGAGAGAGAGAGAGAGAGAGAGAGAGAGAGAGGGGCGGGGGAGAGAAAGAGAGAGAGAGAGAGAGAGAGAGAGAGAGAGAGAGAGAGAGAGAGAGAGAGAGAGAGAGAGAGAGAGATCGATGTAATTCACGTTGTTGGTTATAAACAACCAACCATGCCTGCCGAGCACGTTTGAAGGTGTGTCACAAATTCCATGTTTTGATTGGACAAAAATCTACTGGCAATTTGCCTGATACTAACCGTAGCCATCGTAAACTTATAGCCCGAGCCTGAACAAAACATGACGTCAAAAGACAAGTCTTGGGCCACAAAAGAATACAAGTCGTGAGTCGCATTAAACAGTTCACATAAAGGGACCGCTTGTTTCCTTGCCCGCTAATAAAGGCAATTGGATTCAATAGTCTGATGTCACGCAGCCCGGCAACGGCGGCCATCTTGGTTCTAAACAAAGAAAATCATTACTTATTATTATTCAAGCTGGTTAGAACTTTTCATATGTCTTGTGATCAGAATGTGTAAAAGTCAAAACATGATCAAATTTATGTGGTTTTTTTCCTCTGGATAAGCTTTTATGCTCGACGGAGAAATATTTCATACGGGCGTCCGCCATTGTTCCGATAGTTTAGAGCCAGTGTTGCTAAGTTACACACGTCATTAGGCGGTCCACAAACCTAAAATTGACGTCAAATTATGGGTCTTAGTGAGTTTTAGTGTCAGGCTATAAGTTAACGATAGCTACAATATAACTCCGTTATGAGTGGACTTATATTTTAGCTATGCGTATTGGTAAAATACTCACGATATCAGCCAGTCGGATTAACGTACTAACACACAAAATTCTATGTCAACTTAAACGTTTATAGTCTGATGTATGTCGTTTAGTGAGAACTTATCATTAAAATGGCTGTCTAAAAACAATTACAAAGAGCTGAGTGACGTCAATTTCATTCCAGCAATGAATATGACTAACTCACCGATCAAGGGGACTGAAGCACGAAGCAAAAGAATTCATTCGTTAAGAAGTTGGCAGAAATATCATGACATATGTACGTAATCCCCCCCCCCCCCAGTCCTGAAATAAAAGAGCGAAAAATTGGAATTCCGATTGCTCAGTTGGTAGAGCACTCCCCTCACAGGCAAAGTGATTGGTATTAATCCCGTGTGCAGTCGAGGTTTAGTTTTTCAGACCTTTCTTCTCAACCAGCAGTGATTGGGTAGCTGGGTCTATTAGATCTGGCGGGCAGTATTTAACAATAGACTAGCTTCCTATCCAAAGTATAGAAGGAACACAATTGAGGTCACTCAGCTCTTTGCTGTTAGTTTTAGCCAGCATTTTTATAATTAATTCTCATTAATTTCTATCAATCAGATTATAAACGTATAAGGTTACACATTGTGTTGTGTGTTGGTACGTTATATCCGGCTGGCGAAATGTGTGAGTCTTTTGGCTAAACGCACAGCAACAATATGATGCAATTGTACACACCGCTTAACGCTACACATACCGGGATAAACTCCTTCTTGCTTGGCCTTATGATTCTAAGTGACCGCTTTTTTAAAACGAAATTTTCTATTCCAACACGACATTCTGGCGGGTGTTTCTGTTAATCATTGTAAAACTGACAAGCATTTCGAACCACCATACGTGTTTTCCCACTCAAATACCGATGCTGTGCGTTTAGCCAAAAAAAAAAACTCACATCCTTCGCCAACCGGATATCACATAGACACACACATACACACAGACACACACACACACACATACATACATACAAATATAAAAACGACTAACAATTGTCCATGACAGCGGTTTCTATACTATGTGTGCGTGTGTGTGTGTGTGTGTGTATGTGTGTGTGTATACGGCAGTTAACTGGTTAGCAATCAGAGTGAAGAAATTGTTTTCTTAAAAACTCAAGAAAATAAAGATTTTGAATATCCTCAATTGAGAAAATAATATTTTTATCAAATTTCAAAATTCAGTATCTAGATTCAATTTGTGACCATTTGCGGCAATGTGTCGAAACGAAATGATAAAAGATAAGTTGGGTTTCAAGTCAAAACAATAACTTATTATAAACGAGTATTAAAGAATTAAATTTATTTGAAGTCTACAACAAAACTCACTCTCCTCAGCAAAACATTTATTTTGGTTCATTTTTAAAGTTAAAGATAAAAATCAAATTTAAGACAGCCACTTTGACTCAAGTTTTATAAGTTAAAGACTAAATCAATTTAAAACATTTACTTTGAATCCAAGTTTGTAAATTAAAGATAAAATTCAATTTAGAGCATTCACTTTGATTCACAATTTATAAGTTAAAGATAAAATTCAATTTGAAACTAATATTTTGACTCAAAGTTTATGAGTTAAAGATAAGATTCAATTTAAGACAATTGCTTTGACTCAAAGTTTATAGATAGTTCGAAGATGACGTCACTCAGGTCTTTGTTATTGTTTTTTGCCATCCGCGTTTATGAGTAATGCTCACTGAGCTGTATTAACCCGAATATAAACGTTCATGGATACACACAGTTTTGTGTGTTGGTCCGTTATACTTCCGGATGGCAATGTTATGAGCTTCTTAGACAAGCGCATACTATCTATAGTCATTTACAAAAGACACGAGACAGTTTGTATTTGCTATTGCCTCACATAAGAGAAAACATATTGGTACATTGTATATATTTTTAAAGAAGTAGACATTTTTTTTTCATTCTGTTGATGTATTAACTCATGCCTTTATTGACACGATTGAAAAGCAGATGCGGTCCGCCAAACAGGTCAGTACCAACGTGTCTCCTTAATCCCATAGAACATAATATTATGTGGGACTGTAATAATGCTAAAAAATTTTAAAGCAAAATAAGAACGATGAATTGTTGGACAGACTAAATACAATTTGGAATTATACCAACAGAATCAGTCCATCAGCTGTCATCATCGACGAGGCGAAGGTGGTGGACTGACAAAATACTAAAGCAGGTACATCATGTTTGCTGATTTCAATTTTGTGCTCGATTTTGAAAAATTGATTTTTTGAAGAACTTGTTTTAAAATCTGCGACTTTTTAACAATTATTACAATACATTTAAATATGCGCCAAAAAAAAAAAAAAAAGAAATGCTGGTTATGTCTAGGTTTCCAATAAGTCTACGTCATTCCATTGGTCCCAACCAGTATCGAACTATTAGCGGAAACTGTCCGCAACCTGTCTAGTTTCTTTTGTAAATGACTATAGCGTAATGCTTTATACGGGGTCCCTAGCCCACAGCAACGCTTAACATATAGGATGAGACATGACGCCTGTTAGGCGAGATAATATTTTTTCCCGACAGACAGCGCTGTAAACGGCCAGGTACTCATTTTACACCTGAGTACGGTTAGAAAATGTAAATAAAGCCACTCCAAGGACTCAACTATGCGCGGCTCAGAGCGGGACTGGTACCCAGGACCTTCCGATCCGAAAGCGAGTGTCCTACCACAAGACCACATAAAAACAATAAACTATTTCAACAACAGAGCCACAACAAATGGTAAATACAGTGAAGTGTGTGTAAAATACATATCCGAATTTAATTATATAATCAAGAACACATTATAATGTGTCTACAATTAGATTCTTGTTGGTGTGTAATAATATTCTTTCTACAAATGGTCAGATGGTTACGTGTATCATGAACTGTCAAACTGTTAAAGAAAAAAAATACCATATAACTAATGGGTATTAGCTATTGAGTAGAATAAAATTGTGTTGTTTTCAGATAAAATGATAAATAAATCATTGTAACTTCACATCATTAGATTTTTAAAAATGCAATTCATAAAAAGCGTTGTTTTAGAAGACATCAACATTTATTTATTTATTTCAACGATTATGATTCGGCATCCGGGGTCGAATTAAGTTTTGAACAATCATAGTCCATGATGGTGGTCGCTCCGAGTAGAATGTATTTGCCGCACGATGAGTCTTCGACCATCTCCTGTACCATTTCACATATCATTGAACTTGGGGCACAGAAACTCTGGAAACATCTGTGCATCAACAGTAACACCTAGAGGGAAAAAGGGGAGGGGGGGGGGCGTATAGAGAGGAGGTAAAGAGAAAATGCTAGACAAATTTATAAATGAAAAGATATATGTTCCAAAGAAGTCACGCCTCTCCAATCCGAACACCTCAATTCCCAGCATTATATCCAGATTACAGAGACCCCCGGAGAGTGGAATCAGTCCCTAAAGAGTACAAATATAGAAAAGGAAAATCCGTCCCCAGGCATCCTATCCGGATAATGGAGACATCCGGATTGTGGAGTTTGACTACAGAAATGTGCTTTGAAGGCAATAGGCTTCAATATTCGCGATGTCACTTCCCTCGTATTGGCGTATAGTAACTTAGTAACTGGTTCAAAACTATCGGAACAATGGCGGACGCCCTTATGAAATACTTCTCTGACGAGCATAAACATGTATCCAGAGGAGAACAACATTATAAACCTGATCATGTTTTGACTTTTATACATTCTGATCACATGACATGTGAAAAAGTTCTAGCCAGCATGAAGAATAAAAAGTACCGATTTTCTTTGTTTAGAACCAAGCTGCTGGTTGCTGGGCGGACGTGACATCAGACTATTGAATACTAATAAGGATCGGTGGGTTCAATGTAGTCCCTTGAAATAGATACGATGTCAAGGGCGTCAGAAACTAACCGTGTAAGCGTGAGAGAGATGATTTTGAAAAAAAAAATATTTAAAAACGAGGCTTCTGCAAAAACACTTAATATGTGTGTTTAAATCTCTTAACTATTTCAGAAGTTTGTGTTGGTTGGTCATAAGGTGGAAGAGGATTTGGCTTTGAGATAAATAAAAAATAATGTTATCGTTCATGGCGCTGAATGGTTTGAGTCGGATACTAAGTTTGGTCAAGTTTTAGTCATTTTCTGAGGCCGTGCTTGGAGCTTAGTCTAAGATTAGTTACTAGGATAATCATAGAGTCGACAAAATAGCAGCTTTTTTTTAGATTGGGAGCTTCGATTCGGAAGGAAAATACGTCGGTTACGAATGACAGAGGCAAGAAGTGTCCTGTACTCAGTGGCGTGGCGTATTGACGGCATATGGTGGTGCCATGATTAGAAGAAGAAAAAAAAAATCTAAAACA
>NC_088363.1:33799746-33819417 GCF_034508935.2 Berghia stephanieae
GTTCAAATATGAAATGGAACGAATTATTATCTATAGCGGATGTGTTGCTAATTTCCTCTTTGGAAATCTTTTGAGTTGAAAGTATCAAGGCCGGTATTTTACCTACCATCGTGTACCAGAGAGCGTGATTTTACCAGCACAAAATAGTAGACGTGGGTCGAGAAGGAAGCGATCTACTCAAGCACCCATCCGAAGTTTTCCCTTCTCGGGCTGGTAAACCCGGTCGTTCTATAAACTGATCTATCGTGACTCAGGTTGCAATGAAGTCAGTGCATAAAAAAAAATATCATCATGCTTTCATTCTGACATAGACAACTACAAATATCGTGATTGAGCTTTTGTAATCAGAAATACAAAGACATAAATTAAAACAATCTGTATACTCTTTACACTTGGAAACGATCAAGCAACTGGTATCTTCCATTGGCAATTTTTTAAAGCAAATCATAGCACAGTCACAATCTTTACGCCACAAGAACCAGTTGACCTGAAGGAAAATTTATATTTTGTGGACGTCAAAAAAAAAAGAATTCTCATTTGAACATCTTGTAATATAGAGCCATGTTTTCAATGTTTGTTGTTATAATATACATTACGTGCATATTTTGGAAAGAACTTCGCACTGAAATAATTCATCCGCCTGTGACATTATAATATGGAAAAAAAATAACCGTGCTTTTGACATTATATGCGAAGGACCAAGTTTGAGAGTTTATTTTTTGGCAAGCTGATGGTCATTTAAATTGATCGATATCTAAAGGACAAGATTTCATTTTTAAATATGTGTTTTTCTAGAGTACTGTAGTTCACTGATTGAATACACGTTTAGGTTAAAGTGAGATGCTCGGATTCGTTGACAACTTTCAAATCCCGCTTAATTAAAGTTTTATCTTTTTACGCCATAAGTTGCAATAATATTTGCAATACTATTATCATATTTTGTTGTTGTTAAATTGAATTCGTATCACTTTTCCATCAACACTTGTCTTACTTGTAATATGTTTTGTTTTATATCACTGTAAAGCGCTTAGAGCATGTGACAACGGGTAAAGCTCTATATAAATGCCAATCATTATTATTATCATTATTATTATTATTATTATTGTTATTATTATTATTATTATTATTATTATTATTATTATTATTATTATTATTATCATTATTATCATTATTATTATTATTATTATTATTATTATTATTATTATTATTATTATTATTATTATTATTATTATTATTATCATTATTATTATTATTATTATTATTATTATTATTATTATTATTATATCATCATCATCATCATCATCATATTATTTTTATTATTATTATTATTATTATTATTATTATTATTATTATTATTATTATTATTATTATTATTTCTTCTTCTTATTATTATTATCATTATTATTATTATTATTATTATTATTATTATTATTATTATTATTATTATAAAGAGACCACTCACCGTATTCATCCTTTCTATTTCTAGCTGTCTATCCCTCTCTGCCTCGTCCTCAATCGTGTCTTCATTTTTCTTCTTATAGGTCTTGCCGTAACATTTCATGAATTTTGGATATGCCGTGGCAAACATACAGTTCTTTATAGCGCAGACCAAAGGTGTCGTTTTGCACTCTTTTGCGGTGTTGGCAAAAGCTTGAAGTAAGGGGGGTGCATTTCGGCTTAATGTTGAAATAACAAGACAAAGAAAAAAAGGAAAGCAGCTGAATGTTGTTCAGAAAAAAAAATTATTAAAAGGTTGCGATGCTTAAAAGACTGTAACGATGAAGAGGACGATGATGATGATAATGATGACGATCATGACGATGATGATGATAATGATGATGATGATGATGATTTATGATGAGATGATGATAATAATGATGATAAAATAATAATAATAATAATAATAATAATAATAATAATAATAATAATAATAATAATAATAATAATAATAATAATAATGATAATAATAATAATAATAATAATAATAATAATAATAATAATAATAATAATAATAATAATAATAATAATGATAATTATCGTGAGCTAGGTGCTGACACAAACACACACACACACTTCATCGGAAGCGAGGACGAGAGACGCATGCGCAAAACCACGTTTACGTTGTCCCTGTAAGGGCACTTGTGTTTGAATGACGAGCACGTCGATTGTATTGAAGGCAGGTGTCGCTGTAGGGATCCGCCTATGGCAAGGGGGATGGAACAGTGGTGTGTGCCACGAACAGTATATTGTCGTAGTCATCATCATTATCATTGTTATCATCGTCGTCATCATCATCGTCATTATCTTTCTCATCATCATCATCATCATCATCATCATCATCATCATCATCATCATCAACATCATCATCACCATCATCAGCATCATCATCATCATCATCATCATCATCATCATCATCACCATCATCATCATCATCATCATCATCATCATCACCACCATCATCAGCATCATTATCATCATCATCATCACCATCATCGCCATCGTCATCGTCGTCGTCATCATGACCATCATGGAGGAGACCACTGAGCCGAAGTTTATACCCGTTTTACAGCGTAAAATGGATAAATGCAATTGCTTGCTACCCGTTGGATAAGAGGCTAGTCCATCATAAAATGATTTCCGTCAGATCTGATAGACCCAGCTACGCACTCACTGCACACAAAAGATATCGACTACAACCGGGATCGATCTCAGACTCTTTTCGTGTAAAGCTAGTGTATTATCAACTGAGCTTGTGACACCTCTTGATTTATTGAGGAGAATTAATATCATTTAACAAGTGACTGTGGTCCCTCTAGCTAGGGGGTCCCGATAGCTCAGATGGTAGAGTACTCGCTTCACGCGCAAAGGGACCGATAATAATAATAATAATAATAATAATAATAATAATAATAATAATAATAATAATAATAATAATAATAATAATCCCTCGTGCAATCGAGATTTTCTTTTCTGAAACCCCCCCCCCCTCCACACTGTCCACCCAGCATTGATTAGGTAGCTGGGTCGTTAGATCTGGCCGAAAGAACTTTGTGATAGACCATCGTCCTCTCCAAAGGGTAGCAAGCAATTGCTATAGAATCCGAATCCATGGACCGAATGACTCTGGAGGACTACTTGAAAAAAAAAGTAATAACAACAACAACAACAACAACAATAATAATAATAATAATAATAATAATAATAATAATAATAATAATAATAATATGATGATGATGATATAATAATAATAATAATAATAATAATAATAATAATAATAAACATAGTAATAATAATAATAATAATAATAATAATAATAATAATAATAATAATAATAATAATAATAGTAATAATAATAATAATAATAATAATGATAAGGATAATAGTGGTAATAATGATAATCAAAATAATAATAATAATAATAATAATAATAATAATAATAATAATAATAATAATAATAATAATAATAATAATAATAATAATAATGACTACGACTTACTGACTTAAGGCCTTTCGCTTCCTAATCATCCGATCGGGACGCCTCGGCTGTCTCTCTAATCATCTGTGTCATTTCCTTCCACAGTTCAAGGTCTTTTGCTGTGGATGCTAAGTTCACAAGGTCTTCCTTTGATTTTAATTCTTTGTTATTTTGAAGGCGTTTCAGGTCTCGATTGAGGACAGTATAAATTGACGTGGGTGGTCTACCTTGATATTTCTTGTGTCCGGATGGGGTGAAAAACGTATTCATGGCTTTATTAGCTGATATATTTTCATCTCTTCTGAGTATATGCCCAAGAAGCCGCCATCTTGCCTCCAGGATTTGAATGTATAAGGGTCTTTCATTTCATTTTTCATACAGTATTTTATTGCTCATTTTTGGTGGGTATCGTATATTCAGGACTCTTCTCAGTTGTTTTCTATGGAATCTGTCTAATCTTTGCTCTTCGGCTCCAGTCAGTGCACATGTTCCGCAGTTCTATATAAGCACTGATTTTACAAGGGTTGTGTATAATTTGATTTTAGTATTTAATTCTATTTTATCTTTTCTAATCCATATATGTAGTAATTTATTCAATGCAGCCGTCGATAAACTGTTTCTTCTCTCTACATCGTCCTTATCTCCTATCGATGATCCTACGTTTTTCGTGGCTCTCCATCCATCTTTCTTCCTTGGCAATAATGTTACATCTGTTTTGTCACTATTTACGTACAGTTGGTGATTTTGTAAGGCTCTTTGGATGTCATTTACATTGACTTGTTTCAGACCAATAAAGTCGATGTCGTCTGCATATGCAATTTCCATGGGGAGTTCGTTTTCAAAACGTAATTGGGCCGAAGGTACAGATTTACGCACAACTTTTAAAGCATTTTCTAGGTAAATGACAAATAAAACAGGGCTTAGGCTGTCTCCTTGTGGTGTACCGATGTTCCTGGGAATGATTTATTATCTGAGGCACCGATTATTTTGGTGGTTATCCAGGTTTCACTTATAAGGAATCTGATCAATCTAACTTCATCTTCCATAACAATTCCTTTCCAAATATTTAGCAACGATTGGCTATTGATAGTATCGAAGGCGGCAGACATATCTATTCCAGTTATAACTATTTCTACTTTTTCTGACAGGGTTTTGGCAGCAAGCCATTTATGGGTCCAAACTACATCTGCAGTACTTCTCTCCGTCCTGAATCCGCTTTGACTATGTGACAAACAATTTTCAACAATCGATTTAATTCTATTCACTGTGGTCAGGGAGAGCGATTTTCTAATTGTATTAAGAAGAGTAATTGGTCTCTATTCTTTGGAGGGCCTTTTGGTTTTCCTGGCTTTTGGATTTATATCAGCTCCCCTTTATTAATATCCTGGTTCTGGTGATGTTCAAACGTCTGATCTAAAATGTCTGCTATGTGTTCATCTAATAAGGGTGGTCCATATTTTAGAAGTTCAGCGCATACTCCATCTTTCCTGGTGCTCTGTTGTTGTAATAGGTTTAAATAGTGGTCGGGGATCTCCCTCAAATGAGCAGACGAATGGCATTTTGGTGTCTTGAAATTTTGTTTTATGGTATTCAAAAAGAACATGTGAAATGTCATTGGGGTTAATAGTTAATTTTCACGAGTCGTCCTCTATCTTTGGGTTTTCAAATGGTCTTTGGTTTATTAGTCTCACAGCTTTATACATTGCTTGATCATTGTTGCATTTATTAATAGTATCAACTTTTTTGTCCAACTCTTCATTTCTAAGATCAATTACTCTATGTCTAATGCGGTGTAATATTTTGTTTCGTTCATATTTGAGTTTCTGTCTTTCACATTCCTTTTTTTAGTTTTGTATTCTTATTCGCAAATCTTTTTGTCAGTTAGATAATTGAGCTATGATGGTGTCATACGTACGGCCTTGTCGTTTGGTTGCAGTTGTCCCGGCGCTTTGAATTGCAGTATTTATTATTGAACTTCAGACCCGTGACCATGCTTCGTTTGGTGTGTTGTTGTTGTTCGTTAAATTGTCCAGTTCAGTAGTGAGTTGTCGCTGGTATTGTTTACGACATCGTGAGTTGTTGACAATATTTGTAATATTTATTTTTGGTTCATGAATTGTTGTGCTATGTTTTCTTGATTGTTTGTGCCATTCAATAACAAAGTTTGTTTTAATTAGTCTATGATATTTTGTTATCAATGTGCCAGCGTATGATCTCGCATTTTATGAATTTTTTGTGTCTTTGTCTTCACAGTATAAAATCAATTTGGTTGTAAATGTTAATAACTGCTCCTGTTTCTTTATTTTTTCTCTGTCCTACCCACGTCGTTTGGTGTCGAGAAGCATGATTAAATGCGCTGTTTTTGACAAATAAATGTTTGTCTTCGCAAGAACCCACCAGTCTTTCTCCGTTATAATTTCGTATACCCTTCGAATAAGACCCAAGGCAATTCTCCCCTTCTTCCCGTTTGCCAACTTTAGCATTGACATCTCCAGCTATTATTAGCAGTGTTTTATTTCCTAGATTAGTAATAGTTTCGTTGAGATTTCTGTAAAAACTTTTTATTTCTTCCGGAAATTTTTCTGCTCTTTCAGTGGTTGGTGCGTAAACATTGTTGACGGAAATTGCCCTTTGTTTATAATAATAATAATAATAATAATAATAATAATAATATAATAATAATAATAATAATATAATAATAATAATAATAAAAATAACAATAATAATAATAGTAATAATAATGATGATGATAATAATAGTAATAATAACATATAATAATAATAATATAATAATAATAATAATAATAATAATAATAATAATAATAATAATAATAATAATAATAATAATAATAATAATAATAATAATAATAATAATAATAATAATAATAATAATAATAATAATAATAATAATAATAATAATAATGGTGATGATGATGATGATGATGATGATGATGATGATGATGATGATGATGATGATGATGATGATGATGATGATGATATGAATATAATAATAATAATAATAATAATAATAATAATAATAATAATAATAATAATAATAATAATAATAATAATAATGATAATAATAATAAAATTAATAATAATAATAATAATAATAATAATAATAATAATAATAATAATAATAATAATAATAAAATAATAATAATAATAATAATAATAATAATAATGATGATGAGATGATGATGAATGATGATGATGATGATGATGATGATGATGATGATAGATGATAATGATGATGATGATGATGATGATGATGATGATGATGATGATGATGATGATGATGATGATGATGATGATGATGATGGTAATAATAATACCAAGTGACTATTGGTCAGTACTGACAAATAGACGACTTACAAATTCTGGTTTGGAGCAGTTTTGAGTACACGATACATAATGGCAGTTTGAGCATCAATATCCTCCTTCCCAGTCGCCGTTACCAATTCATCGATTTGGTCACGAATCGTTTCGGTCGGCGACAAACACAGTCCACTCGAGAACGTTCGCGCTGAGGGAATACAAATATAATCATAATAAGGAAGAACAGTGTGAAGTCAAAAAACTGGTTCCTACTTCATTGGAAATGTAAAACCTCATTTCCGGAGGACTGAATACATGTCTTGTGAAATTAATCTTCTGGTGTCGGAGTGATGGTATCTTATTTTCTAGTCTACGTTAATGCTGGTCGTCAATAAAGATAACTAATCCTCGTTTTTATACGTCCCTTATTCCTAAGAATCGACCTAAACATCCTGCTACAAACATAGTTATGTCACCTTTATGTAACCTATTCATTATTAGTACTCTGAAGGACTGGTTATATACATACTCCCAAGGGTTTAGGAACCAAAACAGTAGAGGGTTTGATGTCACGACTCTTCTTCTTTCTCTATTAGATAAATGCCACTAACATTCCAGTGGAGTGGATATTGCTCAAGTTAAATATATATATATATATATATATATATATATATATATATATATATATATATATATATATATATATATATATATATAAATGTGTGTGTAGTAGCGTATGGCTACACCTCCAAATTCATTTCGTCATCCCAGCTTCGTAAGTCTTCCTCCTCCCTAAGGACGGTTTCATAGCCACCTTCAAGTTTAGTAACTGGACAGTGGAGGACGATGTGATCGCTGGTCTCTGAGGCTGCCTGACATTTCCGGCAGGTATCACTGTTTCCAAGTTTCCATCTGCACATAATATTTGATGCAGTTCTGCCATGTCCAGTTAAGAGGCATTAACCCAGTATTTCCTGGCGTTATGGAATGCGGACACTCTTTTAGTTGGATCTTTTATGATGTTTCCTCCTCTTGGTGTTTCCCTGTTCCACATTTCTCTTCAGTTTTCCTTCACACTGAAGTCTGCCATTTTTGTTTGGTGAAAAGGTTTTCTCGATTTGAGTCTTGTTGTTGAAGGTGCTCCCTTTATGATTGCTTTTATGGGAGTGTTGTTTGTGGCTTCGTCAATTCTTGCATGCATCTTTTGATTAGCGTCTTGTCGTCTAAGACTTGGTGGTGCAATGCCCCTCAGTGTAGGGGGCCACTGAGTTGGAGTTGACTTGAGACATCCTGTTATAGTTCTCATTGATTCTCTTAATCGGGTGCCAATGCCGTTTACACGTGGGCTGCTCATCCAAACAGGTGCACAGTATTCTCCCACACTATAGCACAATGCCAAAGCAGACGTTCTCAGTACCTGTGGTGAGGCTCCCCAGGTGGCACTTGCGAGTTTTCTCACCAGGCTGTTTCTTTTTGCGATTTTTTTTCGGTTCCCTCAATGTGTTTGCGATAATTTATTTGTCTGTTCAACGTAATGCCAAGGTATTTAGGATTGGAGTCTGGGGTAGTATTGAGTTACCGGCTGTGATTTGCAGTTCTTTTGTTGCCTCTCTATTATTCAAGTGGACGTTTCTGGATATTGATTTGGTGTTATTCATTTTAATTACCACCTATCCAAATGTTGTTTCAGACGGGTGGTGTCTTTGCTTAGAACTGCTTTAATCTCTTTCCAGTTTTTCGATTGATAGGCTCAGGCCCTGTCATCAGCGTATCCAAGTTTGAGTGCTTGGCAGTTTGGCATGTCGGAGATATAAACATTGAAGAAATACTGCTAATACTGAACCTTGTGGTACCCCATTTTTAATTTTCCGTGTTTTTCTTTTGTTTTCTCCCAATATGACATGAAATTGTCTTGTGCCAGTCGTGGTAGACAGCAGTTTAAGCGTCTTTTCACAAGGAATCATTTTTGAGAGCTTTAATATCAGTCCAAACAGTGTCGTAATCTGCCGATAAGTATATGAGGACTGCACCAGTCTTCTTTTTGTTCTGAAAGCCTGCTTCGATGTATGAGGTCAGCGCAAGGACCTGTTTACTTGTGCTTCTTTATGGGCCTAAAACCCCGCTTGTTCTGGTGGTATGCAGGGATTTACAATGGGGTGATTCGCTCTAGTACGATTCTTTCCAGGAGCTTGTATAAGCAATAAAGTAGAAATATTGGTCTATAGCTGGATGGTTCAGTCATTGGTTTGCCTGGTTTTAAGATGGCGATTACTTTGGCATGTTTCCAAATTTGTGGGTATGTGGCCTTTTCCATGATGTCTGTCATAGTATTTGCCAGCCAGTCGATTGTTTCTGGTCAAAAGTTAGTAATCATGTCGGGGTATATTCCGTCAATGCCAGCAGCTTTGCCATTTTTTAATTTTCTTTATTGCTCTTTTCATTTCGTTAATCGTTATTGGGACACTTAAAAACATGCTATGGTCAGGCAAAGTTTTCAGGGTCTTTTGATATTATTTTCTTATTTCTTTTTCAAATTGAAGATTTGGGATGTGTTGTCCCGTTGTTTAATTTCTTTGGCAATTTCGCGGCTGCAATCTGGGAAAGGGGGGGGGGAGGGCTGATTCTGTTTCACGAGGTTCAGGGTTTCGCTTTTTTAGGGTTTGGCATGCATGACGGCTGGAGTGACTGAGGTCAAAGTTTTCAACCGTTTCTACCCATCTCTCTTTTCTCACGTTGACACTGTCCTTCCCTCAAGATACAACATTCAGGGATATCACGTAATAAACAAACAACAACATAGGCACTATGGCATCATCGCTTATGCCAGAGCAGCAGCCCAAGTCACTGACCTGAGAGGCAGCACAGAAATCAACGGCACACAAAGAATCACTTTTAAATTTGGTGACACTGAAATTACTAATGTATACAAACCACCAAATCTTAACAGGGCCTCGTACCCTAAAGACCGAGTAAATCACCCATCCACAATCATGGGAGACATCAACAGCCACCATTCCGAATGGGGTTACAACAAAAATGACACTCCATGGAATGAGATCTCACAATGGGCAAACCTTAATGACCTATCACACATTTACAACCCCAAAGACAAAGGAACTCTAAGATCGGCCCGTTGGCGCAGAGACCATACCCCAGACCTCGTGTTTGTAACAAAGGACCCAAATGGAAATTCGTTGAAGTCAACTAGAGAATCCTGTGAGATTTTCCTCACAGTCAGCATCGTCCAGTCCTTCTTAGAACTGGAATCCAAATCCCAATCATGAACACTTTGCCCAAACCAAGGTGAAATGTTTGAAAGGCAAACTGGAAAGCTTTCGCTGATGAAATTGACAAAACCTGCCAAAGGATCCCCCAAAAAACTGAGAATATAGGGATATTTAACAAACTTGTCCTAATCTCCGCAAAGAAGAACATACCCAGGGCTCTAATTCATGGAGCTGGACTACGACGATAGTCTGAGACTAAATCCGTAGTCTCTGACTAAAAGGCGTTGTAAGCTATTCATGAACCCGGACTACGCAAAGTCTTACGACTAAACGAGGGACTAAACGGGTGAAATTTACACCCGCGAACTAGCAGGCGTAAATAGCGTAGTCCGCAGTGGCGGTTCTAGCCTATTTACAGTGGTGGGGCAAAGATGATTCGGTCATAAATATATATATTATATATATATATATATATATATATATATATATATATATATATATATATATATATATATATATATATATTATTTTTTATTTTATTTTATTATTATTTATTTATTTTTAATTAATTTTTTTTTTAAATTATTATTTTTTTTCACCTTTAAAAAATAATATTTCAACCACAAATAATCACATTCACAATGAAATGACAATACAAGTAGATTTTAATTATTCCAAACGTAATCAAAACTGAATCACGAAAGAGAATACCACTAAAAAATAAAGCGACGAGACATAATGCGACAACACCTTGACAATACAAGTCCATTTCGTTCACTCGAAAAAATTAAAGATTTGCTTTAATCCCTCAACGGCGAGATTAATATTTCTGTTACATTATTGGTTTTCAGTAGTATGTAGTAACCTTAAAGTTTTAATCGAGAAGCAACAACAGCGATATGACTCGAGTTTCATTCAGAGCTCAAATTGCATTTCACTGCTGTCTTGATGATTAGAGTGATTGTGCCGGTGGTGGTAGTGGTTTGAATAGTGGTAGCGGTGGTGGTGGTGGTGGAGGAGGATGTAATTATGGTAGTGGTTTTGGTGGTGCTGTTGGTTAGAATGATAGTTGTGGAGACGATGACGGAAATGTTATGATGATGTTGATATTGTTTTTATTGCTATTGTAGTACTTGTTGTTAATATTTGTTGTGTTGTTAATGATGAAGATAATGATGATGATGATGATGATGATGATGATGATGATGATGATGATGATAATGATGATTATGATGACAACGACGATGTCGTCGACAATGATGGTTACCATACGATATTACAAAGTTTATTCAATCTTAGGCTTTCGACAATAAATCATACAATTTGATGACCACATGAAAGTGGGAAAAAAATGGTAAATGGAACCAAACAATAAACTGATACCATTAATAACCACACAAAAATACAACAATAGTAATACCACCAATACGTACAATAATAATAATAATAATAATAATAATAATAATAATAATAATAATAATAATAATAATAATAATAACAATAATAATAATGATGATGATGATAATAATAATAATAATAATAATAATAATAATAATAATAATAATAATAATAATAATAATAATAATAATAATAATAATAATAATAATAATAATAACAATAATAATATTACCATCATCATTACTACCACCACCATCATTACTACTACCACCACCGCTACCACTATCACTACCACCATCACCATCATTATTACGTTTCCAATCATTTTTTCTCGTTTAAAAAAAATTGATATCTATCAAAACAGTCGAAATTCCGGTCATTTTTTAAAAGGGTAGTTAAAATATCTACGATTTTATTAGCCCTGAAAACTACGATTTTTATTTTCCTATTTCAAGTAGGCAGCTCTGCTATGACAAGTACTCGTATCAGTATCAGTTCCATAGTCAAAATAAGACAAACAAAAACAACGTTTATTTAATCTTAGGCTTTCGCCAATACTTCATACAATACAATTAAGACAAAATAATGTTACGAATTTCTCCTCATGCATTCGTTAGACTATAACAATAACGACCGTGTTATCTTTACTCCTTACCCAACCAACCCCGAGCTTCCCGCCTCTTCATCGCGAACTATCTTATGTATGTATTAGCTTCAGGACGGGCAAGTACGGAATCTGCCCACCCTTCCGTATTTCCTCTATAAGTCAGTTAGAATTCAACTCTCTCCTTTTCTCAGAAGAGTATTTCTCGTATACTAATTCAAATGTTGAGCAAACCAAAATGGTGGTTGTATTTTATATATTTATTTAGTCGTGACTTTTGAATAAAAGTGTTTTGTTTTATTATACGGAATACAATAGAAAATTACATTGTTTTGCAAAATTATTTTGTCTGGCAATAAAAATACAGGGGTAATTACTTTAAGAATTAAAAAAAAAAAGAACTAACAAATTAATTTGTTAAAAAACAAAACAAAAAAAAAAAAAAAAACAACAACAACAAAAAACAAATAAGAAAACAATTTAAATAAATGAGTTTTGAGAAGCACTAAAGAAAACGAGAAAAAAAAGAAAAGTTTAAATGGATAAACAAATATATAAAAACAACACAAATCAATACTAAATTGATGTAAAATTAGTAAATTAATAAATTTAATTCAATACTGGAACATTCCCAAAGTCATTACATCAATGGTACCAGCACAAGTAAGGCAATAAATAAGAAAAAGTTCGTTTGCCAAAATCTCTATTTAGTTTTCACTGGTTAATAAGGTGGGCTCATTTGAATTAGCCCGACCTAGTACTAGAGAGGCCAGACAGCAAAAATCGGAGTTAGTTCACCGTCAGGCGACGAGACGATGAGATGACGATGTGGGCGGAGTGGAGTGGTTGGGGGGGGGGGGGGGGGGGGGTGATAAAAAAAGAACAGGAGCGTATCCTGGTTTATGCATTAAGGGATGCATGGTGATTCGCAATCTATCAAAAATACACACAAATTGATTTCAGTACGAAGTATAAAGTTTAAGTAGTAACTTTTGAAATTATCTAATTTAAATTTGATTATTTCAGACCTGGTAATACAGCATATAACTTGAAAAAACAGGCTGGTATTTGCCCACCCTGCCCATTATTACCAGCCGTCCCTGGTAGTCCGGGACTAAATATTAAAATTATATGTGCTACACGCTGGGGGGAAGTAATTGTACAGCGATTAGAACAAGTCTATCCGACAATTTTTTATTTTGTTTTTGTTTATTTATTTATTTTTAACTGTATTTTTTGTTGGTTTTGTTGGTTTTGTTTTGTTTTTTTTTGTTTTTTCTTTTCTTTTCTCGAAGATTCGACAATCGCACGTACACTCCTCATCTTGCCCATTCCACACACTCCCCAGGGACTCATTCCCCCACACTGTTTCATAGTAACTTCCTACTATTACAATTACAACTGCTGCCACCACCACCACTACTGCAACTACTACTACTACTACTACTACTACTACTACTACTACTACTACTACTACTACTACTACTACTACTACTACTACTACTACTACTAATAATAATAATAATAATAATACTATCACTACTATCACTACTACTACTACTACTACTACTACTACTACTACTACTACTACTACTACAACAATACCACTACTACTACTACTACTACTACTACTACTACTACTACTACTACTACTACTACTACTACTACTACTACTACTACTACTACTACTACTACTACTACTACTACTACTACTACTACTATAACATTTCTATTATGTCTTTTATCGTCCATTATTTTCTAGAAAGTTCACGTCTCTCACATGGCCTTATCACTTCTATCACACCATTGGGATCCACGCCACGCTTACGATTCATTCACACTCCGACCATCGTTGAGTACAGACGATACAATCTATACTCCATTTCAATTTATTTGTTTTCAACGTTTATTTGTTTAGGGAGACCTTCCATAAGCTACTACATCCCAAGTATTCTTGTTCTAGTAGGGGGGTTGGGAGGGGGGGGGGGGACTTTAAAAAAAAGTTTCCCCCTCCCAAACCCCCTACTCGAACAAGAATGTAGTAGCTTATGGAAGGTCTCCCTTTGTTTATTGTGCTGACGAAGGGTTTTCCCCCGAAACTCTCATTGTCTATATTGTTCCCATCCGATGCATCTCCATCATCATTTTTTCGATAGTATTTTCGGGACCCCAGGCTTCAGGCAGCTCCCACCAATCTCTACTTAGAACAACGCTACACCGTGGATAAGCATCATCTTAGTGCCATCGTAACTTATCTTTACAAAAAAAAAAAAAAAAAAAAAAAAAAAAAAAAAAAAAAAAAAAAAAAAAAAAAAAAAAAAACATTACACACACACATTCCCAAACAATTTTTAACCCCTAAAATTGTCTCACGCTATTTTTCTTTGTGGGTGGAAATAAAACGATCAAAACAAACACGAGGATAGATGATTTCAGATTTCTGTGCTACTTAGCATGACGCATGTGCATCTGGAAAATTAACACATTTCTATGACGTTTTGTGATACGTTTCCGGGGAATCCCCAGTTTAAAATAGACTACGAAGTCTCAGACTTTGCTATAGTCCAAGACTATCATAGTCTCGCTCCATGAATAAAACCCCAGGGGTTTTAGAAAACAATACATCCCATGCTTGAATGAGCGAAGCAAATAATTGTTGAAAAAATATGAGGAGCCACATGATGAACAGGTTGCAGAAGAACTACTAAACACACTACATGAAAGCCGAATGTGTGTGTGTGTGTGTGTGTGTGTGTGTGTGTGTGTGTGTGACTGAGGGGAGTTAGCTGGAACAACATCGAGTGCTCGACGAATTCGTGGAGCGAATTTTATATATATATATATATATATATATATATATATATATATATATATATATATATATATATATATATATATATATATAGAGAGAGAGAGAGAGAGAGAGAGAGAGAGAGAGAGTGAGAGAAAAAGAGAAAGTGTGTGTGTGTGTGTGTGTGTGTGTGTGCAACCTTTTTTCAGTTTTACCTCTCTTGTCTAACAAATCGGTGTCTGAAATATTATTGCCAACTGAGAGTAAAGTCACAATTTTAAAGAGACAAGGTTCTGATTATTTTCGTTTTCTTACCATTTACAACTTGGACTTTCAAGAAAACTCCTGGGTCCAGCTGGCCTACTTCTTTGGGCATTAAAAATTCGGCAGGTCTGAAAGATATGTAGAAAGTGTTTAGACATGTTTAAATCGTTACAGGTATTGACTATTAGTTGATGCTATGCATTTAGCCAACGTCCGCCAGCCGGGTATCACGTACCAACACACAAAACTATGTGTAATTTTGAGCGTTTATTGTATGATTGATATAATTTAGTGCGAACTACTCATAAAAATCGCTGACTAAAAACAATAACAAAGAGCTGAGCGGACGAAGTGGCCGAGTGGTTAAAGCATTGCACTGTGACCCGGAAGGTCCCGAGTTCGAGCCCGGCTTTAGGCACTTTCGTTTTTTTCCTTGAACAAGAATATTAACCCCCAATTTGCTCACTTGGACAACATGGGTGATTGCTGTTGACATCAGACATCTTGTTTGATGAATTGTCTATATTCCTTCGTGAAATGGCTAGGCGACGATGGCTTATGATGTCGTGGTGGAAAGGCATACTTCGGATCGGAAGGTCCTGGGTTCGAGCCTCGGGCTCGGCGCATAGTTGAGTCCTTGGAAATGGCTCTTTACTCGCATTCTCTCACCGTACTCAGGTGTAAACTGAGTACCTGGCCGTTAACAGCGTTGTCTTTGCCCGAAAAATGGTAATATCGCCTAACAGGCGTCATGCCCCGTCATCATCATCATCCTTGCCTTCTTCACCCTGGGTCAGGGTATAGGCCACAGACAAACAGTTTCCATCCTTCTCTATCCCTAGCTAACTTTTTTTTTTTATCTCATTCCAGGTCTTACCACTTCTCTGTATATCAGCTTCTTTAATTCTTCTCCATGTTCCTCGTGGCCTCCCCCTTGATCTTCTGCCCTGAGGGTTCCAGTCCAATACTTTCTTTGTTATAGTTGAGTCATTCTTTCTAAGCGTGTGTCCAATCCACCTCCATCGTCTTCTTCCTATTTCCTCTCCCACTGGTTTCTGCTGTGTTCTTTTCCATACTTCTTCATTTTTTATTCTATCCATCCATTTTATTCTGAGTAGCTTACGCATGCACCTGTTTACGAAAATCTGTACCCTCCTTAAACATGCCTGTGATGCGTTCCAAGTTTCACATCCATACAGTAGGACAGACTTCACGTTTTGAGTTGAAAAGTCTTAGCTTTAGTCGAAGGGAGATATCTTTAGTTCTCCAAACTCTGCTCAAAGATGTGAATGCAGCCTGTGCCTTTCCTATTCGCGCTTTCACCTCTGCTTCCGTGCCTCCATCCTTGTCAATTATACTTCCGAGATAGCAGAAAGTGTCTATATCTTCGAGTTCCTGATCTTTTACTTTGATCTGCTCCCTTTGACGCGTACCTATCCTCAAGACCTTTGACTTTGCAGGGTGAATTCTTAGACCAATTGATTCCGAGAGGCTGTTTATAATTGTGGTTTTTGCTTGCATCTGGTCCTGGGTGTGGGACAAAAGAGCCAGATCATCTGCAAAATCCAGATCATCCAACTGTGTCCAGGGGGTCCACTGTATCTCATTTCTTCTCCCTTTGGAGGTTTCCTTCATTAGCCAATCAATGGCAAGGATGAACAGGAATGGTGAGAGCAAGCATCCCTGCTTGACAACAGTCTTAATTTCAAAGCTGTCAGTAAGCTGATCTTCATGTACAACCCTGCAACTTGATCCTTCATACATTTCCTTAATGAGGTTTACTATCTTTTCAGGGAGTCCATAATGTGCCAGAATTTTCCACAATGTTGTTCTGTCAATACTGTCGAAAGCCTTCTCGTAATCCAAAAAGTTGACAATAAGAGGAGAGTTCCATTCTATAGACTGTTCCACTATGACTCGCAGAGAGGCAATCTGGTCAGTGGTTGAACGGTTTTTCCGAATACCTGCCTGTTCGTCCCGCAGTTTAGCATCTGTTGCATTCTTAATTCTCTCTAAAATAATACGGTTGAAAACCTTTCCTGGGATAGAAAGAAGAGTGATGCCTCGATAATTATTACAATTACTGAGGTCCCCTTTCTTTGGAAGCTTGATAAGATGTCCTCCCTTCCAATCCTTTGGGAATATCCCGTCATTCCAGATTCTCTCAAATAGTGGGTCAAATGCCTCAGCATTTCTTTCCGCATCAACTTTTAGAGCCTCCGGTGGAATCTGGTCTGGTCCAGCAGCTTTCCCCCTTTTCATCTTGTTAATGGCACCCACAATCTCTGCTATCGATGGTGGATCACAGCTCATTCCTTGCAGGCAAAATTTCTGGCTGGTTGTCTGGTGGTGGTCTGTTCAGAAGGCAGTTGAAATTTTCCCTCCATCGTTCAGATTGAGCCTCTTTTCCAAAAATAGTTTTCCCATTTTGTCTTTGACTGGTATCTCTGGTTTCCCATATTTTTCCAAAGTGTCTTGGTAGTTTGGTCATGTCCCGTCCTACATGTTAAAGGTTGCTGTTGACCAGGGACCCCTTGTAAAGCGATTTGAGCACATTTAGTGGATTTGCGCTATATAAAGCTCAATTATTTTTTTTTTAGGTAAGATTGGGTCACCCCAGTTCCAGCATGCCGTGTTGCAGAACTTGCTGGAATTCGATGTGCTAAAATCCAGCCAGTACTGTACCGAGAGCTACACGTTTTACACATGAAATGATAAGAAAGTGCAGAATTCGAACTTTGTATTCAGGCCGTAAGTCGTAAGTCTATTGTCGCATCAGTGGATCACAAAACTGCAATGTGTTGAAATGACAGGTACAAGAGTAATACGGCTATGTGGTCTAGTGGTATGACCCTCGCTTTCGGATCGGAAGGTCCTGGTTTCGAGCTTCGTCGGCGCATAGTTGAGTCCTTGGAAAAAGACTCTTTACTCACATTCTCTCACCGTACTCAGGTGTAAAATGAGCACCTGGCCGTTAACAGCATTGTCTCTGTCCGAAAAAAAATAACATCACCTAACAGGCGCCATGTCCCGTCCTAAATGTTAAATGTTGCTGTTGGCCAGGGACCCCTTGTAAAGCGCTTTGAGCACATTTAGTGGATATTACGCTATGTAGAAGCTCATTTAAAAAAAAAAATGAATAAACGACTTACCTGAATCCCATGCGGACCCCACAGAAATCGGCCCTCACTTCGACGACTGTGTTGTGCTCCGACCCGTAATGTGTCTCGATGGTTCCTAATCCATCGATGTGGGTTTCCACTGCATAGCCATACGCACCGCCCTCCACGGTGGTACCTTGTTCTGAAAACTGACGCCAAGAAAATAAGATGATGTAAAAGAGATAAGAAATAGCAGAAGTCACTGGCGCCAAGTAAAACCTTGCTTTGTTGGGCACTGTTTTATACACACTTTTCCAGATCTTGATCTTAGACAAGTGCCTGATTTCTCATTGTCACTTTGATATTTTCACAACTAAAATCTAGGAAGTCGGGGTTGAGTGCCCGATAAACCGGAAAGAAAACTCCAACGGAAGAATAATAACCATCACTTAGATTAGCCTTCCAAAACTGGAAATAAGCCTTTTAGATCTATTTTGTTTATCTTTTATTTATGCTTTGTTTGGCAGAGCATCATTCACGTCCTTTAAAATTGGATAATAGAGTTGTTGTTTTTTTTTTCTTTTTCTGTTTATAGAATGTTTTGAATGAAAATATTCCATTAAGTCTTTCCCTGATTTCAAAGACTATTATTCTAAAACCGTTATAGTCATTAACATCTAGTTTTCACTATCTTCTAAGTACAAGATATGAAGTGAGTCGGAAAGTGCCATAAGACATCAGAGCACTTTCTGGCACTTTTCTACTCACTTCATTTCTTGTTATTATCAACACAAGTGCCTGCTCCACTCAGTTTTATGAACTATCTTCTAAGGAAAAGCGATGCATTCATGTCTATAAGTCTTTGAGCTTCGTTACATCAATAAAGTTAACAAAATGAACATGAACTTTCAAGACCACATTTTTCTCTCCTTCTATTTTGGAACCACAACAGCAGTGCGTCAAAATTCTGTTTGTGTAATGTGATTTGCATGGAACGAAACCGCCACGAATAGTTCAACAAAGTTCCATTGCCCAGTTTAGCAGACCAATACAGGAAAATACCCAAAATAAAACAAAACAAAACAAAATCCCATAAGAAGGAGATATTCTATACTTGTTATATATATATATACAGAGATAGACATACAGAGAGAGAGAGAGACAGATACATAGAGAGACATACAGAGAGAGAGATAGATAGATAGAGAGAGAGAGAGAGAGATAGAGAGAGAGAGAGTCCTTACCCGATAAACTCCGTCATAGCCTTCCCCATTAATTCTCGTAGCGTGGTAATACACTGTTCCGGCATAGGCCACGGTGAAAATAATCTCCATTCCACCAGTGAAATGCTTGCCTCGTCTCCCAACACCGCGCCCTTTAACACCCCAAGTGAATGACTGTGGAAGGTATAATAATGATGACGATAATGATGATGTGATGATGATGATGATGATGATGATGATGATGATGATGATGATGATGATGATGATGATG
>NC_088363.1:33819517-33827696 GCF_034508935.2 Berghia stephanieae
CCCAGGCTTCAGGCAGCTCCCACCAATCTCTACTTAGAACAACGCTACACCGTGGATAAGCATCATCTTAGTGCCATCGTAACTTATCTTTACAAAAAAAAAAAAAAAAACAAAAAAAAAAAAACAACAACATTACACACACACATTCCCAAACAATTTTTAACCCCTAAAATTGTCTCACGCTATTTTTCTTTGTGGGTGGAAATAAAACGATCAAAACAAACACGAGGATAGATGATTTCAGATTTCTGTGCTACTTAGCATGACGCATGTGCATCTGGAAAATTAACACATTTCTTTGACGTTTTGTGATACGTTTCCGGGGAATCCCCAGTTAAAAATAGACTACGAAGTCTCAGACTTTGCTATAGTCCAAGACTATCATAGTCTCGCTCCATGAATAAAACCCCAGGGGTTTTAGAAAACAATACATCCCATGCTTGAATGAGCGAAGCAAATAATTGTTGAAAAAATATGAGGAGCCACATGATGAACAGGTTGCAGAAGAACTACTAAACACACTACATGAAAGCCGAATGTGTGTGTGTGTGTGTGTGTGTGTGTGTGTGTGTGTGTGATTGAGGGGAGTTAGCTGGAACAACATCGAGTGCTCGACGAATTCGTGGAGCGAATTTTATATATATATATATATATATATATATATATATATATATATATATATATATATATATATAAGAGAGAGAGAGAGAGAGAGAGAGAGAGAGAGAGAGAGAGAGAGTGAGAGAAAAAGAGAAAGTGTGTGTGTGTGTGTGTGTGTGTGTGTGTGTGCAACCTTTTTTCAGTTTTACCTCTCTTGTCTAACAAATCGGTGTCTGAAATATTATTGCCAACTGAGAGTAAAGTCACAATTTTAAAGAGACAAGGTTCTGATTATTTTCGTTTTCTTACCATTTACAACTTGGACTTTCAAGAAAACTCCTGGGTCCAGCTGGCCTACTTCTTTGGGCATTAAAAATTCGGCAGGTCTGAAAGATATGTAGAAAGTGTTTAGACATGTTTAAATCGTTACAGGTATTGACTATTAGTTGATGCTATGCATTTAGCCAACGTCCGCCAGCCGGGTATCACGTACCAACACACAAAACTATGTGTAATTTTGAGCGTTTATTGTATGATTAATATAATTTAGTGCGAACTACTCATAAAAATCGCTGACTAAAAACAATAACAAAGAGCTGAGCGGGCGAAGTGGCCGAGTGGTTAAAGCATTGCACTGTGACCCGGAAGGTCCCGAGTTCGAGCCCGGCTTTAGGCACTTTCGTTTTTTTCCTTGAACAAGAATATTAAACCCCCAATTTGCTCACTTGGACAACATGGGTGATTGCTGTTGACATCAGACATCTTGTTTGATGAATTGTCTATATTCCTTCGTGAAATGGCTAGGCGACGATGGCTTATGATGTCGTGGTGGAAAGGCATACTTCGGATCGGAAGGTCCTGGGTTCGAGCCTCGGGCTCGGCGCATAGTTGAGTCCTTGGAAATGGCTCTTTACTCACATTCTCTCACCGTACTCAGGTGTAAACTGAGTACCTGGCCGTTAACAGCGTTGTCTTTGCCCGAAAAATGGTAATATCGCCTAACAGGCGTCATGCCCCGTCATCATCATCATCATCCTTGCCTTCTTCACCCTGGGTCAGGGTATAGGCCACAGACAAACAGTTTCCATCCTTCTCTATCCCTAGCTAACTTTTTTTTTTATCTCATTCCAGGTCTTACCACTTCTCTGTATATCAGCTTCTTTAATTCTTCTCCATGTTCCTCGTGGCCTCCCCCTTGATCTTCTGCCCTGAGGGTTCCAGTCCAATACTTTCTTTGTTATAGTTGAGTCATTCTTTCTAAGCGTGTGTCCAATCCACCTCCATCGTCTTCTTCCTATTTCCTCTCCTACTGGTTTCTGCTGTGTTCTTTTCCATACTTCTTCATTTTTTATTCTATCCATCCATTTTATTCTGAGTAGCTTACGCATGCACCTGTTTACGAAAATCTGTACCCTCCTTAAACATGCCTGTGATGCGTTCCAAGTTTCACATCCATACAGTAGGACAGACTTCACGTTTTGAGTTGAAAAGTCTTAGCTTTAGTCGAAGGGAGATATCTTTAGTTCTCCAAACTCTGCTCAAAGATGTGAATGCAGCCTGTGCCTTTCCTATTCGCGCTTTCACCTCTGCTTCCGTGCCTCCATCCTTGTCAATTATACTTCCGAGATAGCAGAAAGTGTCTATATCTTCGAGTTCCTGATCTTTTACTTTGATCTGCTCCCTTTGACGCGTACCTATCCTCAAGACCTTTGACTTTGCAGGGTGAATTCTTAGACCAATTGATTCCGAGAGGCTGTTTATAATTGTGGTTTTTGCTTGCATCTGGTCCTGGGTGTGGGACAAAAGAGCCAGATCATCTGCAAAATCCAGATCATCCAACTGTGTCCAGGGGGTCCACTGTATCTCATTTCTTCTCCCTTTGGAGGTTTCCTTCATTAGCCAATCAATGGCAAGGATGAACAGGAATGATGAGAGCAAGCATCCCTGCTTGACAACAGTCTTAATTTCAAAGCTGTCAGTAAGCTGATCTTCATGTACAACCCTGCAACTTGATCCTTCATACATTTCCTTAATGAGGTTTACTATCTTTTCAGGGAGTCCATAATGTGCCAGAATTTTCCACAATGTTGTTCTGTCAATACTGTCGAAAGCCTTCTCGTAATCCAGAAAGTTGACAATAAGAGGAGAGTTCCATTCTATAGACTGTTCCACTATGACTCGCAGAGAGGCAATCTGGTCAGTGGTTGAACGGTTTTTCCGAATACCTGCCTGTTCGTCCCGCAGTTTAGCATCTGTTGCATTCTTAATTCTCTCTAAAATAATACGGTTGAAAACCTTTCCTGGGATAGAAAGAAGAGTGATGCCTCGATAATTATTACAATTACTGAGGTCCCCTTTCTTTGGAAGCTTGATAAGATGTCCTCCCTTCCAATCCTTTGGGAATATCCCGTCATTCCAGATTCTCTCAAATAGTGGGTCAAATGCCTCAGCATTTCTTTCCGCATCAACTTTTAGAGCCTCCGGTGGAATCTGGTCTGGTCCAGCAGCTTTCCCCCTTTTCATCTTGTTAATGGCACCCACAATCTCTGCTATCGATGGTGGATCACAGCTCATTCCTTGCAGGCAAAATTTCTGGCTGGTTGTCTGGTGGTGGTCTTTTCAGAAGGCAGTTGAAATTTTCCCTCCATCGTTCAGATTGAGCCTCTTTTCCAAAAATAGTTTTCCCATTTTGTCTTTGACTGGTATCTCTGGTTTCCCATATTTTTCCAAAGTGTCTTGGTAGTTTGGTCATGTCCCGTCCTACATGTTAAAGGTTGCTGTTGACCAGGGACCCCTTGTAAAGCGATTTGAGCACATTTAGTGGATTTGCGCTATATAAAGCTCAATTATTTTTTTTTAGGTAAGATTGGGTCACCCCAGTTCCAGCATGCCGTGTTGCAGAACTTGCTGGAATTCGATGTGCTAAAATCCAGCCAGTACTGTACCGAGAGCTACACGTTTTACACATGAAATGATAAGAAAGTGCAGAATTCGAACTTTGTATTCAGGCCGTAAGTCGTAAGTCTATTGTCGCATCAGTGGATCACAAAACTGCAATGTGTTGAAATGACAGGTACAAGGGTAATACGGCGATGTGGTCTAGTGGTATGACCCTCGCTTTCGGATCGGAAGGTCCTGGTTTCGAGCTTCGTCGGCGCATAGTTGAGTCCTTGGAAAAAGACTCTTTACTCACATTCTCTCACCGTACTCAGGTGTAAAATGAGCACCTGGCCGTTAACAGCATTGTCTCTGTCCGAAAAAAAATAACATCACCTAACAGGCGCCATGTCCCGTCCTAAATGTTAAATGTTGCTGTTGGCCAGGGACCCCTTGTAAAGCGCTTTGAGCACATTTAGTGGATATTACGCTATGTAGAAGCTCATTTTAAAAAAAATGAATAAACGACTTACCTGAATCCCATGCGGACCCCACAGAAATCGGCCCTCACTTCGACGACTGTGTTGTGCTCCGACCCGTAATGTGTCTCGATGGTTCCTAATCCATCGATGTGGGTTTCCACTGCATAGCCATACGCACCGCCCTCCACGGTGGTACCTTGTTCTGAAAACTGACGCCAAGAAAATAAGATGATGTAAAAGAGATAAGAAATAGCAGAAGTCACTGGCGCCAAGTAAAACCTTGCTTTGTTGGGCACTGTTTTATACACACTTTTCCAGATCTTGATCTTAGACAAGTGCCTGATTTCTCATTGTCACTTTGATATTTTCACAACTAAAATCTAGGAAGTCGGGGTTGAGTGCCCGATAAACCGGAAAGAAAACTCCAACGGAAGAATAATAACCATCACTTAGATTAGCCTTCCAAAACTGGAAATAAGCCTTTTAGATCTATTTTGTTTATCTTTTATTTATGCTTTGTTTGGCAGAGCATCATTCACGTCCTTTAAAATGGATAATAGAGTTGTTGTTTTTTTTTCTTTTTCTGTTTATAGAATGTTTTGAATGAAAATATTCCATTAAGTCTTTCCCTGATTTCAAAGACTATTATTCTAAAACCGTTATAGTCATTAACATCTAGTTTTCACTATCTTCTAAGTACAAGATATGAAGTGAGTCGGAAAGTGCCATAAGACATCAGAGCACTTTCTGGCACTTTTCTACTCACTTCATTTCTTGTTATTATCAACACAAGTGCCTGCTCCACTCAGTTTTATGAACTATCTTCTAAGGAAAAGCGATGCATTCATGTCTATAAGTCTTTGAGCTTCGTTACATCAATAAAGTTAACAAAATGAACATGAACTTTCAAGACCACATTTTTCTCTCCTTCTATTTTGGAACCACAACAGCAGTGCGTCAAAATTCTGTTTGTGTAATGTGATTTGCATGGAACGAAACCGCCACGAATAGTTCAACAAAGTTCCATTGCCCAGTTTAGCAGACCAATACAGGAAAATACCCAAAATAAAACAAAACAAAACAAAATCCCATAAGAAGGAGATATTCTATACTTGTTAAAGCACAAAGCTAATGTTTCGTATTGGCACATGCAAAAAAAAAGATGTATAGGCCCATCTTTCGTGGTAATACACTTTCAGGTATGCATGTGCAAACGATAGCTGTATATATCTTGTTAAATATGTTAGAATGTTATGCTCATTCAATCTTCATGATTATCGGCCATAGATATTATTCAGTAAGACGTAGCTCCTCCACCTAGGAGACAGTTCGTTTGCACAGTTAACTGTACCTGGAAAAATCATGTTTTTAAAAATGTGTCCAGAAAACTCGTCCCTTAAATACCGATCGATTTAACTGACCCTCATTTTGGCAAAAACTCTCAAACCTAGGACATCTTGAGGTCTTTGATAATATCCGGAGTTTGAGAGTTTTTGTTTGTATGTATGTATGTATGTATGTATGTATGTATGTATGTATGTATATGTATGTATGTATGTATGTATGTATGTACGTATGTGTGTATGTATGTATGTATGTATGTATGTATGTATGTATGTTTGTACGTATGTATGTATGAATGTATGTATGTATGTATGTATGTATGTATGTATGTATGTATGTATGTATGTATGTATGTATGTATGTATGTATGTATGTATGTATGTATGTATGTGTGTGTGTATGTGTGAGATATATATATATATATATATATATATATATATATATATATATATATATATATATATATATACAGAGATAGACATACAGAGAGAGAGAGAGACAGATACATAGAGAGACATACAGAGAGAGAGATAGATAGATAGATAGAGAGAGAGAGAGAGAGAGAGAGAGAGAGAGAGAGAGAGAGAGAGAGAGAGAGAGAGAGAGAGAGAGAGAGAGAGAGAGAGAGAGTCCTTACCCGATAAACTCCGTCATAGCCTTCCCCATTAATTCTCGTAGCGTGGTAATACACTGTTCCGGCATAGGCCACGGTGAAAATAATCTCCATTCCACCAGTGAAATGCTTGCCTCGTCTCCCAACACCGCGCCCTTTAACACCCCAAGTGAATGACTGTGGAAGGTATAATAATGATGACGATAATGATGATGTGATGATGATGATGATGATGATGATGATGATGATGATGATGATGATGATGATGATGATGATGATGATGATGATGACGATGATGATGCTGATGACAGTCATAAAGCAAATATTGTTCATCCCTGTTCCTGTAGTATTATACGGAGAGTAACATTGATGGCTACCTCTTTGGTAGGACGATCATTTACCACAAAGTACTTTCAGCTATGACTAACAAACCCATCTACCCAGTAATTAATAGATGCACAAAGGAAACTGTTGGCAGAATGCCATCTGTAGTCCGTTGTCAGGGAATCCGCGGAGGCGAGTTCGTTGCCGCATGTGTGTACAATCGAGAACACGGTTGGCAACCTAGTCACAACACAACGCTCGACAGGTTCTTATCCACAACATGTACGTGTGGAACATATGAAAAATCCCTACTGATGAAGCGTCGCTGCCGTTAGGCAGCAGCTTCTTATGGTTCACACTATTATGTTATGACGATCGACCCAATCAGCAAAGTCCGGTCCGCATTCGTGCACCGTCGCGAACCCGCCTGGTAGCATCGTCACAACACACCTTTCGACTAGATGCTCTGCCGTTTCGGGTTCTTGCCCACAGCGTGGACATAAAGGACAGGAAGTTAGACCCCACTGATGTAACGCACCGGCCGTTAGGCAGCTCCTCGACCGAAGCCGATTCGCAGCTACCCAGTGTCTCCTCTTACTGGTATCAAAGCCTGGCAACTTCTCACCAAGCTTAGAGGAGTGTAGGTCCCCGCCCCCACGAGGGATTGAATTCGTCCAAACCGACTTCCATCTCGTATGTGCAGCTCTGTCCGTAGTCAGGGATTCTGCGTACAAGGGTTGCCGGGGCTTATTTCGGCTCGAAACGGGGGCACCGTTCATTATGCGCATGAGAGGGGTATCCCCATTCCCTCTCTCTTTGATCTTACTCAGCCAGTTTCCCGTAATGGTCTCCCTCCGGACATCGGGGGGCTGGATCGCTGCCATTACCGGGCCCCATTCTCTAGGGGTTGTTGCTAGCGTTCCCGATACTATGTGCATCGACTTGCGAAGTTTTACATCCACCTTCTCAACGTTTCTGCTTCTACCCCACACTGGAGCGCAATACTCCGCGGTGGAATAGCATAGTGCCAGGGCGGATGTTCTCAGGAGCGCTTGGCTAGCGCCCCAAGTCGATCCCGCCAGCTTCTTCAGAAGACTATTCCGCTTCTCTATCTTCCGGGCAACCCCTTCGAGATGAACCCGATAGGTAAGGCTGCGATCCAACGTCACCCCTAAATATTTTGGACGCGGCTCATATGGGAGTGGCTGGTCCCCGACTAGGACATTCAGTTTACGGGTGTGCCAACCACTGCATAAGTGAAATGCAGTGGCCACGGTTTTTGAAGTGTTCATCTTCAGGTACCACTTGTCAAAGTAGGATTTGAGTCTGGTGACGTCCTCGCTGAGTACGCTCTCGAGACGGGTCCACACTTTACTCTGAGTAACGAGTGCCCAGTCGTCTGCGTATCCCAGCCTCAGGGAGGAAGTGTTCGGCATATCGCTAATGTAAACGTTAAACAACATTGGCGCAAGTACCGACCCCTGAGGGACCCCATTCTTCAATTTCCTAACTTTGCTCGTGACGTCTCCCAGCGCGACGTGGAATTGCCTTTCCCCTAAGATCGAAGAGAACAACTTCAAGGTCTTTTGCACCTTATGATTTTTGCAAGTTTGAGCATTAACCCATCGCACCAGACCGTATCGTACGCCGCTGATAGGTCTATAAACACAGCACCTGTTTGCTGTTTTCTCTCGAACCCGTGCTCAATATGCTCTGTAAGGGCAATGACCTGCTCCGTGGTGCACCTCCCTTCCCTGAAGCCTGCCTGCTCAGGTGGCAGGGCAGCGTCTAGGACCGGCCCCCATCGGTTTAATAGAACACGCTCCAACAATTTGTAAAGACAGCTCAGCAGCGATATGGGTCTGTAACTGTCTGCCTCCTTCGCCGGCTTCCCTGGCTTCAGGATGGCAACTATCTTCGCATGCTTCCACACTTGTGG
>NC_088363.1:33827796-33837171 GCF_034508935.2 Berghia stephanieae
TTTATATTATTTTTTTATATATATTATTATTATTATTTTATTATTATTATTATTATTATTATTATTATTATTATTATTATTATTATTATTATATTATTAATTATATATTATTATTAATAATATATAATAATAATAATATAATAATAATAATATATATTATTATTATTATTATTATTATTATTATTATATATTAATTAATATTATTATTGTTGTTGTTATTATTATTATTATTATTATATTATTATTATTATTATTATTATTATTATATTATTATTATATTATTATTATTATTATATTATTATATTATTATTATTATTATTATTATTATTATTATTATTATCATTATTATCATTAATCTCATTATTAATTCGATCTTGAGCATCCGTATAAAACCTGATATAATACCGTTTTGAGACGGCTGGTCACAAAAAAATACAACGGAAAAGCAATGACTTACCTCGACGAGGCACTGACCAACGTCATTGCCGAGAATATCCAGGATGTCTGTCTCAAAACTGGACAGCAGGACCTTGCAGCTGATGGGCACGTCGACCCTTCCTCCAGAAAATACTCTCATTCTTGGATCGCTGACCATATAACAAACATGCTCATCTGTTTTGGATTAAGTGAAAATTTCATTATAAACTGTAACTTTAAAAAATGAATATAACAGCTTAAGAAAAGAATAAAATACCAAGAATGGAACGTTTCGGCCTCAAACCCCTTCTTCAGCCAACAACCAAAGAACAAAAACAAAAAAAACAAACAAACAAACAAACAAAAACAATGAAAACATAAATAGTACATTACTAAAAAAAAACAGATTGTTCTGGATATTTGTCTGTAATGTATTAATGTTTTCATTGTCTTTTTAATTGTTGGCTGAAGAAGGGTTTTGAGTCCATAATGTTCCGTGTTCGGTATTTTGTTCTTTTTTGAAGCTGTTATATTCATTAATGTTTATTCCTTTTTACAGTCCACAGTTTCTAGCAGCTTAGTGAGGCTATGTGGTCTTGTACTATGACACTTTTGGATCGGAAGGTCCTGGGTTCGAGGCTCAATCCCCGCATAGTTGGGTCCTTGGAAAAGGTTTCTTATTCACATTCACTTACCATACTCAGGTGTGAAATGAGTACCTACCTGGTCGTTAACAGCGTTGTCTCTGTCGGAAGAAAATTGAAATATCGCCTAACAGGCGTCGTGTCTCGTTCTACATGTTACGTGTTGCTGTTCGTCAGGGACCCTTTATAAAGTGCTTTGAGCACGGTTAGTGGATTTGCACTATATAAAAGCCCCACGTTTTAGTATCATTATAAACTGCGTGACAAAGCAGGAAAGAGAGAAGAGAGAAAGATTAATAAATAGATAATAAAATATAATTCCCTTTATTAATCCCATACGGGAACCTTTTCTCTAGGGTCTATTCCAAGGGAAGACTGGAATATCCCAGGCGTCAGCAGCAGTGCAGCGCCGCAAATTGAGCTAGGGGGAGGTGACTTGCTCAAGGTCACACAGCGCAGCCGGGGGGAGGGGGGGGGGGGGGGGGGAGAGAAACATGTTAGGCGATATTACAAAATTCTATTCAGAGAGAGAGAGAGAGAGAGAGAGAGAGAGAGAGAGAGAGAGAGAGAGAGAGAGAGAGAGAGAGAGAGAGAGAGAGAGAGAGAGAGACGACGACGATTTTAATTCCCAGGTACTCATTTTACATCAGAGTAAGGTGAAAAGAATGTGAGTATAGAGCCTTTTTCTAAGGACTTAACTATACGTCGCCTATGTCGAAGGCGAGTGTCATACAACAAGACCACATATTATACTTCAAAGTTACGATTTCTAGAAATATGATATTTATATTTGAGTCACTTGATAAAAAAAAAAAAATTAGTCCTTCAGAACCATTAGGCCCATGGAGTATATCCCGGTTTCTATAGCGTGCTAGCCTTTGGATAGGACGCTAGTCTATCGCAGAGTACTTTCCGCCAAATCTAACAGACTCAGTTACCCATTCACTGCTGGAGGGACAGGGGGAGCGGGTCAGAGAAAATATCGACTGTACCCGGGATCGATCATGGTCCCTTTGCGTGCGAAGCGATTGCTCTACAAACTGAGCTTTCGGGACCCCAGAGTCACTTGATAAATAATATTACTTCTCCTCAATCAATCATGAGGGTGTTTATAGAGCTCAGTTGATAGTGCTTTACACGCAAAGAGTCCGAGATCGATCCCGATTGTTGTCGATATTTTTTATGTGCGGTGATTGGGTAGCTGGGTCTATTAGATCTGACAGAAAGTACTTTGTCTTATCCAAAGGGTAGCAAGCAATTATCATTATCCATTTTACTCATTAAAGACCAGTATAAACTTCGGCTCAATAGTCTCCTCCATGATGATCATGATGACGATGACGATGACGATGGCGATGATGATGATGATGATATAATGATAAACATAATGACGATGTAGACAACGACGACAACATACCTCTCGTGGCACACACCACCGTTCCATCCCCCTTGCAATATGGGGGATCCCGACAGCGACACCTGCCTTTAATACAATCGACGTGCTCGTCATCCAAACACACTGTGTTACCACATAGTGGACCGTCCTCTGGTTTATTGAAAACAAGAGAAAAAAAAATGAATTAATAGATAGATACATGAAATAAAGAAACAAATAACTAAAAAAGATAAATAAATAAATGAATAAATATATTTAAATTAGTGATGATAATAATAATAATAATGGGGGCGAAGTGGCCGAGTGGTTAAGGCATTGCACTGTGGCCCCGAAGGTCCCGGGTTCGTGCCCAGCTTCAGGCACTTTGGGTTTTTTTCCCTGAGCAAGATTAGTAACCCCAAATTTGTTCACTTGGACAACATGGGTGATTCCTGTTGACATCAGCCATCTTGTTTGATGAAATATCTATATTCCTTCACGGAATGCCGAGGCGACGATATCTTATGGTGTCGTGGCGGAAGGGCATAATAAATAATAATAATAATAATAATAATAATAATAATAATAATAATAATAATAATAATAATAATAATAATAATAATAATAATAATAATAATAATAATAATAATTCTTCTTCTTCTTCTTCTTCTTCTTCTTCTTCTTCTTCTTCTTCTTCTTCTTCTTCTCCTCCTCCTCCTCGTCCTCCTCGTCCTCCTCATTCTTCTTCTTCTACTTCTTCTTCTTCTTCTTCTTCTTCTTCTTCTTCTTCTTCTTCTTCTTCTTCTTCTTCTTCTTCTTCTTCTTCTTCTTCTTCTTCTTCTTCTACGCAGCCAACGCCATTGTGTTGGTGACAAGACCTCCGTTTTACTGAATGCGGTCGTTACTTTTCATACTTGTTCAACTGCTATTGTCCATACCAATATTTCGTCTGGTAACGCGTTCCGGTCCCTTTCGGTTTTGTTTTTTTTTTTGTTTTTTTTTTGGATAAAAGCATTCATTTTGTCTATGCCTTATTCTATTGCTATGTCTCATAATGGACGGTGCCCCCGTTTTGAGCCGAAATAAGTCCCGGATAAATAGATTTTCTGACTTCGGACAGAGATGCACATACGAGATAGTGAAGTCGGTTTGGACAAATTCAATCCCTCGAGTAGGCGGGGACATTGACTCCTCGAAACTGGGGGAGAAGTTGCCAGGCCTTTTCCACCAGCAAGAGGAGACATTGGGTGGCAGCCAATCGGCTTCGGTCGAGATCCTGCTTAACAGCACGCTCATTGCATCAGTGGGGACGTACCACCTGTCCAACATGTAGCCGTTGTGGTAACGAGCCCGAAACCGCAGTCATCTAGTTGAACGGTTTTTTGTGACTAGACTTCCGGGTGTGTTTGCGACGGTGCACGAGTGCGGTACTGAATTTGCTGATTGAGTCCATTCGTCATAAAATAGTAGTGTGAGCACCATTAGAAGCTCCTGCCACCTGGATTGACCATCATATCATAGTAATGTTAGACCATTAGAAGCTGCTGCTTCTGCCTCCTAGATAGAACATCACAAAAATTTGGTAGTGTGAGACAAAACCAATGAAAGATGATGCCGAAGTTAATACTCTAGCACACACACACAAAAAAATCTTACCGCCAACCCTACAAGTGACATTGGCGTCAGGCTGGTCTTCGTCCCAACAAGGTGGCCTTGGCCATCCGTGATCCTTGGAGGTAACTGGTCTGATCATCGCAAGAGCTGCGACGGTCGCCACGAGATATGTGTAGAACTCACATTTAAAGGACGCCATCGTCAATGACACAGCTGTGGAAATTCCCGAAACGTCAGAGTTTTCAATGAACGTGTAAATAACAATGTGAAATTGAATGCAAGCTTCAATTTAATTTCAAAAACAGATCAAATGAACGTTTCGGGTTTCCCCTTTATCAACACAACGCCACTACCACATTATCTCATTCATCTGTAGTGATTCATTCATCCTGTTTTGTTGATAAAGGGGATTTGATCTGTTTTTGTAATTCAATTGAAGCTTGCATTCAATTTCACATTGTTATTTATCTCTCCGAGCTTCGAGCAGCAACATTTACATCGATGCATGTGTAAGAAACCTAGACAAAACTTGAGCTTTTATATAGAGCAATATCCACTTAATGTGCTGAATATTTTCCGCCAGATCTAACAGACCCAACTACCCAATCACTGTTGGGTGGGCAGAGGTCAGGAAAAAAATCCCGACTGCACCCGGGATCTTTGCGTATGAAACGAGTGCTCTACCAACTGGGCTATCGACAGAGCATATATGTAGGAAATGACATGACGTCTTAAGATGCTATTACTGTTTTCTTCCGGCACAGACAACGCCTGAATGCGGAGAGAGAATGTGAGTAAAGAGCATTGCCCAAAGCTTTTACTTTGTACAGCCAAGAGTGGGACTTAAACCAAGGACTTACTGGTTTGAAGGTAAGTGTCATTAGCAATATCCAAAAAAAAAAAAAAGCACACAATAAGAAAGTGAGTCAATTAGGGACAATCTAAGGAATATGCTAGTCGGAAGTGATTTGGGTATTTAAATTGGCCAGATATTTTTATTAATTTTTTTTGTTTTGTTACAATTAAAACCGCAAAACAATGGTTTCATTATAATGTCCATTTTTATGTCAAAATGTGGTGTTATGCATTGTCAAGAAGTTGCCATGGATACGAACAAGAAAGTACGAAGATGCCTATATCAAATCAAACACCATATCTTGGAAAAAATGATATTATAGAGAAAGGTAAAGTGCCAGACAAAAAAAAAAACAAAAACGAAAAAAAAAAAACCAACAAAAAACAAGCATTTATAAAGTGCAAATGGTGCTCATAGCGCTTTATAGGGTGTCCCCGGTAGAACTTGTTGGGAATTGCGTTATAAGGGTATCTAGAGTATCAAAGCCGAAGTCACTAGAATAACTCTGACCTCCGGATTTAAAGGCGAGTGTTAGGCTTACCGATAATCATAATTTATTTAATGATCTGAGTTACGAACGCAGATTATGGCCATTTTTATCATTGATAATTGAAAACATATTTTTGAGTTGATTTGAGAAAGCAGAAAGAAAAAAAAAAGCTAAACAACAACAACAACAACAACAACAACAACAACAACAACAACAACAACAACAAAAAACAACACACAAAAAAACCCCCCCAAAAAAAACAAAAAAAAACAAAACAACTATAGTGCTTGCTTTCATTTTTTTTTTTACAAAGAACATTCTAGCCTACTTGTAATTATTTTTGAATCTGATAATATACGATTCTGACACTGTTGCTTTTAGGAATTCCGGACGTATTCCCAACCGCTGAACGAGCTTGCGAGTGCGCGTTAGGAACAAAGTTCGATTTCCAAAACGCAATAGTGTAAGAAATCTTTTATTCTACCCCTCAATAGATTACGATTTCGTCATCTCTGAGTAAAAGACATTTTCAAAGATATTTAAATGATACAGCTTTTTTCAAAAATCAAATGTTAGTAAAATTTAATGTTTGATAATCTGACGTCACAAATTATTATAATAAACTTGATATTACGCGTTACTATTTAGGGAGAGGGGTGGAATTATACAAATTAAAGTGTGGTCTCTTTGTTGTCGTGGGAATTATGCTCAAACAAACGCAATAAAAGAAACCCCCCCCCCCCCCCCTAAAAAAAACAACAAGAGCAACAACAAAAGAACCCAATTATAATAACTATGATCAAAATGCTGATAATCTGCTTGATTAATCAAAACACATACTTTGTAAAATCCAAAATACTTATCGGACTAGCAAAACTAATTGTTTACAAACAATGGAAAGAAAGAAGTTGACGTCAATTTGCTCTTTGCTATTGGTTTTAGACCACAAGTTAGGTGATTACTTCTTACAAGATTCTCTCTGACTATACACGTTTAATGTTGAACATGTATTTAACTGATATCATACCATAGACGCTAAAACACGCAAGGTTCACTTAGTTGAGCAATCATTCCCATTGCTTACTAAAAGAATAACCGTTCGGACTGTCCGGATCTAGTGAAGGGGCGTGGTTATGTTCCCTTTCATTACGATTAATCAAATGATTGGTGGAACTTCAATGACTTGGAAGTAAGTGAGTCGGCTTTATGCTTGTAACAGGTCAATTTGATTTGTGTGACTTCGACATAATTGTCCTGCGAACGACTTGTGATCTGTACGCCTCAGGTTCGAGTCCGGATGTGGGCGATATCAAGTAGAGTTCTTGTAAATTTCTCTTTATTCACATTTTTCGTTGAACTCAGGAGTAGAACGATTGCTTGGCCTGTAATAGCGTTGTCTCTATCGAGCAAATATTATAGGGAATTTGTTGTGTTTTTTATTTAATCCATTAGTTAAACCATAGAGGTATTTCAAAAAAATATTTTGGAATCAAACATTTAGCTACCCGAAGGCGATGACTGTAATAGAGTTGAAATAGAATAAATAAAATAGCCGTGAAAAACAGCAATTTCTATATAATGAGAATGATTTTTCATAATTGCAATCGTTAATCCAAACATTACGAAAAGACGCGAACATTTATATAGTAGACGGCTATGTGGTCTAGTGGTATGACACTCGCTTTCGGATCGGAAGGCATAGTTGAGTCCTTGGGAAAGGCTCTGTACTCACAACCTCTAACCGTGCTCAGGTATAAAATGAGTATCTGGTCGTTAACAATGTTGTCTCTGTCCGCAAAAATTGTAATCTATCCTAACAGACTTCATGTATCGTCCTACATGTTAAGTATTGCTGTTGGCTTGGAACCCTTTGCAAAGCGCTATGAGCAGCTTTAGTGGATATTGCGCTTTATAAATGCTCTAGGTCTAGTTTTATTTTATTCTATTTTTTTTTGGTGTGTTTCTAGAGAAATGTTCACTAAACAACCGTTCTGTAGAAATACATGTATTTTAAATTTTGACTAGAAAACACGTTCTTTAATTATCTATTGATTAAAATGACCCTCATCTTGTCAAGAACTCTTAAACATGGGACTTCGAAGTCCTGTAGTCCCAGGGTGCAGAGTATTTTTATGAAGATGATGATCATGTTAATCGATCGCTGAAGTCCCAGGTTTGAGAGGTTGTTTTTTTTTTTGCAACAAACTTGACGATTGTAACTCTCTCTTTTTAAACAGCACCAGCAAGAGGATACTCAGGCTGCAAAGAATTCAAAACAATGCAGCAAAATTAGTTCTTAAACGTATCAAAAAACATCATGCGTCACCACTGGTAAAAGAACTTCATTGATTCCAGATACAGAATTCCGGTGTTGTGCTTTCAATGTTTTAACTCATGACAACCACCTTATATTTACGAGAAACTGAAGCTCTATACTCCAGCCAGATCCCTTCGGATGGAAAAGTGCTGGCTACTCTAGAAAAGAGCTTTTACGTGTCATGTGGAGGACGGTCTTTTTCTAGAAACGTCCCAACCTTCTGGAGCAAACTTCCAAAAGAATTAAGGCATTGTTCATTGGAAGAAATTAAAAAAAAAACATGTTAACGGGTTGATGCACATGAAAAGCAATCTGAGCAGTCCCTCGTGATGTGGTTGGTAGAGCGCTCAACAAATACAATGAACTGTTATGCCTTTGTTCTTCAGGGTGTAGCTTGGCTCAGCGGTACGGTCGTTGCTTCTTACCCGAAAGGTACCGAGTTCTATCACCCGCCGCTGCGCTGTGATGTCTTGAGCAAGTCGCCTCGGCTTAGCTCAATTTGCGGGGCTGCATTGCGGCTGAAGCCTGGGTTATTCCTGTCTTCCCTTGGAAATCTATTCCAAGAGAGACAAATTTCCCCTGTAAGATGAATAAAGGATTTTTAAAAAAATTTTCTTTTTCAAAGCTTCTTTATTCATTTTGCTTCATCCTAAAAGAACAGTGTTGAAACGGCTATAAAACTAAATGTTCAAGCTCCAATGAGAAGGTAGTCTCCATACTTACATTTACACAGTTCTGCGTCCGACAACCTCCTCCTTAAACGAAAGCTTTAACTAAATGGTTTCATCAAAACTATTTTTCTGAAATAGCTCAGATTTTTATTGCCCCGATGAGACGTTTACGTTTAACGACCGGGCATCGACCAGCTTAGGGCAACATCAACGTTTACCCTCCCAAAACCTGGAGACTTTAATGTTGTGATGTCGTTGTGTCCTGATCAATACGGGCAAAATGAACTAAAGACGAAAACTGGTCGAATGTCGTAAATGACACTTGATGGTGTCACTCATTTGATTTTACTAACCCTCCATTTTATTTCGATGGCATTTTGATAGCGTGTGTCACCTAAAGGTGTTTTAGTCGGATTTTCATTCTTTTCCAAATTCCGTTTCAGAATTACTAACAAAATTTTGTTATCTACTTACACTACCACATTATCTCATTTGTCTGTAGTCTTTCATTCATCCTGTTTTGATGATAAAGGGGAAACCCGAAACATCAATTTTATCCGTTTCCGTATATTAAATTGAAGCATTCAGTTTCAGTTTTTTAGTTTTAGAATTGTAAAGCAAACTGCAGCGTTTCTTGACCTTCCACTGTAGCAACAGAACGCATAAAATTACACAGATACAGATAAATAGTATAATGTCACAATGATTAAGATAATCTGGAATATTTTTTTAAATATAAGGAACGAAATTGACGTCACTCAGCTTTATTACATTATTTTTAGACATTCTATTAGTGACAAATCTCAACACCAGACTATAAACGTTAAAGAATATACACGGTTGTGTGTGTTGGTACGTTTAATTTGGTTGGCGGATGTTGCGAATATTTTACCTAAACGCAAAGCATCAATGAATGGTGGATTAAACTCATAATCTGGGCCATGGAGAGGGCGGGGGGGGGGGGGGGGGGCGATTATTTCGGCTGATTAGC
>NC_088363.1:33847271-33852732 GCF_034508935.2 Berghia stephanieae
CAACCACCACCACTACACTATCATCACTACCACGACTACTACTATAACCACCACATCATCATTATCACTACTACTACAACCACCACCACCACCACATCATCACTACCACTACTACTACAACCACCACATCATCATTACCACTACTATACAACCACCACCGCCACCACCAAATCATCACTATCACTACTACTTCAACCACCCCCACCACATCATCATCACTGCAACTACCACTACTACTACAACCACCACCGCATCATCATTACCACTACGACTACAACCACCACCACCACATCATCACTACCACTACTACAACCACCACCACCACATCATCCTACAACTTTTACTACAACCACCACTACCACATCATCATCACTACCATTTGTACTTCAACCACCACCACCACATCATATCACTACCACCACTACTACAAGCACCACCATATCATCATCACTATCATTTGTACTACAACCACCACCACCACATCATCATCATTACCATTGCTACTACGACTACCACCACCACATCATCATCACACAACTAACTACTACTACTACTACTACAACAACCACCACTGCAACATCATCATTACTACCACTACTTCTACAACCACCATCACCACATCATCACTACCACTACTACTACAACCACCACATCATCATTACCACTTCTACTACTACAACCACCACCACCACATCATCACTACCACTCCTACTGCAACCACCACCATCACCACATCATCATTACCACTACTACGACTACAACCACAACCACTACATTATCATGACTACCACGACTACTACTACAACCACCACTACCACATCATCATCACTACCATTTGTACTACAACCACCATCACCACTAACATCAACATCACGACCACAACACTACAACCACTATGCCACCACCACATCATCATCACTACAACTACTACTTCAACCACCACCACCACATCATCATCACTACCACTACTATTTCAACCACCACCATATCATCATCACTACCACTATTACTACAACCACGAACACCACCTCATCCTTACTACCACCAGTATACTACAGGAAACTTTGGGATTGTATTTGGCAATGTGTTTATGTAACATTCCAATTCCTTTCTCTTGTGTGCGGAAATTCCTCTTTCGGCATTGATATTCCTATGAGTGGTGTCTGAAACTCCTGTGAGCCAAATTTAAAGTTGGCGTCTCTGACTACTACTACTACTACGACTACTACTACTACTACTACTACTACTACTACTACTACTACTACTACTACTACTACTACTACTACTAATACTAATACAACTAATACTTTTACTTCTTCTACTAATTCTAACATCTAATACTACTACCACTATCACCACCACATCATCATCATCATCACCATCATCAACATCATCATCACGACTATACTACTACTACAATCATCACCACCATCATCACTGCTACTGCAAACGCCACCACGACATCATCATCATCAATACCATGCTTCTACAGCTATCATCACCACATCAACACTACTGCCACTACCACTACAACCACCATGACATCATCACCACAATTACTACTAAAACCACCATTATACATCATTACCACCACTGGGTGGGGATCCTGACCTCCCATAGCGGGCAGGGAGGTACATACTGTGTCTTCTATCCCCTTATATCTGTTTTCCAACATGCTTTCTGTCTTTGTCTTGGAATGAGATTACTTGGTTTGTCCTGGCTTGGCCGGAGTCTAGCTGGGAGGGAACAGTCAAATGCATAGTTATGTTTTGGGAGATGATATTTTTTTCCTTGTAAATCATCTCTCTGTATGTATTATTATTTTTATTTGAATGTAAATGTAAGCATTTGAGTGTATTCTCTTTGTTGGATTTTGTGCTTGTGTCTGGATGAGCATTGTAGTGATTTCAAACTAAGTACATGGTGGTATGCTCTTGAATCTACATCTGATCCCTATTTGTTCTCAGTTCCCCTTGTCTTACTTTTTGGGTGCTTTAATTGTAATTCTAGAACTTTTTACTATCCATTTTCTTCCTTTTTACTGGCGCTGATATAACCTAAATGTGTTGCAAGCGCCGTAAAACCCTTAAAAACAAAACAAACATACAATTAGTTCCCCCAGATCATCATCCTACAACTTTTACTACAACCACAACCACCACATCATCATTACTAATACCACCAGTACAACCACCTACATATCATCACCACACCACGACCACTGCACATCACCACAACTACAACCACTACTACCAACACATTATCATGGCTACCACGACTACTACTACAACCAACACTACCACATCATCATCACTACCATTTGTACTACAACCACCATCACCACTAACATCAACATCACGACCACAACACTACAACCACTATGCCACCACCACATCATCATCACTACAACTACTACTTCAACCACCACCACCACATCATCATCACTACACTACTATTTCAACCACCACCATATCATCATCACTACCACTATTACTACAACCACGAACACCACCTCATCCTCACTACCACCAGTATACTACAGGAAACTTTGGGATTGTATTTGGCAATGTGTTTATGTAACATTCCAATTCCTTTCTCTTGTGTGCGGAAATTCCTCTTTCGGCATTGATATTCCTATGAGTGGTGTCTGAAACCCTGTGAGCCAAATTTAAAGTTGGCGTCTCTGCTACTACTACTAATACTACGACTACTACTACTACTACATACTACATACTACTACTACTCTACTACTATACTACTACTACTACTACTACTACTACTACTACTACTACTACTACTACTACTACACATACTACTACTTTACTATACTACTACTACTACTACTACTACTATACCTAATACTAATACAACTAATACTTTTACTTCTTCTACTAATTCTAACATCTAATACTACTACCACTATCACCACCACATCATCATCATCATCATCATCACCATCATCAACATCATCATCACGACTACTACTACTACTACAATCATCACCACCACTCATCACTGCTACTGCAAACGCCACCACGACATCATCATCATCAATACCACTGCTTCTACAGCTATCATCACCACATCAACACTACTGCCACTACCACTACAACCACCATGACATCATCACCACAATTACTACTAAAACCACCATTATACATCATTACCACCACTGCAACAACCACCACCACCACATTATCGTTAATAAAACTTTGCTTACAACCACCACCACCACCATCATCATCATCACTACCATCGTTACTACAATTAGCTCCCCAGATCATCATCCACAACTTTTACTACAACCACAACCACCACATCATCATTACTAATACCACCAGTACAACCACCTACATATCATCACCACACCACGACCACTGCACATCACCACAACTACAACCACTACTACCAAACACATTATCATCACTACCACTACTACCACAACCACAACCACCCATCATCATCACTGAAACCACAACTATCACATCATCAATACCAGTACGACTACAACCGTCACCGCCACATCAACCTTTCTACCACTACTACTACAACCACCACCGCCACTCATCCTCCTCTCTACAACCACCACCACCACCACATCACATCACTACTGCTACAGCCACCACCATCAACACCACTACCACTGCTATTACTACAACCACCGCCTCCACATCATTATCATACTTCCAATACAACTACAATCACAAGCACATTATCATCATACCACTACGACTACTACTAACAAATGCAGTCAACTCCACCTCATCATCACTACAACTACTACTACATGCACCAAAAACAAAATCTTCACTACAAATACAACCACTGCTACCACATCATCATCACTACTACTACTAACTACTAACTACTACTACTACTACTACTACTACTACTACTACTACTACTACTACTACTACACTACTACTACGGCTACTACTACTACACTACTACTACTAAGACAGGAAGTAAATATTTTCATCGAGGCAGTAATTGCAAATAATAGCGTGCAATATGTGTTTGATCATCTTTTTTGTGCACCATGAATGATATCAATCAATGTCATATTGTAGGTGTTAAATAGGCCTCTCACAAAATAGTATGTATATAATACTAAGACTAGGCCTCTCACAAAAGATTATGTTTACTATACTAAGAACAGGCCTTTTATAAAATATTATGTATATACTGAGACTAGGCCCTTCACAAAATATGTATATAACTAAGACTAGGCCTCTCACAAAATATGTATATACTAAGACTAGGCCTTTCACCAAATAGTATGTATAACCTAAGACAAGTTCTCTCGCAAAATAGTTTGTATATACTAAGACTACAAACGACTTAGTTGAAGCAAACCTTGAAAATCTTGAAAGATAGAAAGCCCCAGGATTAGACAAGAATCAGCAAAAGTTGAACTAGATGTGAAGTCAAAGAACTGATTTTTTTTTCCTGCATTTTATGATCTGTTACTTTTTGTTACTGATATTTGACATCATCAAACTCCAGGAATCGAGATTGGCCATATGTGGGCGGTAGGGGCGGTGGCCAGCAGGGATGGTGAGGTCATGGAGAATGATTGTGGTATTCAGCGGAGTAATGGGATGGGTTATATTGGAGGGCCCCAGGGATTGTAATGGCAGTGATCAAGATGTTGGAGGAGTTGTTGGTGGCGAGGTGATGATGGGGATGTAGATGGTGGAGCAACAATAGTGACATTGTTGGTGAAGGTGGCATTGTTGGGTGACGGGATGATGGAAATCATGATGGGAGGGTTGTGGTGGTGAAGGGATGATGATGGGAAGTGATGATGATGGCAATGGTTGTGAAGGGAGGTAATGGTGGAGGAAGTGATGATGGTGGTATTGGTGGGGTTGTAGTGATTGTGATGTAGAGATTGTGTTCGTCGAGGAAGGTGGTGGTGGGTGGAAGTTGTGGGGAGGATGAGGGTGCTGGAGGTAGATTCAGTGATAAAGTAAAGGTGGTGGTGTGGTTCTGGACTTGGGTTTGAGTTGATTCCAACTGGTTAGGGCCGGGTGAGTTACATTCGTGTTCTTTGTTGACAAGATGATTGTGGTTGGCATTCGCATGGATTTGAAATACAGATAAGTGTGCTTCTACCGGTGGGGGTGTATTTGTTTGTGTTTCATGTCCATACCCAAGTGCAGTAGGCGGACTGGAGGCCTACAGGAAGCCCGAATGTGTTTGGGCAGAATGTTGATTCACAATTGTCTTGAAGACGGGGATAGGGATGTGATTTGTTTGACTCTTTCTGGATGGGTCACCTTGACCTGGGTTTGGAACTGTGCCATTTACTGGATCTTTATTGTTGAACCTGCTTCTATCATTTTCGCCAAGCCATGGCTTTCACTTATTACCACTAACCTCACATCATGGTCTCTTCTATCACAACCCCTATGATCTACCATTACTTCCCATCATCCCTTCCAAAGCTATCACCTCC
>NC_088363.1:33852832-33855332 GCF_034508935.2 Berghia stephanieae
GAGAGAGAGAGAGAGAGAGAGAGAGAGAGAGAGAGAGAGAGAATGTTTATTCACACTTTTCACGCCAAAACAATATTAGCTATATGACAAGTGGGGTATAGAATTTAGCTTGAATAAATTAAGGATTAGAAACAAAAAGATCCATTGTTTTCGAATATATGATGTCATGGCCAAGTAGTCATTATATAAATAATCACGTATTTTGTTGTTTTTATTTGAATTCAACATGTAGTTTACCTTCCTTTTTTCTTCAAATAATGAACATCTCAGTCGCCCAATCATTAATTGGTAAAACAGAGTAGTTTAGAAGTAACATATATTGCCAGTTGGACTGTGCGTTTATTTGCTCCTTGCCAAGGAAGAAATATATCATTTCTGTAAGGAAATGGGCCAAAAGTATTTTTATCTTTTTTACTTGTTTAAATATATAATACGATGTTGAATTAAGCAAAGTCATACATGGAATTTAAACAAAATGAAATTCATTGTAATTGGATATGGCATTTTATTTGGCATCTTTTAAAGAAATCACCAACATGTTCTAATGATTTGTAATAATCATTAAATGTTTATTGCTCGCATAAATTATAAGATGCTACCACTTTCTAACATAGATTCTTAAATCGTGATATTTAATGACATTGTATATAGTTTTGATGAGTGTTTATATAATAATGTATTTATGACATACATATGTAATCTCATTGTATATAGAATATCCACATATACTTGTGGGGCTGTATTTTATATTGTCTTTTTACAATTGATCCAATTTTATTTCCATACTGTCTGGTGACCTGCCACTCAAAACTTTCATAATTCTCAAGTATATCGGCTCAGACCACTCAGAGAAAATGTTTAATTTTTGAATCACATTCTTGGCTTGTTAAATTTGATATTGTCACACGAGTTAGTGTGACTACTTCTAAAGTTAAGATATTTTTATGGTTGAAGTGGTGATAGTGAAAACGCGTGTTGTAAAAATAATTAATGCAGTTGTGAAATGATAAACACTTCTGCTAAAAGGAATACAGTTTTGTCCTTTCCAACGTTTTGAAATTATGATGTATTATATAAGAAACCATATTTTTTGTGGTTTGATTAATTGGAGATTATCATCATCATCATCATCATCATCATATCGTGTCGCGCCAGTGGTGGATCCATTGGATGGCTTCAGGGGTGCAGCCTCTCAGGTCCATATCACTGATATGTGGTCCAAGTTCACACTAGTGAAGGATGTGGTCCATGTTTGAGCCATGTGTTCACATTGACATCGGCAGTCTGAAGAAAGTCCCCAATTTTGTAAGGTTGTTTTGGTCTTCCCCACTTTAGACCTTGCCCTGTTCAGTGTCAACCAATCTTTCTTGGGGAGATTTACTCCGCTTGGCAGTTCTTCTTTGGGTTCCTGAATGGCATCATTTGGGCAGCAGTCCCATTCTTTCCATGAATGCACTCTGTATGTGGCTGCATGGTCTGGGTGGATGCCTTCAGTTGTCAGGAAGCTTGTTGTAAAAATAATTAATGCAGTTGTGAAATGATAAACACTTCTGCTAAAAGGAATACAGTTTTGTCCTTTCCAACGTTTTGAAATTATGATGTATTATAGAAGAAAACATATTTTTTGTGGTTTGATTAATTGGAGATGACACATTTTCATGTGACTGGCAAATTTACCCTAAACTGTTTTGAGGAAAAGGTTCACCAATATGATTTTGATATCCATTCACCTCATTTTGTATGTTATAATGATTATTGCCTAATTTATAACATAGAGATATCACCTTTATCAAATTTCTAAACATTTTCTGTTTTTGGTGTTGTATACATTTTATGACCACTCGCCCCCTCCTCCTCCTCCTCCTCCTCCTCCTCCTCCTCCTTCTTCTTCTTCTTCTTCTTCTTCTTCTTCTTCTTCTTCTTCTTCTTCTTCTTCTTCTTCTTCTTCTTCTTCTTCTTCTTCTTCTTCATTTTTATTCTTCTTTTACATTTTCCCCCTCCTCTTCCATCCTTATCCTCCTCCCCCTCCCTCATTTTATCCTTTTTTTGTTCTTTATCTTCCTTGTCTTGTTCTTCTTCTTCTTCTTCTTTCTTCTTCTTCTTCTTCTTCTTCTTTCTTCTTCTTCTTCTTCTTCTTCTTCTTCTTCTTTTCTTCTTCTTCTTCTTCGTCTTCTTCTTCTTCTTCTTCTTCTTCTTCTTCGTCTTCTTCTTCTTCTTGTACGATCCGATAGTGATGTCGTTTCTTCTTCTCTTTACTAGCCTATCCTGCTTCTTTGGTTTGTGATTGTATTTTTGACAGGGGATATTTTTTTTCTGTAAATCTTCTGCCTGTTTGTTCTTGGTTATTTATAATTTAGCTTATGATATCTTAAGGTTATGATTTTGATTTACATTTGTACTATTTTTGTTAGATTGCTTGTTTTTTTGTTTCAGCGGTCTCTCATATGACCTCAATTGTGTTGGAAGAGACCTAAAGCAACAAACAAACAAATCTTCTTTG
>NC_088363.1:33860332-33892832 GCF_034508935.2 Berghia stephanieae
TGAAGAAAGTCCCCAATTTTGTAAGGTTGTTTTGGTCTTCCCCACTTTAGACCTTGCCCTGTTCAGTGTCAACCAATCTTTCTTGGGAGATTTACTCCGCTTGGCAGTTCTTCTTTGGGTTCCTGAATGGCATCATTTGGGCAGCAGTTCCATTCTTTCTATGAATGCACTCTGTATATGGCTGCATGGTCTGGTCGGATGCCTTCAGTTGTCAGGAAGCTTGTTGTAAAAATAATTAATGCAGTTGTGAAATAATAAACACTTCTGCTAAAAGGAATACAGTTTTGTCCTTTCCAACGTTTTGAAATTATGATGTATTATAGAAGAAACCATTTTTTTGTGGTTTGATTAATTGGAGATGACACATTTTCATGTGACTGAATCCAAAGTTATATACCAAGTGAAAAGAGTGAAAGTTCATATCCTGAAATTACAAATGCAGTAGTAACGTAATGTGCACTTCTGCTAAAGATAAAATGAATTTGTCATTTTCAAAATGTTAAACTTTTTCTCTCCTTTCTTTCACACTTTTCCATACCAGCCAAATTTACCCTAAACTGTTTTGAGGAAAAGGTTCACCAATATGATTTTGATATTCCATTCACCTCATTTTGTATGTCATAATGATGATTGCCTAATTTATAACATAGAGATATCACCTTTATCAAATTTCTAAACGTTTTCTTTTTTGGTGTTGTATAAATTTATGACCACTCGTCCCCCTCCTCCTCCCCATCTCCTCCTCTCTCTCTCCTCTTCTCTCTCTTTTCTTCTTCTTCTTCTTTCTTCTTCTTCTTCTTCCTTCTCCTCTCTTACTTCTCTCCTTCCTTCTTCTTCTTCTTCTTTTCTTTTTCTTCTTTTTCTTCTTCTTCTTCTTCTTCTTCTTCTTCTTCTTTTCTTCTTCTTCTTCTTCTTCTTTCTTCTTCTTCTTTCTTCTTCTTCTTTCTTCTTCTTTCTTCTTCTCTTCTTCTTTCTTCTTCTTCTTCTTCTTCTTCTTCTTCTTCTTCTTCTTCTTCTTCTTCTTCTTCTTCTTCTTTCTTTTCTTCTTTTCATTCTTCCCTCTTTCTTCTTCCTTCTTTCCTTCTTCTCTCTTCTTCTTCTTATCTTTTCTTTTCTTCTTCTTCTTTTTCTTCCTTGTCTTTTCTTTTTTCTTCTTTTTTTTTCTTCTTCTTCTTCTTCTTCTTCTTCTTCTTCTTCTTCTTCTTCTTCTTCTTCTTCTTCTTCTTCTTCTTCTTCTTCTTCTTCTTCTTCTTCTCTTCTTCTTCTTCTTCTTCTTCTTCTTCTTCTTCTTCTTCTTCTTTTTCTTCTTCTTCATTTTTTCTTCTTCTTTTACTTCTTCCCTTCTCTCTTCCCATTCCTTATCCTCCTCCCCTCCCTTATCTTCTTATTTTTTTTCTTCTTTTTTTTCTTCCTTGTCTTGTTCTTTTTGTTCTTGTTGTTTTCTTCTTCTTTTCTTCTTCTTCTTCTTCTTCTTCTTCTTCTTCTTCTTCTTCTTCTTCTTTCTTCTTCTTCTCCATTCTTCTTCTTATTCTTCTTCTTTTTATTCTCCTTTTCCCATTTTCTCCCCTTCTCTTCTCTTCCATGCTTCTACTTTTTTTTCTTCTTCTTTTCTTCTTCCCATCTCTTCCTCGTCCATCCTTCTCCTCTCCATCTCTCATCTTCTTCTTCTCTTCTTCTTCTTCTTCTTCTTCTTCTTCTTCTTCTTCTTCTTCTTCTTCTTCTTCTTCTTCTTCTTCTTCTTCTTCTTCTTATTCATCTTCATTTTTATTCTTCATCTTCTCCTTCTCCTTCTCAATCCCTTCTTCTCTTCTTGTTCTTGTTCTTGTTCTTGTTCTTCTTGTTTCTTCGTTCTTCTTGTTCTTGTTCTTTTTCTTCTTGTCTTGTTCTTCTTCTTTAGTTTAGACATTAACATTTTGAATATTGCAAATATTGCTTGTCATATATTGTATTTTGAAAATTAAAATTATACTGCAGTTAGATGTGGCATTATGTTAGGCATCTTTTTAAGAAATCACCACTATCAATATTTCGAACATTTCTTTTTCTGTCTTTTGTTATATTTTTTGGCACTATCTAAACGGTTATTACACATAGAACTTATAGATAACTGCCTACTCTTACATAAAATTTTAATTCGTGATATGTAAATATGTGTTTATAGACGTCTAATTGTGTTTGTGACAAATATGTTATCTCATTGATTTTTTTAGAGCTTAACTCCCGCAAACAAAAGAAAGATCTTTCTTTCGCCATAATTTTGTATCACTTGTGAATAAATTCAATTAACAGATTATTACATAAATCAGTTTAAATCAAATTCAACATCACTTCCTGAAGTAAAAGAACTCAATTTTAATTTATTCCCTAATTTGAAACGTGAATCGCCTTTGGAATCCAAATTAAGTTCCCGTTTCTGCAGGTTTTCCTGTATTTTGGTGAGAATAGTTTGCTTGCTATGTGTGGATCATATTACAATGTACTTTTTCCAATTTGAATATGACTTAGCTACCCACTTATGGCTTGATAAACATAGGTATGGCTTTTTAAATAATAGCAAAATGAGGATTCTTATCCGGATCTTTATTGAATCTGTTGCAAGCGCCGTAAAACCCTTAAAATCAAAAAACAATTATTGAATCTGAAGCTCTAGCTAAATGCAGCTACTGGACTCTGAGTTGTCGACTATGAATATGTTATGACTTTTCAACATTATATCTGTATTTAATTCTTTTTTTTTTTTTTTTGGTCATGTTATGACACAAATCGGTGACTTGTCAACTCAAAACATTAATAGATATAAAAATTTGATGCCGTAAATAATAAATGAACAAAAAACAATTTTTACCAAACATGTTGTATGAATTAAAGTTGAATATTTTCTTGGCTGAAGCACTGGGGTATAAATACATTTTTATTCAACTAAAATTGAATACGTATTTCTCACCTAACCTCTGAAGACAAAATTAAAAAGAGAGGAAATCAAACTAAGTACTGGTTTCCAATATTTTGATATGTCAATCTTATTACAAACCACTTTCTATTGAAATTTTATGGATTCAAAGGGATCCTATATTTGATCTTAATACATTTCTCCAGACCAGCGTTGACATTTTAAAAGTCGTCTTGAGGAACCTTTGTCAACTTTTTAATTTGCCTTCGTTTATTGTTGCCATTTTTTTATACTATTGATGTACATGAGTATGGATGCTGTATTAAAATTGAGAACTCAACATTGTTTTCTTAGATTTGAATTTAAAGATTCACGTGTTCAATTTTTCATTCTTGAATTCTTTAGGATGGGGAAAGGGGGGGGGGGGGGGGAGGAGAATTGTGCTTCTCCAGCTGACTGTTGTGTTCCACGTCCGTTCTCATCTTTCCTATTTCTTTATTTTTCCCCGGATGGGGTCTTCTGACCTCCCATGGTGGAAAGAGAGGTCACTCTCTTTCCCTTTCCATGTTGCTCTCTCATGGTGAACAGGTCACTTGCTGTGTCTTCTATCCCCCTATACATATATGTTTTATGAGTTGCTTTCTGTCCTTGTCTTTGTCTTGGAATGGGTTTACTTGGTTCTGTCCTGATCCTCTCCGGAATCCTTGGCTGAGAGGGAAATAGTCAAAAGTATGCAAGGATTTTCATTTATGGACTGATCGTTACATTTTTGTGTTGAAAATATCTTTTAAACATTTGAATGAGACTTTTAGGTACATTGATGGTATGCTTTTGGAATTTCTTGGATACTTTAATTTTTTCACTATCCCATTTCTTTCCTTTTTTTTTTTTTTATTACTGGCGCTGATATAACCTAAATGTTTTGCAAGCGCCATGAAACCCTTTTTCTGGATTGAGATTGCTTGGTGTTTTTTTCCCTGGTTATGTCCGAAATCTTTAGCTGGGAGGGAGACTGTCAAATGTATAGTACCCTTTTAAAGAGATATTTTATTCCATTGTTAATCATCTCACTGTTATTGTTGTGTGGTCCTATCATTATTAGTTTTGGATGGTTGGCTAGGTGGTCTTCAGATTGGAAGGCACAGAGCTCGATTCCTACTCTGAGCGGCGTATAGTTCAATCCTTAGAAAAGCTCTCTACTCACATTATCTCACCGTACTCAGGTGTACAATGAGTACATGGCTCTTAACAACGTTGTTTCTGTCCGAAATAATTGTATTAATGCCTAACCGGCGTTATATATCGTCCTACTTGTTGCTGTTGGCAAGGGACCCATTATAAAACGATTAGAGCGTGCTTAGTGGATACTGCGCTGTTATAGTATAATAATATAGTGGTCAGAAGTAATTTTATTTTGTCAACCCCAGGAATGTCTTGGTGGATTTCGTTCCATGCCATGCATTAATCTTGTGAGTAGCATTATGTGTATAGTAACATGTTATGATAGGGACACGATATGATGGTGTATACATCTACTGATAATTTGCATAAGACATCTTTTTTTCCTTTAATATTCATTGTGTTAACCAGTAAAACACTGAAAAAACCATGAATTCAAAAATTTGGCCTTGGTCCTTCAAATATCGATCGATTTAAATGAATTCTTTTGGCAAAAACTCTCAAACCTGGGACCTCACATGGGTCCTTTAAATCGATGAATATGTGAAGGAAGAGGTTTCTGGCCAAATTTTTAAAAGCATGTTTTACTAGAGGTAGAAAGTTAATTGGTTCACAAAATACATCAGTTCAACGAACAAAATGTAACTATTACGATCGGAACAATCGTATTTATTTTTAGACATATCAGCTGGTAATCTGTGTGCTCAACTGTTTTAAAATAAATGAAGTAACAAAATTCGACTTTTGCCTTTTGATCAAAGGTAAAATCAATAAGGACAATACAATGGTGATTTGTATTTTGAAATTATTCAATTTAAAAAATCAAATAACAACAGAAAGAAAAGAAAAAAAACATTAAACGTTCAAAGCATGACATCTATTATATAATCTTCTTCTTCTAGGTTCCATGCCTGGTCCAGGCTTCGGATACTGCATGAATTATCTCTCTCCATTCCTCCCTGTCTCTTGCTTTTTCAAACAGCTCTTGGATTGTTAGGTTGGTGAAGCCCTTCAGTTGGTCTATGAGTGTTTTTCTTTGTCTCCCCCGGGCGCGTTTACCAGGTATTTTTCCACAACTTGCCAGGTATTCATTCTTATCTTTCCTTACTATGTGTCCGAAAAAGGATAGTTGTCGATCCACTATTAAGGGCATTAGTTTCCTTTGTTGGTATGTTTGTTTTAGCACTTCTTCGTTCGTTTTGTGTGCGGTATACGATATTCTCTGCATCCTTCTCAAGCACCACATTTCAAAAGCTTCAATGTTCTTTTGTGTTTCTGCATTTGTAGTCCAGCTTTCGCATCCGTATAACAAGATTGGCCACACGTAGCACTTCAAGACTCGGAATCTAATCCCGAACGACATCTGTTTGTTTTTCAAAATGTTTCCCAGGTCCATGAAGGCCTGTTTGGCTTGAGTTATTCTTGCTCGTATGTCTCGGTTACATCTTCCATCTGTTGTCACTATTGAACCTAGGTATTTAAAACTTTCTACGTTGGTAAGCTGCTCGCCGTGAATCGTTATATTGCAGGTGTTGTTGTTTTCGGGGTTTTTCTGTATTACCATGCATTCTGTTTTGGTGATATTCACTTCCATTCCCTTGGCTTCACTATCTACTACCACTTTGTCAACAATCTTTTGAAGTTGGATTTCTGATGTTGCAATGAGTACCGTATCGTCTGCGTATCTTATATTATTTATGTTATGACCTCCTACTTTTATTCCCTCCATATTATTTATGCCCCTCATGATTGTTTCTTGGTATAGATTAAACAGATCTGGTGAGGCAACACACCCTTGACGGACTCCTTTCTTAATAGGAATGGAATTTCCTGTAGAGTTTCCGATTTTGATAGATGCCTGCTGGGTGTAGTATAATGTTTGCATGAGTCTGAGGTCTTTCTCATCAGCGCCAATGGAGTGCAGTTGTTTTAGTATTTCTTCGTGGCGTACTCTATCAAAAGCTTTTTTGTAGTCGACAAAACAGAGGTATAGTGGGGTCTGAACCTGTATAGCTCTTTCACTTAAAACACGGAGGAGGTATATTGCGTTCCTTGTCCCTCTGTCAGGTTGGAATCCATATTGTTCTTCTGCGATTTCGGGGTTAATCTTATTCCTTAGCCTGTTGATAATTATACGCAACAGTATTTTGTTGATGTGACTTATTAAACTTATAGTTCTAAAATTTTCGCATCTGACTGCACCTGCTTTCTTTGGTATTGCTATGAAAATAGAGTTACAGAGATCTTCTGGAATTTTCCCAGTATTGTATATATTGTTGAATAATATGTGAAGTTCATCAATTGCTAGATCTCCTAGGCTTTTTAATACCTCTACAGATATTTCATCAGGGCCTGTTGCTTTACCATCCTTCATTCGTTCCATGGCATGTTCAATTTCACTTTTGGTGATGTTTGGTCCGCTTAATGGTTCTTTGAATTTCAGTGGTGGTTCATTTCTATTTGGATCATTGTACAGTTCGCCTATGTATTCTACCCATCGGCTTTCTATATGTTGTTCTTCAAATAGCAGTTCCCCTTGTTTGTTTTGGATACAACTTCCTGCTGCTTTGCTTTTCCTTTTCCCTGATAGTTCTTTTATTCTTTGGTGAGCTTGTTGTATATATATATATATATATATATATATATATATATATATATATATATATATATATATATATATATATATGCGGTTAGATTTCGGAATGAATCTAAAGCTGAACATTGTCAAACTTGAGTTGAATCGATTTTTTTTTTATTGATCAGAGTGAATCTTTGTCTCTTAAACTTGTTATCCATCTTTCGACATCTCTCTGTCCATTTATATTATATTTATATTAACGCACGGACCATGGTTTGAGTGAATTTTAGATAAGTCCCTGTTTAGTCTTGGTAGAGTGTGTACGTGTGTGTGTGTGTGTGTGTGTGTGTGTGTGTGTGTGTATGTGTGTGAATACGGAGACGACCGGTTCATGTCGTTATAAAATGTAACATTATGATTAAATATTTGTAAGTATGTCGTCCAGGTATTGTATGTTTAATTGTTTTTAAAACCTTTAGTTATTCATTTAGTTTAATCTAGTAACATGTCCATCTTATCCACTCCATATTCCTTGATGTGACACTCATACGGAAGGTGTACCACACCAAGCGTGGCCTTCGTGAACATGACACTGACCGTGGCCTTCGTAAAGTTATGGCCTGACACTGACCAAAAAATGACGTCAAAATGCCAGTCTTTTGCCACAAAAGAAAACAAATCGTGAGTTGTATTCAATAGTTCAGCCAATGAAATAACTTGTTTCCATGAGCTCTACGAACAACTCACTAGGCGGTGCAAAAAACAAATAATGACTTCAAAATGCCAGTCTTTTGGATTTCAGTGTCAGGCTATAACATAACGATGGCTACGCACTGACCAACAATGACGTCAAAAGACAAGTCTTTGACCTTGAAAGAAAACAAATCGTGAGTTGTATTCAACTAATGGGATCATTTGTTTCCTTGAGACTACTTAAGATAACTCACTAAGCGGTCCATAAACCAAAAAATGACGTCAAAATATGGGTCTTAGTGGGTTTTTGGCGTCAGGCTATAAGTTAACGATGGCTACGCACCAAGCCGGTCACTTTCTATCTGTCTCTATTTCTCTCCTTCTCTCTATCTTGGCTCACCTCATGTTAATATTGTGGGCCTTCTGTATGCGGGTCCTTCTAATGTTACTGGCCGCATTTGTCTGCTGTCTTATGGCAAAGCTATTTTACTTGAACCCCTCTATAACACAAACCGTAATATCTGGCGCCAGAATGGTCAAAGGTTTGAGTCTCGCTCTGAGTGGCGCATATTTGAGTCCTTGGTAAAGGCTCTTTACTCACATTCTTCCACCTTACTCAGATGTAAAATCGGAACCTGGCCATTAACAGTGTTGTCTCTATTGGAAAGAATTGTAATATTGCCTAAAAGGCGTCATGTCTCATCCTACATGTCAATTGTTGCTGCTGGCTATGGACCCTGTTTAAAGCGTTTTGAGCATGTTTAGTGGATAATGCGCTATGTAAATGCTCTATTTTAAAAATTCAATAACATAACAAAACTCTATTTGACATTCCTAGGATTTTATTTTGGCGTTCTACGATTGTTTAATTTTAGCGTGATGTCAACTCCTGAGTAATGATCTATAGGATTTGCCTTTAATTCGGTTTCTTTATCCATTCCAATTTTAGAACTCAGCTCAGACTTATCTCAGATTCAGTCACTGTTAACCAGTTAACTGCCGTACTCTGGAGAGACAGGTATTTATAGATTTGGTCAGAAAACACATCCTTCAATTATCAATCCGATAAATGACCCTCGTCTTGGCAAAAACTCTTAAACCTGGGACTTAATTAAAGAATTCGCGAAGTCCCAGGATTGAGGGGTTTGCCAAGATGCGGGACATTTAAATCGATCGATATTTGACAGACGAGTTTTTTGGCCAAATTTTAAATTCGTGACTTTCCAGAGTACGGCAGTTGACTGGTTAAGGACGGAATCAGTGCAGTTTTAATCACCAAACACTTTCAAAACACTTTTCATCCAGTTTGACTACAAAAACTTTACTGCACTGACCGATAGATTATAGTAACCCTTGAGCTTTTTGAGCTTTTATATATCGCTATATCCACTTAATGTGTACAAGGGGTCACTGACCAACAGCAACACGTAACATGTAGAACGAGACATGACGCCTGTCAGGCGATATTACAATTTTTTTCCAACAGAGACCACGCTTGTAACGGCCAGGCACTCATTTTACACATGAGTACGGTGAGCGAATGTGAGTAAAGAGCCTTTTCCAAGAACTCAATTATGCGCCGAGCAAGGCTCGAAGTCAGGACCTTTCTATCCGAAAGCGAGTGTCATACCACTAGACCGCATAGCCGCTCATGCTCAACTTATCAAAACGTTTTAAGCCTAATGACAAAATAAGGCATGTTTCATTTTAATCTATCATGAGGTAAAAGTTTTCGGATCCAAATGAAAAAAAATGCACTCTTTTTACAAGTTGGGAGTCATTTTAACCTATGGATATATTGAACGAAGTTGTTTTTTTGTTGTTGCCAAAAGGAAAAAGGGGCATTTGACAAATTGGAGTCATTTTGATATAAATAGATAACATAATGAACGAAGTTAATTGGAAAAAAAATTTGCAAACGCATTTATTTTACAAGTTGGAAATCATTTTTAGAAGAAGTATACGAAGATATAAAGTAAACGTTTTATTGACCAAAATAAGAAAAAAAGCATTTGGCAGGTTGACAGTCACTTTAATCTATGGAGATGAAGTAAATTTTGTTCTGTCCAAAAATAATTTTTAAGTCATTTTATTTTAGAAGTTGCGATCAATTTTTAACCTTTTGATATAAATGAAGCCTGGGTAGGGTTCCTGACCTCCCATAGTGGACAGGGAGGAGCTTGCTGTGTCTTCTATCCCCTTATATCTGTTTTCCAACATGCTTTCTGTCTTTGTCTTGGAATGAGATTACTTGCTTTTGTCCTGGCCCTGGCCGGAGTCCTGGCTTAGAGGGAAACAGTCAAATGCATAGTTATTGTTTTGGGAGATGATATTCTTTTCCTTGTTAATCATCTCTCTGTTATGTATTATTATATTTGTTGTTTTGAACTTATAATGTAAGCATTTGAGTGTGTTCCTCTTTGTTGGATTTTGTGCTTGTGTCCGGATAAGACTTATAGGTGAACTAAGTACATTGGTGGTATGCTCTTGGAATCTACATCTGATCCCTATTTGTTCCCAGTTCCCCTTTGTCTTACTTTCTCTTGGGTGCTTTAATTGTAATTCTAGAACTTTTTACTATCTCATTTTCTTCCTTTTTACTGGCGCTGATATAACCTAAATGTGTTGCAAGCGCCGTAAAACCCTTAAAAACAAAAACAAAAACATAAATGGAGCCAATGTTTTTTGGCCAAACTTTAAAAGGAATTTTATTTGACAATTTGAGAGTCATTTTGATCTACGGATATGTAGTAGAATTATTCTGGCCAAAAATAAAGCCATTCTATTTGACAACATGAGTGTCATTTTCATCTACGAATATTACGCAGTAGCCTAATAGTTGTCTGGCCGAAATGAACACCAAAAAAAAAAAAAAAAGAATTTTATTTTACAGGTTGAGAGCCGTTAAATTTATCGATATATAATATAGAGTAGAAGTTTGCCAAACAAATCATTAAGGCGTTTTGTCAATTATGTACAGCAGAGTAGACCTTCCCCCATTTTCAACTCATCCAATGGTTTAAGCGACGTGTACTTATTGCAGGTCTGGTAACCCAAATTGTTAAGGTATCATTGTTGTAATGGAAATACTCTCAAACCAACGCAAAATATTGTCCATTACAACAATGTTAAATTAAGATCATAATTGCGCTCGGTTATCAGATCTGAAAGTATGTGGACCTCGGTTTCAAGTCTTCTTTATCGTCCGTCTCTCTTACCTTGACTTGGGCCTTTTATTCCCTCATTATTCCTCTTTCATTCCTCTACAAACTAGACGGAGAAATTAATCGCTAGACCGATAAGTAATCGCTTATCAATTTTGTTTTCTTTCACGCGTAGTCACGCTTAGGAACCTCCCCCCGAACCCGATGGGTTCCATTTCTTTTAGTTGGCCTTCCGAGCCATAATACCCATGGAACCGGCGTCGTTCCCGGTTTCTGTAGCGTTCAACGGACAGCAACAATTGCTTGCTACTCTTTAGTTAAAACCTTTATTATGGACGTTGGTGACTCAGTGACACAGTGTTTTTAGTCTCCTATGAAAAGTCAAGCTTTGTTGGGTTTGGTCAGTGAATATGTTGTGCTGTCATGGTATGCTAGAGCAGTGATTGGTTATTCTTAGGCTAAGTCTCCATATCAAATCTATGGAGCGGCAAGATTAGTATGGCAGAGGCAAATCAACGAGTGTTTAATTCTACGAGAGGTAGGGCAGTGGTCTTGTGAGGGATCAAACCTTTTGTATTTTTCTTTGTTTGTTATTTTTGTTTGTTTTGTTTTTTGTTTTTTTTTTATCTTGTTTTTTTTCTTTACTTTATTTTTATTTTGGTATTTTTGTTTTAAAAAAATTATTTTGTTGTTGTTTGTATTTTTTTCTTGATTTTTGTTTGTTCTTTTTTTTGTGTGTTTTTTTTTGTTTAAAAAAACTTTTTAAATGAATATTTTTGTATTTGGTTTGTTTATTTTTTAATGTATTTTTTCCCTTTCCATTCCTTTGTGTTTCTTTGTGTCTATATATATATATATATATATATATATATATATATATATATATATATATATATATATATATATATACATGAATAACGATTAAGATGGATGTATTTGTTTGTTTGTTTGTTTGTTGCTTTAGGTCTCTTCCAACACAATTGAGGTTATATGAGAGACCGCTGAAACAAAAAAACAAGCAATCTAACAAAAATAGTACAAATGTAAATCAAAATCATAACCTAAAGATATCATAAGCTAAATTATAAATAACCGAGAACAAACAGGCAGAGGATTTACAGAAAAAAAATATCCCCTGTCAAAAATACAATCACAAACCAAAGAAGCAGGATAGGCTAGTAAAGAGAAGAAGAAACGACATCACTATCGGATAAATTTTTATTCTCTATTGTCTTCTGGCACTTTTCTATTCACTTCATATCTTGTTGTTACCAACATAAGTGCCTGCTCCACTCACTTTTCTGAATTAAAAATTCACCCCATACACCGGAGCATACTCAATGTCTCAATCGTTTCTATGTTATATGTTTGTGTTGAGAATATTGGCTATTAAGCTTAACTGCTGGTCAAAATTATTCGCGATGGTGGTGTACGAACGAATCGGCGGTCTCAAGTAGTGGGTGAGAGAGGGATCTAGTAATGACTTTGAGTTTGAAACGAATATTTTTGTGTTCGTGGATAGCTCACACGGTAGAGCCACGCTCTCACCTGCCAGGCGGAGTTGTCGTACCAATAAGGTCGCAGGTTCAAACCCCACCACCGCCGCGAAAAATTTTTATTCTCTATTGTCTTCTGGCACTTTTCTATTCACTTCATATCTTGTCACTATCGGATCGTATACCCATGCGAACATCATAGGTATATGATTCAAGGGTGATGCTCCCATCCATAAGATGGATGTATATATATATATATATATATATATATATATATATATATATATATATATATATATATATATATAAATATATATATATATATATATATATATATATATATATATATATATATATATATATATATATATATATATATATACATCCATCTTACTCGTTATTCATGTTTATGATTGTGTGTTGTTTCAAACTTCCTGTGATGTTTTGGTGTCTATGTCATTATGGTGGTTTGAAGTTGCAGAGAAAGTGTTAATTGCTGTGTCTGCATGCGGATGTAAGTTCATTTCTTTTGTTCATTTTGACCATGTTTGGTTGATGTACTCAACATCTTCCAAATTATGCAATCTGTGCTTAGAAGAGAAATTTTACATCATTTCTCCACCATATATGGCCACACTGAACAGAAATGAATGTACACCCGCATGCCGACACAGAAATAAAACACCTCTGCAACTTCAAACCACCATAATAATCTCGACACCAAAACATCGCAGGAAGTATGAAGAAGAAGAAGAAGAAGAAAGGGAAGAAGAAGAAGAAGGAAGAAGAAGAAGAAGAAGAAAAGAAGAAGAAGAAGAAGAGAAGAAGAAGAAAGAAGAGAGAAAGAAGAAAAGAAGAAGAAGAAGAAGGAAGAGAAGAAGAAGAAGAAGAAGAAGAAAGAAGAAGAAGAAGAGAAGAAGAAGAAAGAAGAAGAAGAAAGAAGAAAGAAGAAGAAGAAGAAGAAGAAGAGAAGAAGAAGAAGAAGAAGAGAAGAAGAAGAAGAAGAAGAAGAAGAAGAAAAGAAGAAGAAAAGAAGAAGAAGAAGAAGAAGAAGAAGAAAGAAGAAGAAGAAGAAGAAGAAGAAGAAGAAGAAGAAGAGAAGAAGAAGAAGAAGAAGAAGAGAAGAAGAAGAAGAAGAAGAAGAAGAAGAAGAAGAAGAAGAAGAAGAAGAAGAAGAAGAAGAAGAAGAAAGAAGAAAGAAGAAGAAGAAGAAGAAAGAGAAGAAGAAGAGAAGAAGAAGAGAAAGAAGAAGAAGAAGAAGAAGAAAGAAGAAGAAGAAGAAGAAGAAGAAGAAGAAGAAGAAGAAGAAGAAGAGAAAGAAGAAGAAGAAGAAGAAGAGAAGAAGAAGAAAGAAGAAGAAGAAGAAGAAGAAGAAGAAGAAGAAGAAGAGAAGAAGAAGAAGAAGAAGAAGAAGAAGAAGAAGAAGAAGAAGAAGAAGAAGAAGAAGAAAGAAGAAGAAGAAGAAGAAGAAGAAGAAGAAGAAAGAAGAAGAAGAAGAAAGAAGAAGAAAAAAGAAGAGAAGAAGAAGAAGAAGAAGAGAAGAAGAAGAAGAAGAAGAAGAAGAAGAAGAGAAGAAGAAGAAGAAGAAGAAGAAGAAGAAGAAGAAGAAGAAGAAAGAAGAAGAAGAAGAAGAGAAGAAGAGAAGAAGAAGAAGAAGAAGAAGAAGAAGAAGAAAGAAGAAGAAGAGAAGAGAAAGAAGAAGAAGAAGAAGAAGAAGAAGAAGAAGAAGAAGAAGAAGAAGAAGAAGAAGAAGAAGAAGAAGAAGAAGAGAAGAAGAGAAGAAGAAGAAGAAAAGAAGGAAGAAGAAGAAGAAGAAGAAGAAGAAGAAGAAGAAGAAGAAGAGAAGAGAAGAAGAAGAAGAGAGAAGAGAGAAGAAGAGAGAAGAAGAGAGAAGAAGAGAGAAGAGAGAAGAAGAGAGAGAAGAGAGAAGAAGAGAAAGAAGAAGAAGAAGAAGAAGAAGAAGAGAGAAGAAGAAGAAGAAGAAGAAGAAGAAGAAGAAGAAGAAGAAGACCAGTACTTATATCATACTTTTTTTTATATTTGTTTTTTTTTTTTTTTTTGTTTGTTCTAGTGTTGTTTTGTTTGTTTGTTATTTGGCAATTAAATTCTTCTTCTAGATCAATCAATTAGACTGTTCAAACCTAAGACATCTTTTAAAATCTTTAGTTTAAGACGTGTTGACAAGATGAAGGTCATTATAATTGATCAATTATTCAAATAGAAACGTTCTGGCTAAAATGAATGTAAAAAATAGTTTGTCCTATTCCGATACAATTATGCATCCCTTTGACTTTGTCCATCACTTGTGCAGCTATGTGGTCTTGTGGTATGACACTCGTTTTCGGATCGGAAGGTCCTGGGTTCGAGCCTTGCTCGGCGCATAAATGAGTCCTTGGAAAAGACTCTTTACTCACATTCTCTCACCGTAATCAGGTGTAAAATGAGTACCTGGTCATTGACTGACTTAGATGCCTTTCGCGTCTCGACCGAAAGATCGGGTCGCCTTGGCTGTTTCCAGTATTTCCTGTGTGAGGTGTCTCCAATATTGCCGGTCCTCTGCTAGGGTTCTCAGATTTTCAAGGTCCCCTGCCGTTATGAGACTAATGCTTTGTCCAAGTGTTGTGAGGTTTTTGTTTAGGATCACAGGGAGTGTTATGATCGGTTTTCCTCTGAAAAGGTTCCCGTGTTTTTGGAAGTATCCCGACATGGCTTGGTTAGCTGGTATGTTTTTGTCCCTGCGTAGTATGTGACCGAAAATTGCCATCGTTGTTGTAAAATGTCAAGGGAGATTGGTCTTTCTTTTGTGATCTTATAGAGTGATTCATTTGAGATCTTTTTTGGGTATTTGATGTCCAGTACCCTTCTTAGCTGTGTGCGATGGAAGGCATCCAGATGTTCTTCTTCGGATTTTGTCAACGCCCAAGTGCCGCAGTTATACAGAAGTACCGGTTTTACAAGAGCACGGTACAGTTTCAGTTTGGTTTTTCTCTTTATTTTGTCACCTCTAATCCATACATTGGTGAGTTTACTGAGTGCGGCGTTTGATAGCTGTTTTCTTCTTTGTACATCCTCGGTGTCTCCAATAAGTGAGCCGACTTTCTTTGTTCTTTTCCATTCCTCTTTGTTCCTCGATATTGTTCGTAAATTCGGTTTTATTGGCATTGACTTGGAGGTTATATTTCATGAGGGTATTTTGTATGATGTCTATATTTGCTGGTGTTGATCCAATAAAATCGACATCATCTGCATAGGCGATTTCGCTAGGGATAAAATACCTGGTCATTAACAGTGTTTTATCTGTCGGAAAAAAAAATTGTATTATCGCCGAACAGGCGGCATGTCTCGTTTTTTTATGTTACGTGTTGCTGTTGGTCAGGGACCCTTTGTAAAACGCTTTTAATTTTTTTTTTTTTTTTTGTCATAATATTTTTCCATAGTTGTCATTGATACGAGGAGCTAAACGTCAATAAGGTGATTCACACAGCCACAAAAAAAATCCAAAAAGGAGAGACTAATCGAAATTGAGAAGGAAAATGAAGAAGCACAAACAACCTATTCGCCCTACCAATGATTCAGAGCGGTCACCTGCTGTCCACTACGCCAACTGGAAGGAGACGATTTTCCTCCGAAAAAATCTGGCCACCATCAACAAGACTGAACGTGGCTTGGTCAATCGGATTACTGTGGACCAAAAGGTTTGTCCTAAAACGTGACCCATCGCGTCAAATGGGGTATTGTGTTGTGGCACAGCGACATGATCTAGTGGTATGACACTCCTGGGTTTGAGCCTCACTCGGCCCATAGTTGAGTCCTTGAAAAAGGCTCTTTACTCACATCCTCTTACCGTTCTCAGGTGCACAATGAGTATCTGGCCATTAGCAGGGTTGTCTCTGTTGGAATTATTTTTCTATTATATATATATTACACAACTACAGAAAGAATAGCACCTTAAACAAAAGATCAGAACTAATGACAATGTGCAGACACTCTAACAAATTCAAGCTCAAAACGCAAAAGGCCAAATAACCCTCCCCCCCCCCCCCCCGACCCCATTACCACCCCCCCCCCCCCCCCCCCCCCCCCCCCCCCCGCCTCCCCACACAACCACATTCCACAACACTATCACACACACATGTACACACCACACACAACACACCTACACGCATACACACAACACACACACACTCATAATATAACCAATGAGAGCACATCACAACAATGCCAATACACATCAACACTAATCACCACTACACAACGAAACAACTTTAGTTGGGAGTAAGAACTTTTCTACGGACATTACTATGGATTACGCCGACTGAAGACGTGTAAGACACAGAAACGAATCGTCTCGGCCACAAAAAATGTGAATGACATTTTGCATTCTATATATATATATATTTATGAGTGTTGGTGGGTACTTGTAGGTACGAAAGTGCTCGATAATGGTGGTTAGAGCTAATATATAATGCAAATTTTCACTCACATTTTTTTGGCCGAGACGACTCGTTTCTGTGTTTTTTACACTTCTTCAGTCGGCGTAATCCATTGTAATCTTACAATATATCTTTATATATATATAAAGCTCAAATCTCAAGGTTCGATTCATCCAGACATAATACTGTTTTGAAACGATGGATCACAAATGTCATACCGACCCACCAAAGAAAATGAATTTTAAAACTCAAATTTAATATCAGTTGTTGCATGTTATAGCTAGATACATACGTTTGTTGAGCAAAACAAGCTTTACAGCATTACAATATGTTTTTGTAAATATATCACAATGTGAAATTGAATGTAAGCTTCATTTTAATATACGAAACAAATAAAATGGACGTTTCGGATTTTCAACGTCACTACCACATTATCTCATTCGTCTGTAGTGCTTCATTCATCCTGTTTTGTTGATAAAGGGAAAACCCGAAACGTCCATTTTACCTGTTTTCGTATATTACATTGAAGCTTACATTCAATTTCACATTGTTATTTATTTCTTCGAGCTTCGAGCAGCAACATTTACATTACCCAGTAAATATATCAGCGTCTGAGGTGTGTATTATCTCTTTCAATTTTTTGTTTTGTTTGTTCTATTGTTTTTAATTTTTAATTTTATTTTTTAGATAAAACTTAAGAACAAAAAAGGTGATTTTGACGATATTTCTTCAACCAGTTGGAGTATTGGAATCAGATGTTGTGGTAGTAGTAGTAGTAGTAGTAGTAGTAGTAGTAGTAGTAGTATGTAGTCAGTAGTGATCGTAAGTAGTAAGTAGTAGTAGTGTATGTAGTAGTAGTGGTAGTATAGTAGTAGTGGTGGTGGTGGTGGTGGTGGTAGTAGTAGTAGTAGTAGTAGTAGTAGTAGTAGTAGTAGTAGAAGTAGTAGTAGTACCAGCAGATTATGTCATTGTTGTATTCTCACTATTAATTTTGCATCACCAATCAGGTGATGTTCAGACGATTCCAGCACATGTTGTCACGAACAAAAATGGCCCAGGCACGGGTGATGAATGACAAAGCACTGATCCAACAGCTCCGAGGCAAAGACGCCCGTCGGCTTCATTGTGAGAGCCATATCCTGAACGGTGAAGACGCCGAATTTCTGAAGAAGTTGAAGAAAAATCCCTTTGTTGTTGACCATACTGATCCCGGAAGACAGTTGCCAGGTGAGGATATAGAGGTCATGTATTGATTTTTGTTTTTAAGGGACATCTCAACAGAGCTAAGAGAGTTGTCAGATTGTTTAAGATTGTAAAAATTAAGCAGTTAACTATCGGACTCTGGAAAAACAGAGTTTGAGTAACTTCAAAGGAATATTGACAGGTCGACCGAGAGTTGAACTCGTGAGACGACAAACATCAATGCGAAGTGTAGCGAGAGTCAAGCTATTGTTTGTCTTGTCCTATTCTATATAGAGAAAAGGATAAATAGTATAGCCTCGTGTGTGAGTGGTTGCGTGTCATAGTCTTGTTTTTAAATTGTTTCTGTTGTTTATGTGTGTAGTGATGACTCTCTCACACTCAATTTCAATGCCGAAAGAGGAATTCCCGCACACAAGAAAGGGAATTGGGGTGGTATTTGGCATACATATTGTATAGTATCTAGTTCTAAATAGATAACTGATTAGAATTATATTATGATATATAAACACAATGCCAAATACAATTCCGAAGTTTCCTTATTTCAAATGAAGTAAAGCTCCAAAACCCTGGGTTCGAGCCTCGCGCTCGGCGCATAGTTGAGTCCTTGGAAAAGGCTCTTTACTCACATTCTCTCACCATACTCAGGTGTAAAATGAGTACCTGGCCGTTAACAGAGTTGTCTTTGTCCGAAAAATTGTAATATCGCCTAACAGGCGTCATGTCCCGTCCTACATGTTAAATGTTGACCAGGGACCCCTTGTAAAGCGCTTTGAGCACATTTAGTAGATATTGCACTATATAAAGCTCAATTTAAAAAAAAATATTTCAAAGATGATGATATGGTGGTGGTGGTTGCAGTAGTAGTAGTGGTAGTGATGATAATGTGGTGGTGGTTGTAGTTGTAGTAGTAGTGATAGTGATGATGATGTGGTGGTGGTTGTAGTAGTAGTGGTAGTGATGATGATGTGGTTGTGGTGGTTGTAGTAGTAGTTGTAATGGTGATGATATGGTGGTAGTGGTGGTTGCAGTAGTAGTGGTAGTGATGACGATGTGGTTGTGGTGGTTGTAGTAGTAGTGGTAATGGTAATGATATGGTGGTAGTTGTAGTAGTAGTGGTAATGGTAATGATATGGTGGTGGTTGTAGTGGTCGTGATGATGATGTGGTTGTGGTGGTTGTAGCAGTAGTGGTAGTGATGATTATGTGCTGCTGGTGGTGCAGTAGTGGTAGTGATAATGATGTGGTGCTGGTGGTTGTGGTAGTAGTGGTAGTGATGCTATTGTGGTGGTGGTTGTAGTTAGTAGTTGAGGTAGTGATGATGTGGTGGTGGTTGTAGTAGTAGTGGTGGTGGTGGTTGTGGTAGTAGTGGTAATGATGATATGGTGGTGGTGGTTGCAGTAGTAGTGGTAGTGATGACGATGTGGTTGTGGTGATTGTAGTAGTAGTGGTAGTGATGATGATGTGCTGGTGGTGGTGTAGTAGTAGTGGTAGTGATAATGATGTGGGGCTGGTGGTTGTAGTAATAGTGTTAGTGATGATATTGTGGTGGTGGTTTTAGTAGTAGATGATGTGGTGGTTGGAAAACACATTACAGGTTATTATAATACATGATTACACACATTCTCTAACTTCATTTTTGACAGCTTCATTGTGCCATAAATATACGCAACAGTTCTGAAACATTTTATTGTGGATTTTGATATTGTTTGTTGTTTTTCTTGTGTCGTTATGTTGACATAGAGACCGAATGAATGGTAATGACTACATTCTCAGCCAACAACAAAATGGCGCTGAATGCTTTCATTGGTGGACACTTTTTAGGCTTCGTACGTATTCTCATTCGTTTAATTCTATGGGCGAATAACCAAAGTAGAAACGATTCAATGGTTTTAAAATGACGATTACTTCCCTTGTCAAAAAAAAAATAAATGCTGAGTGTTTGGTCGAGCGGCCCGTTCAGTCAGAACAAGTCATAAACACTATACCTTTTCCTTCTTTCATTTTTTTACCAACCTTTTAACCAACATGTGTCTCGATAGTTCAGTTGATTAAGCACTCGCATTACAACCAAATGAACATAACGGAATTTTTAAGTAGAATTTTTTTCTTGCCCCTCTGCCCTACACGTAATGATTAAATAGCTGGATCTGTTAGATCAGTGGGAAAATACTTCATAATAGACTGGCGTCCTATCCAAAGGATAGCAAGCAGCTGTAACAGTCAGTTTAACAATGAGGAGACCGGCATTACGCCTGACTTCGTCGACCTTATTGCTCTGAAGAATGATAAAATCATAATCAATTAGGGTAAAGTGTTTCCCAACTATTGTCACCCTTCGTTGAGTCAAACAGAGTGAATACTATTATCAGGACAATTTATGCGAAACAACATCTCTCAAGGTCTTGTAAGGTTTCTACCAGTGTACAAAACGGCGAAGTGGTCTTGTGGTATGACACCCACTTTCGGATCGGAAAGTCCTGGATTCAAGCCTTGCTCAGCATATAGTTGATTCCGTGGAAAAGGCTCTTTATTTACATTCTCTCACCGTTCACCGGTGCAAAATGAGTGCCTGAACGTTAACAGCGTTGTGTCTGTCTAAAAAAAAAAAAAATGTAATATCGCCTAACAGGCATCATGTCTGTTCTACATATTACGTACGTATTGATGATAATCGGGGACACTTTGTAAAGCGCTTTGAGCACGATATATATATCGATGTCAACGTAAAATCTCTTTTAAAAAAAAGAAAAGAAAAAAGCTCAATTCACAAATAACATCAACTCATGCGAACGCTTAGCTGACAGTCCCGTTTGTTTCCGTCCTTGTAATTATTATTTTGCCCCCAATCAAGGGACTGAATTTAGCAGCATATGTATTCATTCAATAAAACATTGTTATGACCTGTTGTCCAATATTATGTGGCTAAAAAATTCCATATCACAAAGAGGTCAAAATTATCTTTCTTGAGCAAAATTGGTGTAATAGGGCAGAGAAGTCGTGACGTCACACATTCTACTCTCCGGTTCCAAACTTCTTGGAAGTATATATTAACCAGTCCTTCGGAGGACTATTAATGAATAGGTTACATGTTGAATCATAAGGTGGCATAATTATTTTTAATTGCTATAGCAGGAGGTCGACAGATTCCTAAGATTACGGGATTTTAGGCGATCTAAGAGCGAAGATGGATGAGCTTTAGTGACGACCAGAATATATTTAGACTAGAAAATAAGTTGCCATCACTCTGAAACCAGAAAATATGTATCCCGTCCTCTCATTATAAAAAGCAAATTTGGTATCTGTCAGCATAATACCCGATTTAAACGGTGGATCAAAGATTTAAATAAATTTATCTTATTGAACGAAATATGAATAGAACAGTTTCAAAATAAAACGCGTATTGAGCTCAAAATTCTTCTCGAGCCATTATTTTGTTGATTTATTAAACTTTGTTATTTTCTTTGAGATACTACCCTATGCAAAGTATATGTTAGAGGTGAGGTAGGGGGAAGGTTTACATGTGTTTTATTTGTTATTATTCAATATTTTGTATAGTCTACATCATCTTGTATCTTAGATATATTACTTTAAATTCGTCCTCAGATATTCAGAAAAATTCCAAATTAGATACGGAAGTGACGGATGAAGAAACACTATTACTTATCCAGACATTTTTAGAAGAAAAAGGTATCGATCACACACCAGGCAACCTCCAACGTCTTTCAACCCTTGGTCGAGTTTTGGACGCAGCTATGCGTGTCCGAGAACAAGACGAAATCCCCAATGATCCATATGGAGAATCCCAAAACAGTTCCCTTGGTTTGAAAATTGGTCATTCTGCAAAATGCAATCCTGGCGTATCCATAAGTGTCCTAGAGAATACTAAGGATGTTGTGACATCACGATTCCAAGGGAGACCCATAACAAGTGACGCAATCAGGCAACAGAGTCATGATATGGATAAGAGTTTACTTGGAAGCGCCGATGCCATTTCAAGCAAGTCACTCTCAAATGTTGAGAAAGCAAAGATCGATGTGTCCGCCGATGAAATCGACTCAGAATCTACAAGTACAAGCACTAATTCAATAAATGTTGAAACGTCAAAAAGGAAGACACAAAATAACTTTGTCATTCTCAATGATAAGGAGAATGCTAGATCTTCCCCTGTAAATTCTATCACTGAAAACAACATCGCCGCTTTAAAAACCTTGATAGATAAAATGAAATTTGATTCCAATTCGCACAACACTGAAACGGAAAATCAAAAGGCAAGATCATTATTGGACAGATTGTGTCCAACCAAAATAACTCCAAGGAAAAGAATGACCAGTATATTTGATGAGGTCAAACCGCCAGACGTACATGGTATGAGGCTACAAGAAGCCAAGAAGGTAGATCACTCTGTACAGGTGAAAGAATTTATCAAGGATTTGTCGAACTTTGGACACGGAGTTCCTGACTTTGATTATTATGCAAGCAAAATGCAGCTGGACGCTGCACAACAGGTGAATAATACTTTATACAATATCATCATTACCCCCATAATCACTACCACCACCACCACCACTACCACCACCACCATCATCATCATCATCATCATCATCACCATCATCATCATCATAGCATGACATCATTCTCCCCATTAATACCATTTCCACAGGTCAAACCAGATCTCCCGTCCCAGATGCCTTCAACCCCGGATAACATTTATAGAAAGCACACCGGAGACCCTACCATTAGCGCCATTACTTTACCCAAACTCAGGCCAATAAAATCAGACGACATTGACAAAAATGACGCGAGCTATATCTATGAATTTTGGACGAATGATCTATTTGATCCGATAATAGTGGCGGTTTTAGTATTGACTCTCAAGAGATCTAAAAACAAAAATTGTATTGATCAGATAGTCTTGATTCTGGTGAGATACAGCATAATCCTGCCTTTGGCATAAACTGAAAGCAGATGCAATCTTGTCTCTGATAAGATCTGACAGTTTTAACCTTGTCTCCGATGAGATTCTACATTGAAATTGTATCTTTGACAGTCCTGACCGTTGTGGTCTTGTTTTAAATCAGATCTGACAGTTATATTCCTGTCTTTGATAATATAATCTGACAGTTGTAACCTTGTCTTCGATAAGACAAGTTTGACTTTGACATATGTAATCCTGTTTTTGATAATGGTAACCTTAACTTTGATAAGATTTGACAGTGTTAATCTTATCTTTGATAAGATCTGACAGTTGTAACCATATCTTTGATAAGATCTGACAGTTGTAACCATGTCTTTGATAAGCTCTGATAGTTATAATTTTGTCTTTTATAAGATCTGACAGTTGTAATGTTTTCTTTGATTAGATATGACAGTTGTAACTTTGTATTTGATAAGATCTGACAATTGTAATCTTGTCTTTGATAAGATCAAACAATGTTAATTTATCATTTAAACTAAATATTAAAACAGTTGTAATTATAACTTGAAATGAATATAAAATCAGCTTTTGATATTATCTTAACATAGTTTAGTCTCTAATGAGATTTAACAAGATGCAATTGTTTAGTCTATGAAGTTGAAGTCCTGTCTTTGATGAGATTGATGTAAACAGTTGTAATCTGGTATTTGTTCAGACGGATGTAAACAGTTGCAATCCTGTCTTTGACGAGATATATACTATAAACAATTATAATCCTGTCTTTGATGAGATACATGCTTATAATGATGAGCTATATGTAAACAGTTGTAATCCTGTCTTTGTTGCATGATATATATATATATATATATATATGTAAATCGTTATAAACCTGTCTTTGATGAGATATACGTAAACAGTTATAATCATATCTTTGATGAGATATATGTAAACAATCATAGTTTTAATAATGTTTCTATGAGATTTTTTATGTAAACAGATATTTTTTAAAATCGTTTTTTAATTTGATCTGAAAAGAAGTTGAAGGCATTTCTATTGTTATAGGCAGCGTGCATAACAGGTCGTTGTAACATATAAAACGAAATATATTGAATACATATTACATTGAAAATTCTGGTTTTATTGAAGTTATTACTTGCCGGCCAGAATCGTGCTAAAAGTATTGAATTTTTAAAAATGAAAACAACAACTATAAACAGAAACAAAAAAGTTTTACACAAAACTTTTCTGGTTCAAGACCATTTCTCAGTCAACAACGAAAACATTTAAATGGTTACACGTCGCGTCAAATCCACAAAGAGTTTTGTTTTAATTTACATGTTGTTTGCGTTGTTTGTTGAATATGGCTTTGAGCCCTTTTAACATTCATTGTTAACTATCTTAGTCAATTTTGAAGCCGTCATATTCATGTTTTGTTCAATAAGGTGACTTGCGCTAAAAGGTCATAGGTCATTATCCCAGATACCAAGAAGTTAAGGTCGACAAAAAAGGTCATTGTTTGTTTGCTTTTATTGTTGTTGTTTTTTTGGTTTTTTTTTGGGAGGGGGGGGGGGGTGTCGTCTTTTTTGTTGTTTTCTGTTTCTTTTAGGGGGGGGGGGGGGGGGTATTTTGGGAGGGAGGGTTAAAAGGATGAACTAAATATGCACTTCTCTGCCGCCTGTCTGATTTTAAGTGATGTATTATTCATGTTTTTATTACTTTGTTATTGGGGGCAGAAGAGTTTAAATCCTGAAACGTTTTATGTTCGTTATATTTTGGTCTTTTTCGAGGCTGCTTTATTCATTTTTTTCCCATTACTTTATACCTGATGTAGTTATGCTGTTGCAAGAGCAGAATGTAATTTGAGAATTCTGCTTGCGTGTTTTGAATAGCTAAATAATTTTCCGACTTGCCTACGTGCCTAATTCTGTGATAACTTATTATTCAAGTACAAATTAAATGATTCTAAACATATTGTCTGTATTCTCATTTTTCTTCATCAAGTTCATTCCTACGTAATATCAGATTGATGCAATCGACATATAATTATGATTAAAGTTCAATTTTAAGAATTTGGTTTTTCCTGACAAAATAATCCCACTCTGAGCGGTGCATAATTGAGTGCTTGGAAAAGCTCTTTACTCTCATTCTCTTACCATACTCTAGAGTAAAACGAGTACCTGGCCGTTAGCAACAGTCTTTGTTGGAACCAGTAAAGTTGAAATAGCGCATAACAGGGAAAATACATGACAACAACTCATGATTATAATAGTGTCGACTCTCCAATTTCAATTCCCCCACCCTCCCACCAATATTTAAAAAAAAAACAAACCCAAAAGACCTCCCGAAAAAAAAAACATAACTGTAATTTTTTTAAAGTGGAATAAAAAAAATAAAATCTTTCTTTGGATTATGATGTCTTTATCACTGAATACTTTATTTGTGTCACATCATAATAATATAATGAAACAGGGATGAGAACGTATAAATAGTATATATTTGGATTCATTATCAGATCACATAAATGTTTTTGTCCTAAGTGTTCTCCAATAGAACTTCATTCCCCTTTTAAATCAATTCAATTGAAATTCATTTCACTCAATTTGAACGATCTACCTAATTGGCGGAGTTTTAAAATAAACAAATATCACAAATGAAACAAGCATTTATCACCATGAAGATACTTGAAATTGGATACATTAAAAATGTAAAAAAGACAAATTTCATTATTATAATCATAAGACCTAAACATCACATAAAAATTCATTGCTTTGAACATGAGCAATTTACCCCTTCAGGTTTTCTAAAACTTCGGTCATACTGCAAGAAAAATGTCAAATACCACTCTGAATCCCAATGTATGGAAGCAAGACGCTTTAGTAAACATTGGATTGCAAATAATAATTAATCATATAATTACTTAAAATGCATAAGTTAATAAAAATTCATGTGATTTTGATACGATGATGATATTTTGAGGTCCTTTCAAACATTAGAAAAAAAGATGATTATTGCAGCTATCATTATAATCACCCGATAAATAAATTTGATGAATTATAAAACAACAAAAAACAACTTGTTCTGTGAAAAACACAGTAATACCCTTTCATTGCCTAACAAATGATATTTTATCAGGTGAATATGAAAAACACGGCAACTTTTCACCCTTTTTTATTCCTCAATCAATTCAAAAGGATCAGAATCTGACCCATGCTCACTACAATGACCAGCAAACTTTCCATATTGATATTTGCCATTTTCTTCAGTAGCAGTCTCATCGTCATCATCTTCCTCAAGATCTATGATATCCACAGATTCTGGATCTAATGAATCCACGGATAAATTCAATTCATCCTCCTCATCATCAAAGTTTTCTTTTTTCAATTTTATCTTCTTGTTTCTGGAATTCTTGACATTTGATTTAGCTTTTTCAATATTATGACAAGTGAAATCCAATTCCTCTTCAATCACTTCATTTGCCACATCAGGCACAGACTGATCACTTTCCTTATTGTTTTTCTTATAATGTTTATGTTCGTCATTATTTGGAGATACAGACGGACAACAGGGTACATTTCTATCATTGGACTTGCATACAGGTTTATCTTTCGTGGCAGGGTTCAGAAACCCTTTAGATTTACCTTTACTCTTATTCTTGGCAATAACTGCATTTTGCACCAAAACACCACTTTCCGTTTCATTATCTTTATCTTTTAATTCATTTTGGCCAACTTCATTTCCATTACATAGGTTATCAATATTTGCGTTATTTACTTCTTTCTTATTGTCATGTGATATTGTGTCAATTTTCCCCTGCTCGTCGCTTACTGTCTCTTTAATGTAGGTGTCACTGCAAATTAGAGACGCTGTAGTGTCTTGCTTACTTTTATGTAACTTTTTATTGTTATACACAAATTGCTTTTCTTCTGCTTTCTTCAATCCATGAAATAATGCTTTTTGTTCTTTGCCATCTTTTCTCTTTGATTCAATCTTAGAAAATATTTCTTTGCTATATTCTTGATCACTCTTCTTTGCTTTTTCTTTTTTCTGCTTTTTGATTACAGGCGTTTTTTCACAATTCAAATCATTCTTTTGTTTGCTTGGTGACTTGACAGATTTATCCTGATTGCTAGAGTCATTGGGATCTTTATTTTCTTTTTCAGAATCAAAGTTTGGATCATTGTGCTGCACGTTAGTTGAAGGGTCCAATTTCTCCAATGCTTTTTTCTTAGAAGTTATCTTATGTGGGTTCAATTTTTTCTTCTTGTTGGTAGAAAGAGACAAGCTTTGTCCATTATCATCATCATCATTTTTTCTCTTTTCATTTTTCAACAGATCTTTATTTTCAGTTATACATCCAGTGGTCCCTGACATTTTCTGATCAGATATATTTGTTTCATTGATCCCTGATGCACCCTCACCATCAGAACAATGACTCTCACCCTCTGTGTTTTTCTGCATGCCCTTTGGTGGCATCAATTCCATTGTAAAGATGTTCGGATCAAATGTTACCCCACTCTGTGCTTTGCCTTTTTCATTTTCCTCGGTGCTACAATCAATTTCAGAATCAGAGTCAGACGTAGGCAACTGTTGATTCTTTTCCTTTCCCTTTTGTTCATTGTTGAGATGTAATGCATTTTTTTCATCTCTCCCAGGGTCTAAACGGCGGGACTTTTGTGGTAGATATTCAGCATCATCTGAAAGTATGAAGGAAATCACAATCACAAATTATATTTTTTAATGCTGGTCAATATGTACTTTTTATGGTAAACAGTAAGTTCTCCTCACCAAAATGTTTTCGCGTCCTTAATATTAATTTTTAATTAATACATTTCACCATTTATTCAATCCATTTAAAATTCATTTTATGCCTGCTGGTTTCACTTTTTACAATAATATCTATTTTATGATAATATTATTAAATAATAATGATATGCAAAATGTACAAATGTGTTACTTTTATGTCACAATGCTAACATGACATAAAGATTTTGAAGTTAGAAATTTGATCCACCCCAAATTACTTAATCCATCTCAATATATCTGTGTCATTTGGACTTACAGTTCATAATCTAGACTTAAAATTGAATTTCCAGAAATTGGTTACTCATCATCCAGATGGAGGGGGTGGGTAACAGCTTAACTCAGCAACCCCTTAAGCTACTGATTAACCGAATATTTCATTTTACCACTTACAATGAGTTAAAAAAAGCTTTATTGTTGGTCAATAAATCAGCCTTGCTTGAGTGAACCGTCTTCTAATTTAATTGTCACAACTTGACCAAGACAAAAATTAATTTAAAATCACAATAATATTTCATCTTGTAACAAAGTCAATTGATATTGAGTATGATCAGTACCATTCTTTGAGCACATTTGAAATAACTTAAAAGTAAACGAGTCAAAAACAGAACTCACAATCACAACCATCCATAGGAATCAAGATAACTGGAAAAGTAAGAAAATTAGGAAACCTCATCAACGAAAACGAAGATATCCATCAAAGAAAATTTTTGCTCAACGGGCATTCCAGTCCCTCAGAAACATTTGGAACCGTGATTTCATCAGTCAACAAAGAAAAATCCAACTTTACGAAGCACTTGTCCTGCCCATACCCCTCTACAACTGCGGCACATGGGGACTAACAAAATCAAACTTAGAAAAATTAAACGCACTACACAGAAAACATCTAAGAACAATGTTAGGAATATATTGGCCAGATAAAATATCAAATGACGAACTATACGAACGCTGCCAAAAGAGACCAATCAGCGACACCATCAAATACCAAAGATGGAAACTTTTCGGACATATTCTTAGGCGAGACGAGTCAATCCCTGCACAAACGGCCATGGAGGAATACCTGTCACAGAATGGCAAAAAGTACGCTGGCAGAACACCCACCTCACTCCCAACATCACTAAATCAAGATCTTCAACAGTACTACAAACAACACCTAGACTCATCACAACACGACCAAACAGTCAGCACCCAGCAAAATCAAGAACCATCTCTTCCAAGACACCTCCATACCAACAAAGACCTCTCTCAACTAAAACTACTGGCACAGGACAGAGAGAAATGGAGAACCATCTCTATAGAAATCGTTAGATCCACTTGAACAAAAACAGTTCACGGCAAGCGCCATTAGGACTGCGATGCCTTATTATTATGATCAGTACCCAGACGAGTGACAATTATTGCAAGATGTTTGTTATGGCATCGTGTCTGAGAATTGTACTGTACAGGCATTACTCCACTTGACTCGAGTGTAAATGATTAATCAGTTATTGACAGTTATGGATAGCATTAGGGTGCTAGTACAAGGAAGCAAAATAGATGTCTGTAATGAATGAAATGGAAATGTGAATTTATGTCTGTCAAGAGAATAACTCAATTATTAATAGCTTAATTTTATTATTGATGCGAGGAAAAGTAGCTGCTGTTGATTCATAAAGAAAGTGCCTAATGTGGTTAAGAAAATTGAGCAAATAATAATAATAGCAAGACGAAAATTGGTCATCTATTATTTCTTAATCTAAATGTTATTCAAAATCGACTCAATTCTGAACATTTGTATTCGAGGGCGTAGAGATTTGTTGAATGTGGCAGCCATTTTTGGTGTTCAGGCTAAAATAGTGTGATAATCTTCGCTTGAAGGTGTCTAAATCTGTTGTGTTCACACATGATTCAGGAAGAGCATTCCTGTCTTTGATGGTACAGGGTGCAAATGACCTACTTGAATACGTTTGAATTTGCAGATCAGTGTATTTAGTGTTTTTGAGAGGGTTTTTCCGCTGAATGCGTGAATTTCGTTATATGTCTAGTTGTTCTGGTGCTGTTAAAGAAAATATTAATAACAAGACTGACTGATTTTACCTTCAGAAAAGTCTGTGCCATCTGAACCATCGCATGTTGCAATAGCCATTTCAATTTCTTTCAACATGGCATCAGGTGATGACAAAATGTTCTTTCCAATGTTCCTTTTCACTTTCTTGGACTTTTTCTTACTGCCCACAACTGGATAATGAAATACATCACGAGAAAAACAATAAACATTTAAGGTAAAATTTAAAACAAAATATCAGGGAGTGTTTGATGCAGTGAACAATTGCACACATCAACAGGTCTGCAGTACAGTGGAAAACATTTATAACAGGCCCGGTTATAACAGGGATCGGGTATAACAGGTATTTTTCAAATCCCCGTTTTTTATCTCTCTGTCTCCATTAAAAATTATCAGTTATAGCATGGCCTCACTTGAACCAAATCGGCTATAACAGGGACAATGCCTTTTCACACGGGAACAATCAAGAAGGAAAACTGCTAAATTTTAGGCCTTGTCGCACGGTGAGGAACATAGATAACTCTCTCTCTCTCTCTCATCGTTGTAGTCATCGTCATAGTAATGGTAGTAATAGAAGTAGTGATAGTAGAAGTTGTAGTAATAGTAGTAGTAGTAGTAGTAGTAGTAGTTGTAGTAGTAGTAGTTGTAGTAGTAGTAGTTGTAGTAGTAGTCATAGTAGTAGTAGTGGTAGTAGTAAGTAGTAGTAGTAGTGGTAGTAGTAAGTAGTAGTAGTAGTAGTAGTGGTAGTAGTATAATAAAGTTTGAAATAAATAAAAAAAGGTAAACAAAGAAGAAAAAAAAAGTTATATCTCGATCAAGGAATTTACCCAATGGAAACCGTACGGTGCTCTTATTGGCTAACCAACCAGCGGCCTCGATGAGAAAAATATCCGCCATTGAGACATTGGCTGGGAATCGCGTTACTATAGTAAACAAGCGCTGATCGGCCGTTCATGAAATCTAAGAAAATAACTTCCTGCTCGCTCGTTTAACTCAAAATTATTCAAAACGATGTCTCTAAAATGATATAAATGTGACTTCTTAAGGTTTTCTTCACGGTCAAAACCACACAACATTCTATTAATGATTACGTCCTAGGCAAAAAAGAATATTGACAGGTCGACCGAGAGTTGAACTCGTCAGACGACCAACATCAATGCGAAGTGTAGAGAGAGTCAAGCTCTTGTTTGTCTTGTCCTGTTCTATATTATAGAGAAAAGGATAAATAGTATAGCCTCGTTGTGAGTGGTTGCGTGTCATAGTCATGTTTTTAAATTGTTTCTGTTGTTTATGTGTGTAGTGATGATGTGGTGGTGGTTGTAGTTGTAGTAGTAATGGTAATGATATGGTGGTGGTGGTGGTTGTAATAGTAGTGGTCGTGATGATGATGTGGTGGTGGTGGTTGTAGTAGTAGTGGTCGTGATGATGATGTGGTGGTGGTGGTTGTAGTAGTAGTGGTAATGATGCGGCTATGTGGTCTAGTAGTATGACACTCGCTTTCGGATCGGAAGGTCCTGGGTTCAAAGCCTCGCGCTCGACGCATAGTTGAGTCCTTGGAAAAGGCTCTTTACTCACATTCTCTCACCGTACTCAGGTGTAAAATGAGTACCTGGCCGTTAACAGAGTTGTCTGTCCGAAAAATTGTAATATCGCCTAACAGGCGTCATGTCCCGTCCTACATGTTAAATGTTGACCAGGGACCCCATGTAAAGCGCCAAAAATCTAATAATGTTGGCATAGCACCACTAAAAAAGGAAGGACATCTCATTTCAGACCCCAAAGAGCAGGCAGAGATCCTTAACAAACAGTTCCAATCTGTCTTCGGTGAGGGAAAAGAATTTTCAAATGCAGAGTTCCTTAACAAGACATCAATGAAGACCACCAGCAGTCCTATAATGAATGACATTACCATCACAGAAGAAGGAGTAATGAAACTACTACTTAAACTTAACCCCCACAAAGCCAGTGGTCCTGACAACCTATCCCCCCACATCTTAAAAGAATTGGCTCCAGAACTTGCCCCAGGCATCACAGCCATCTTCAAGTCCTCCTTGGCTTCAGGTGTAATACCATCAGATTGGAGAAATGCCAATGTAACACCCGTTTTTAAGAAAGGAGAACACTACGACCCAGCAAATTATAGGCCCATCTCCTTGACATGCATCATCTGCAAACTAATGGAGCACATCATCGTCAGCAACATCATGAACCACTTTGAACAACACAATGTACTAACCGAATACCAACACGGTTTCAGACGTTTGCGATCTTGCGAAACCCAACTGCTGGAATTTACGGAAGAACTGACAACCAATCTGGAGAAGGGACTCCATACAGACGTCCTTATCATGGACTTTGCCAACGCCTTTGACCGTGCGAATCACAGCCTACTTATGCACAAGATTTGTCGTTACAGCATACAGGGCACAACCCAATCATGGATTAAGAACTTCCTACATGACCGCCAGCAAGCTGTTATTGTTAATTGGATGTCGCTCGACTGAAGTACCTGTTAGATCGGGTGTCCCTCAGGGATCTGTCTTAGGACCCTGTCTATTCTTGGCATACATTAATGACCTGCCATTTAATCTAACCACAACAGCCAGACTCTTTGCAGACGATACTGCAGTCTACAGCACTGACAGTGACAAACTGCAAGCGGATCTGCGTCAACTAGAAATATGGGAAGAAAGCTGGGATGTGAAGTTCCACCCAGCGAAGTGCGAATCAATGTCCATAACAAGATCAAAAACACCCACGATAACTGAATACCACTTACATGGACATACATTGGAGACAGTGAATGTTGCAAAATATCTTGGTGTTAGCATGAAAAAAGACCTAACATGGGATGAGCATATTAACAAGATCACAAGTAAGGCAAACAAAACACTGGGATTTTTAAGGTGTAACTTAAAATTTAGCTCCTCGAAAATCAAGGAAAAGGCATACAAAACATTTGTAAGACCTGTTCTGGAATATGCTTCCACTGTTTGGGATCCCCACACCCAAAAATACATCTCAAAAATAGAATCAGTGCAAAGAAGAGCTGCATGCTACGTCCTGAACAGACATCACAACACCTCAAGTGTATCAGACATGCTGG
>NC_088363.1:33897832-33937832 GCF_034508935.2 Berghia stephanieae
TGTATTTGTTGATGACAAGGAATTTTTTTTCATCGAGTGTGTATTGGATTTTGAGATTTAATAAAGTTTTCAAATAAAATAATTAAATTTCTCAATTAAACTTTTAGTCGTGCCTTTGGTCAATTGACCGTCAATATCATTTGTCAGTCTGCCTGTTCCAAGTAGCAATTTCAAAATCATATCTAAAAATGAAGTTTATAAATTTTGAAATATAATCACATAATTGTGTCCAGAAATACAAAACACTGATTATTCTTCTCATTTATTTTTGTTCACTCCTTGCTTTTCATATACCTCTCAGCTCGTTTAAGAACTCATCATTCTTACTCATCCATCGATGGTTATCTTTGGGAAGTGACTATTTTCCATTGAAACTGTAGGGAAAATTTTTGACCTAGACTCTGCATTAACATCATATACGGGGAGCTAGATTGTGACAATAAGTAGCTTTGAAAACCTTGAAATCAAATTCTATGAAATAAATTACCTTATCAAACTTACCTGTAAGTTTAATTTCAAAGCTCTGTCTGCATTTGAAATAGCAATGTGCAAATCTTTTTTATAAGACTGGGACTTTGCAGTCATCTATAAATAGAAAAAAGATAACATTTTATTTCAATGATTACGCAGTTTGCAAATTCTTTGAGGTTAATAAATAATATGAAATATATATTTTTCTCATCTAATAATATTAGAGGAGAGAATCGTAAGAGCTTGATAATATATGTGTATGGTTAAAATAATATTACACCCTTCCATGTGGCATAGTTAGATACTGTCCCTGGACATTCCATCCGACAAATGTCTGATGTCAACAGGAATCATCCATATTGTTCACGATGAGCAAATTGGGGATTAATAATCTTCCTCAAGGAAAAAAAATGAAGTGCCCGAAGAGAGGCTCAAACCAGGTACCTTTTGGTCACAGTGCAATGCCTTAACCACTTGGCCATTTGATAATTATTACTCAAACTAGTCTTATTCTTTGACAGTAAATGTTGCCACTTAATGCAATTCCAAAACCCTGTGGTAAGTCCTTTCAGTAATCAGTCAATTGCCCAAGATGGTGAAAACTGCTACGATCTATATGAATATGAATGATGGTTCTATATTGGACAAGCTGAAACTATGGAAATGAGCTATATAAATGAGTATTTTAAATATTCATCTTAAACATAAAAAAAAAAAAAAATCAAAGTGCTGTGTATGAAGGTTATAAGAAAGTTTCTCCAATCATATTGTATGACAATAAAATAAAAGAGATGATAAAAATTAAACAACTCCAGTTAAAACTACTTACCTTGTTCATTGGTGCAGATCTGTGGTCATATGGTGTTAGTAGATGGGACCTTACCCAGGCTCTAGACACATGCTCATCAAGAAAAGTCACATGATACATATGCTGAATAAGACATAAAATGGAAAAGAGTCAATTTGAGCAATACGATAATAATAAAAAAAAAAACTTACTGGAAGGAGAAATAAGCTATTTGTTTTATTTCTTTATTATAATTATAGAAAATATCTCTTTTCACATAATGTTAGTGATTTGGAGAGTATTACTCTCAAGTTATTTCTTTCATTCTGTACAGAGACAGAAGCAGCTTCTAATGCTTCTCACACTATTATGTTATGAAAATCTATCCAGGACACAAACTCATCACCGCAATCGTGTACCGTCGCAAACAATGCATTTCTTTATCTTCCGGGCAACTCCTTTGAGATGCACCCGATAGGTAAGGCTGTGGTCCAGCGTAACTCCCAGGTATTTTGGATTCAGCTTGTATGGAAGAAGCTGGTCTCCAACGAGGATGTTCATTTTATGAGTGTGCCAACCACTGGATAGGTGAAATGGCAAAGCAGCAGAGATAGATGGCATATATCCCTATATGGTAACACATCTGGGCCCCAGGCATGGGCCGGACTGGCAGAGGCAATGTCTGACCTCCTTGCAAAAGGAAAGTTTCTACAAGTATGGAAGCACGTCAAGATAGTTGCCATCCTGAATCCAGGGAAACTGGCAAAGGAGGCTGACAGTTACAGACCCATATCACTTCTAAGCAGCCTGTACAAACTTTTGAAGCATGTACTACTGAAGTGATGGGGGCCGGTCCTAGACACTGCCCTGCCACCCAAGCAGGGAAGGGAGGTGCACCATGGACCAGGTTATAGCATATTGAAGCAGGGTATGAAAGGATACAGCAAACTGGTGCTGTATTTATAGACCTATCAGCAAATGCAGTCTGGTGCAAAGGGTTAATGCTCAGACTTGCAAAAATCATAAGGTGCAAAAAGACCTTGAGTGACCTGAGTGAAAGTGTTCTCTTCAATCATAGGGGAAAGACAATTCCACAATGCCCGGGGAGACACCACGAGCAAAGTCAGGAAACTGAGGAATAGGGGTCCCTCAGGGATCTGTTCTGCACCAATGTTGTTTACTGTCAACATTGCCAAACACTTCCCCCCTCCGACTGGGCTACACGGATGACTGCGTGCTCATTACTCAAAGTAAAGTGTGGATCCGTCTCGAGAGTGTACTCAGTGAGGACGTCACCAGACTCAAATCCTACTTTGACATGTGGTACCTGAAGATGAACACTTCCAAAACCGTGGCCACTGCATAGGTGAAATGAGTGATTCGGGACCCGTTTGCTGCAGTTCTTTATATTCTTGGCAATTGTGTCTGCCTCAGACTCTGGTGCAGCCTTCACGAAATTCCAGTCAGGATCCAATTTCTTTATCAGATGCCAAGCAGGGTGGCTAGAGTGTATAAAGTCGAGACGTTCCACAGTCTCCTGCCACCGTTGTCTCCTTCCTTTTGCCAGAGACTGAAGTAGTCTATTGGATACGTCCTGGGACTGGTCTGCTGGTACTCCTTGTACAGTTTTTCCGACTCCTCCATCCACCAAGGGGTGGAGAATTTCTGTTTGCCCCGTGGAATTGAACGGTGAGCGCTCTTAACCAGCAGCCTGTTAAATCTGATTATGTTCTCAGACTTGGGAGGAATAGCAGGGCAGAACCTGCTCGATATAAGAAGTAAATTCCTCCCAGTTAGCCTTCCTGAAGTTCCAACCGCAGAGTGGGAGAGACTACACCCTCTGGATTGCCAACCGAGTTGTGCCAAGTACTGACTTGTGCTGGCTATGCGGGAAGTCACCAAAGACTGTCTGCTTAACCTGCAACAGTTCCCTGTTAGCTCCCTTCATCATGAGGGTGAGGTCAGGAGTGTACTCATTCTTATGAGGGGTGACCGAATGATCATACACTAGGTGTAGATCATTACAGTCCATCCATGAGTGAAGTTGTCTACTGCCTCATTGCAGTCTCTGTAGACCCAATCGTAGTGGTGGCTATTAAAGTCTCCCAGACAGATAGATTGAAGGATGGCTAAACACGAGTCACTCCAGGCAGTTTGTGGATGTTGTGCAAATACAGTCCACCTACCTCGACAGAAATTCTATTCACCCCGTTGCTTTCCGTAATGCTCTCTATGACCCTTACCTTTTTTTTAGCATAAATGCTAACACCTCCTTTGAGCCTCGAAGTGTTCTCTCTCTGAACCACCGTATAGCCTGTGATCTGGAATCGAGAAGATTGCATGCCTGAGTAAAGATGGGTCTCCTGTAGTAGGAGAATGTCAACACTAGGGACGACCAGTAGCTTTGATAAAAGCTCATTTTTGGCCATAGTCTGACTCTCGATATTGAGGGATAGTATGCGCGTCTGGTTGCTGACCCCGATATCTTATTTTCCAGTTAAAGATGTGTTGGGAAGCTTGCTTATTTCTCGAACTCGCTGACGACCCTGGTGACACGATCACAGTAGTATTTGGCTAGGTAGCCGACTGCTTCGCCATTGAGATTCGTTTCTGGACTTTATCATGATTCTAGTAGTGTGGAGCCCAGGATGGCCAAAGCCATTGGGGCACCGGGTTGGATCTCCTTCGTCACATATCAGGGAGGGTCGTTCAAGATGCTTATAGTATTGAGGTTGTGTCCAAAGGCAGAAAAGCATTTGAAAGGTAACAAAAAAGAAAAAAAAAGGAATTATATATAAATAATGGATAGTTATGAACTCATATGAAAGACAACTCGTCTGTCAGAAAAGAACTCTAATCAACCATAACATTAATAAAACAACAATAGGCTTTAAACGTGCCAAAATGATAAAAAAAATAAATGAAACATTCAGTAGCAAAACAAATATGAGATTAATTGTTTTATGGAAACAGACAGGCATCATGCTAGTGGCAGTGGTAAGTTCAAAATATGTGTCATAATCAGGGTCAGTATCAATCATTGCAGGCCACCTGTTGAAGTACAGTTACAGAAAAAGGTAAAATTCCCATATGACTTCTGCTTTGATAATAATAATAATGATAATGAAGTTTATTTAAATTTTGCACAATCCTCTATACAATAAAGCTCTAGGTGCATAACAACAACATCAACAATTCAAATTTCTCTCTCTCTCTCTCTATCTCTCTCTCTCTCTCTCTCTCTCTCTCTCTCTCTCTCTCTCTCTCTCTCTCTCTCTCTCTCCTTCTCTCTCTCTCTCACACACACACAATAAATAATAAGTCAAAATTGATCTTATTCAATAATATCAATTATGGTTCAATGCTAAAATCAGGACTAAAGGACCGCTAAATCAATCTTCACAAATAATGTCTTTTCAACAGCTTTGTCAAAACAAGATCTTTATGTTATAAAAATCTGTTCACTTCATAATATTTTTTAAAGTTTACCGGTAATAGTCGTTTTAAATAGAATTTGTTTAAACTGAGCAAACATTTTTTTGTGGGCAAATCATATGAACGGGTTGTGTTACTGAAAGTAGATCGTTTCATCTGAAGAACAAACAAATGAGGCTCAGTGCCAGATATATTTTGTAAGCATGGAAATTTATCATTAATATCTGTCTAGTCGTTAAAGCGCATTATTTCCCTTTGTATTACAAGTATTGTTTTGTAGTTTTGATGACACGATTTAACCATAAAAACCTGGCAACTGCAGCCCATATTATGCTATCTAAAACAAATTCAACGTTTAAAGGGAATTAATCAGGTGAATTTCATAAGTTTAATCTTAGCCATCATTATGATAGCAACCTGTCTGATAACAAATATTAAAAAGCCTTCAGAGTGGTTATTGTTTTAGAGAATAAAGAGGTAACAAAAGTTATTACCAGTGACTTGGACCAATCGCTCTGTAGATATGGCTTTGTCATTACAATGGTAACAATCTTTTATAAACTGAAAGAGTTGCCACGCCACCTGTTTACTGTCTTGTCTATATTAGTCTGATCATGGCACTTATCCATTTCCAACAACAGACTGATATCGACTTATTTTTAAAAAGTTAATTGTTTTGTTTTGTTTTCATAATTTTGTATCTTTCAATGATGGTGCAGTGTTAGTACACATGTCAAGCAAATGGGTCTGATTTTTAAAAATTTATTTGTAGGCAAAAAATGCTGAGAAAGAATATTCTATCTTTTATGAGTCTATTTCGTCTGACACTGTTACTTTAGTTGATTTTCAGATTTTAATATTGTATTGTAGACTGGATATTTACCATGGAAATCCATCCATCTTGGCCCAGACAATAGATCCAAGAGTGAATTTTGTCAAAATATGCTCACTCTCATCATATTCTACTTCAGGAGCGTCACATGTATTTCGTAGCTTGTCTGAAAGCCAATCAGGAAGATAAGTTTTCTTGTCTTGATTTGAGTGTATTACAGAACAAAGACATGCATCATAATTAATTGAATTGGCTACCATAATAAAAAAAAAAAGTTTTAAATGATAATAGAGCAATACTAGCTTCCCTTAAAATACATGAATAATCAGTCACCACGTATTTGTAATAACTGTTTCACAAGTTTGTCTTTTGAAAATGATTGGAGTTATCATTTATAGTTACAAAATTTCTATTTGTGCTTATTGACATTTTTTTTAATGTAGAAAAATCACTTAGTCCTACACAATTTTATTTTGTAATCCACCATTTTATATGATATTTGAAGAGTTTCATTGTTTTCTTTACCCGAGTTCATGCTGCATTCCCAGTGATCTGGCACGTTCAAGGGGTCGGATATGTCAGGAACATATCTCCATTTACTGCAGTCTGTGATGGAGCACTGGACCCATGTTCCTTTTATAGTTGGAATTTAAAGAGAAAAATAAAACATACAATTTGAAATTCAAGTTAGGTGAATAAGAGATATTGATTAAAATTTGAGAATGGTTTTTCATTACAGACATTACAGTGCTATTTTTCTCTGTTTACAATGCATATGAGATGATTTTTTAATTAAAGCAAACTCTCTCTCTTTCTTTCTCTCTCTCTCTCTCTCTCTCTCTCTCTCTCTCTCTCTCTCTCTCTCTCTCTCTCTCTCTCTCTCCCTCTCTCTCTCTCTGGGTGTGTGTCTGTGTATGTGTGTTTGTGTGTGTGTGTGTAGGCTTGTCGTATTATATATAATGATAGCAATACCTGTTTCCTCTTCCACCTCCTTGCCTGCATTGTCTTTATTGGGTGAAATAAGACTGCTCTTGTTCTTGTTAGACGCAATATTTTCTTCAACTGTTTCAAATATAACCAAAATAAACAAACAATAACGATGGTCTAGAGTGAAGGTTTCAGTTCCAACATATGAAATAGTAAATTAAATGATAAATGAAGCTTTTCCCTATTTTAAAAATAAAAACTAATGTAACAAAAAGAATTAAAATGATAATATCTATAGCACTGTTATCCATGTTTGACACTACTCACTTGCACTTTAAACCGCATCATTATCAAGTTGATAATTTACCTGTTTTATGTTTAATCTTTGGTTTCTTCTCATTCTTTATAGGCATAGTAGCAGTAGAGATTTCTTTCTTTTCCTTTGACTGTTTGGTGGTAATTCTTGTCTTTTCTTTTTCTTTTTTGTTGACTTTCATGGGCTGTGTGCTTGGAGTATGATATTTACTTGGCTCTTCTGGTCTGAATTAAGAATTTAGTATAATAAAAAGAAAGCGGCAGAAATCGCAAATCATACATTGTTCAAGATATCTTTTTTTTTCATCTCTTACAGTTACATCAGTAAATCTACAATATTAAATAGTGGTTATTTACAGTCATTTTTAATGAAAGATGATAAGTCTTGTTTAATCAATAAATATTTTTGTTTTTAGTCTACATGACCATTATAACCGAAAGAATGACTGATATTCATTAGTCATTTCATTCTGCTTGATAAGTTTATCAAAATCAGTCAAAAACACACAAAAAACCCCTACACAAGCAAGCAAAATAGTTCTATAAGCACATTTGGAATGAAGATCATGTACAAGACAAAAAAAAAGTTAATGAATTAAAAGATATATATTTAGTGATTTGTGACATTCTACAAATTGCTGATTTAATTAGTGTTGTTTTATACTTCTGCTAGTTTCTTTTTTTTCTCTTTTCTTTAACTTTCTCATAAAACCTATACTTTAATAATTCTCTTTCAGAAACGGAAGAGATAATAACATAACGAAAATGCTGCTGTGAGATTTTTTAAAATGTAGGTATACTAAATTCGTGAGAAGTACCTAGTTGTGTAAAAAAGCAAACCTGTCATTCCATTGATCGATAGGATGGTCAATACCAAGTATATCTAATTCATCCTCACAATCTTTTGTAGTCGATTCAGGTGCAATAGGAGATTTTTCCTTTGATGCTGTGAGTCTGGGCGAGGTAAGCTGTACATTCTTCAAGGATTCTGAATCTTTTTAGGCAGTCAATAAAGAGAAATATAATAAAATAACTTTAAGCAAGAAACTTTAAGGCATTATTAAGAACGTGTTGCTTCAGTAATTTACACATATTCGTCTTCTTCTTCTTCTTCATTCCCCCTCATATTGTCTTCATGTTTGAATGTCTATTTAGGTGAAGGAACGTTCTTGTCTTCCTTGGTTCTGTCAGGGGGGGGGGGGGGGGGGGGGGGCATACAGTTTGGTCTCCAGAGGTGTGGTAGCAGGCCAAAAATCCTCTCTTGCTGTTACACACTTTGGGCAGGTCTGGAGTACATGGTGGGCGTCTTCTCCTTCACCACAATCACACATGCTATGTCCCTTATTTTCAAAACCTTGTGCATGTTGTGTTTCAGGGCGTTGTATCCTGATCGCAGTCTTAAGATTGTGACTTGGTATTTTCTATGTAATAGTTTGATTGGGTCACTTTTATTGAAGCTTGGGTGTGTCTTGTACCAGTTGGCTTGATGTTTGACTTGATTTCGCCAACTTCATAAAGGTTTTCATCTTGTGTTTACTCAGATCCCATTTTGGCCAAACTATCTGATATTATATTTTCTATGATGCCACAGTGACCAGGAATCCATTGAAGTCTCACTTCTTTTGCTCTTTTATTTATTTTCATTAGCTCTGCACTTACATGATTTAGGTCGGTTTGCATTGGATTTACACATATGAAATATTTGATAGACGTGCTACAGTTTTGTAAAGAAAAAAATGTCATTCAAATTAGAAAATAACACTGCTTTCATAATTTACATTTTAGAATATTTAATTATTTCATTATCGGCATTTTGATTTCTAGGGTGATAAGGTGATTATCAATAAATATTTCAAAGAAAAATAAGATGATAAGATAAACATGCTTGTCTAACCTTCATCCAAGGTTTGATTTAAGACACTGTTGAAAATCTCAGCATATTCTTCATCTGTCAATGACTTGGGAACAGTCTTATCAGCTTCCTTTGTTTTTTCTAGGTAAATGGATAAAAAAATTATTTTTTAAAAAATCTATTGAAATTAGTCTACCTTTATCTCTATCATAAGCAAATCTTTCACCATTGGCTAGAAGATGTGAGAATTTTGTCGATTTCTATCAACAAGATAAAATCAATATTGACATGAAACATGACTTACATTGTATTGGTTGTTGGTTGAAGAGAGAGAGAGAGAGAGAGAGAGAGAGAGAGAGAGAGAGAGAGAGAGAGAGAGAGAGAGAGAGAAGGAGAGGAGAGAGGTGTAGTGTGTGAGAGAGAGAGAGAGAGAGAGAGAGAGAGAGAGAGAGAGAGAGAGAGAGAGAGAGAGAGAGAGCTCTTTCAGTCAGACAATAATCACTCAAAACTACAAGTTTCAAAATATTAAAATATATTCACAATAAAAAGAGGAATATTTGAAACAATCATTAAATCTATTGCTTGACCATGACCAAAGTGATTCGAACCAATTGTATTTTGTTGTTTTTTTTAAAGTATTTTTTTATAATCTCATTTATAAAACCTAAAACACAACTATCATTACCAGAATGTCACAGTTGAAAATTGTATTAAAAGAAAAGTGTGGTTCGCATTACTGCTTACAACTGATTGGTGTGAATCAAATTTTCACTAAATTTTTAATCAATGACAGACACGCATATTTGTTAAGAGTTGTGTCTTTTTAAAAGTAAGTGAGGAATAAACATACTTTCCACCCCGATCTTTGATACAGGATGATTAAGCTGATTGCTTTTCTTCTCCCTCTTCTCTAGGGGCTTGAATGAAGTAGACTTTTTCAACTATTGGATTGAAAAATAAATATTCATGCTAATACATCAGATACTTAAAGTAGCAGTGACAGAAGGGATTTTACAACAATGATGATTGCAATTGCAATAACAACAACAACGAGGACAAAAACAATGATTATGACAACGATGACCGTGACAATGACTACATTTATGATGATGATGATGATGATGATAGTCCTAGACGGCACGTCATCGGATGAATGTCCAGTCATATCAGGAGTACCACAGGGAACGGTGCTAGGACCCATACTATTTCTTTGTTTCATCAATGACCTACCTCTACGAGTAAAATCTCAGATTAGGTTATTTGCCAATGACTGTCTAATATACCGACCAATAAAATCTGCAAATGATCAAAAATTGCTACAAGAGGACTTGAATAGTCTCAAAAAGTGGGCTAATAATTGGGGAATGAAATTTGACGCAACAAATGGTACATCCTCAGCACAGCTAAAAAGTACAATGAGACCTACAAGTTAAATAACACCGTCCTAAAACAAGTCGACGATAACCCATACCTTGGCATCACCTTCTCAAAGGACTTGAAATGGGGGAAACACATTAACAAAATAACCCAAAAGGCAAGCTGCACCCTCGCGTTTCTCCGCCAAAAACTTAGCCACAACCCAACGTCATGCAAACAAAACGCCTACCTTGCACTTGTGAGATCACAATTGGAATACGGAGCAGTTGCCTGGGACCCCTACCTGAAAGAGGATATTCAAAAACTTGAGAGAGTCCAGAGACAAGGCGCCCGGTTCATAACTGGGAACTATAAGAGCAGAACCCCAGGATGCATGACAACAATGTTAGAAGAAAGAAATCTCATCAGCCTCCAACAAAGAAGAAAAGAAACCCGTCTGTCATTCATGTTCAAGATAATAACAGATCAAATACCATCAATAAAGGCAGACTCCTTTTTCACGCCACGACCAAACAAAAGAAAAATCCGAGCACTCACTTTTGCCAACCACATAACCGAAAACCCCATTGACAGATACGCCACAAACAATTCGAACTGCTTCAAATTCCCACAGACAAGAACACAAAACTACAGAAATTCTTTCTTCATTAGAACGATCTCGGAGAGGAATGGGCTGGATGAACTGGTCATCATTGCACCACACCTAAACGATTTCAAAGCCCGACTGACATGGGCCCGCGCCCAATGAGGACGCCGCTGAAATACAACCAGACCATTGGTTTCTTCAGCGCCAACCATACAGATACAGATGATGATGGTAAAGATGATAATAATGTCACTGATGATGATTATTGTTATGTTGGTGATGGCGCTATTTGTAATAATTGTGTCACTACAAAAAGTTTGCTTAACAGCAAACCACATGTCATTGCAAAGAGGCTGGTAAGGAGAAAATTGTTTTGGGAAATTTGTCTAGATAAAGAAGCAAGTGTAATAAAATGTCAAAAAAATTTTCCATGAGGATGATTTATAGAGCCTTTGTAGAATTTGATTGCCTTAATTTATACAAGTGATCAATGTTCAACACTGTGTTATACTATGTTTATTTCCTGAACTCTCAACAATTGGCTCCCTCTGGTAGCTGTACACAATGAGCCCTCGCTAACCGATTTTACAGCGCATATTGAAAACTGCTCTCTACCCCCCCCCCCCACCCCCCAAGTTCCCTCCCATTTACAATGAATGTAAACTGATCCTCCTTCATGTGGGGTTTTTACATTTCGCCGAAAAATAGGAAGAGTTCTTTATCTAGAAAATTCAATACTTTACACTTAGCAGTGAATGGACAGCTGGGTCCCAAATAGAGTCTGTGTAAAGTTTGTTGCGACAGCCAGTGCTACATCATAAGGATTACAAGCAAGTTTAGGATGCAGAATAAAATAATAATTAAAAATAACATAGTAGTTAAAACGAAAGGAAAGAGAAATGCATTAGTAAATCATATATACCATTTCCTTTTTGCCCTTGTCTTCATGTTTCTCCTCTGTAGAGTCTGTCTTCTTAGTTGGAGCTGAGGATGGGGAATATCATTATTAGGCTACTAACTCTTTGAAATATTTGATTTGTATAAAGTGACCGTCTGAGACAGCCACTTTTGAAGGGTCCCCTTTGTGGCTGCCTTATAAAGTTTGACTGTACCAAATTAAGACATATTGCAACCGAAGAAAATTTCTTTACATTTATGAAATGTTATAGAATGTATTCAAGCCATGGGTATCCATATTCAAATCGACTTTAAATGAAAAAAGAACAAACATGCCAGTAACAGAGCACTGGAAGCTTGGTGAGAACTTTGCTTCCTGCAATGCAATGTCGACAATTATCCACAAAGTGTGGGGTCAGTAGAAAGACCAATCCTTGTGTTAATGCAGATATTTAACAAATATGCCTCAAAAGTGAAGTGTGTACAAATGAGAGCCGGCAGCATGATTTGCTGCAAACTGCAGGCCAACAAACTCCATAAAAAAAAAAAAATGATGGAAAATTCTTCTGATAATTTCCATTCAGGATCAATAAAGTATATATTATCTTATCTTATAGGGACAGGGGAAGCAAGACATACGCATATGTACAAATTGTAAATAAACATAACATATCAATCACATAACCGTCATAATAAAGACCACAACAAAACAAAAAAAAAAACAAAAAAAAAAACAACTAAAAATGAGTGTCACAATGGCAAACTCACTAGGCCATACTAGAGAACTGACACAAACAAATAAAGATAGCTTTTCCCCTCAAACAGAGGGTTCCAACCGCTCAGGTGGTAGTGTACTTGCTTCACAAGTAAAGGGACTGAGATCGATCCCGGGTGAAGTTCAGATTTTTTATTCTAACTCTCCTGACCACCGAGCAGTAATTGGGTAGCTCAGTCAGTTAGATCTGGTGGAAAGTACTTTGAGATAGACCATAATCTTATGCAAAGGGTAGCAAACGATTGCTATTGTCTATTCAGGGTGTCCAGGGAAATCCAACCTTAAAATTTCCTACCTAGAAGTGAAATTTCCTACCAAGTATTTTATCAATTCTTGCCATACCCACAGTGTTCTATACGCTTAAAAAGACAATCCTATTTAAAATAGGTTTTACCACCTCAATACAATCCATATTTCAAAGTAAGAGCAGAGGTGAAAATGACTGGTCACAAAAAGGAGGAAATTTCTCAGCGCACAGATCATGACCCATCCATGCAACTATAATCTATAAATTTTTAGACAACATTCCGAGAAATTTCAAACGTTTAAAAACTGACAGCAACATATAAAATCTTATCTACATAGAGAATGGTACCATGTGATTATACAATGTCAAGAGCCACCACCCACCCCCATTTTCACTCTTTAAAAATACTCTTATGAATTGTTGGTAGGGATGATGGTGATGTGATGGTAGTTGTAGTAGTGAAGTGGTGGTGGTGGTAGGAATGATGATGGTATAGTGGTTGTAGTAATAGTGGTAGTGTTAGGGATAGTGATGTGGTGGTTGTTCTAGCAGTGGTGGCATTGGTGGTAGGCATGGTGATGTGGTGGTGGTTGGAGTAGTTGTAGTGGTGGGTATGATGACGTGGTAGTTGACTACTACTAGTTGTAGTGATGGTATGGGATTTGGTAGTGGTGGTGGTTGCATTAGTGAGTGGTGTTGGTGATAGGGATGATGATGTGGTAGTTTGTAGCAGTGGTGGTGGCAGGGATGATGATGTGGTGGCAGTTGTAGTAGTAAAATAATAAAATTTTGTGCACAGCAGTTGTCCTTCATACATTTTTGATATCTCATTTTAAGCAAGAAATTCCTCGTTTTTCTCATTTTACAGGAAATTTCACCCTCAATCTCATTATTTCCAACATTTCCGACCAAGTATGAAATTTCCGACCAATTTCCAACTTTCCGACTTCCCTGGACACCCTGCTATTCAAAGTTGAACTCTGGCTCTCATGATTTGTTCATAAGCAAACCCCTTCACGATTGGAGAAAATTCTTGTAATTATTCTTAAATTAAAATTAAAAATGGGCTTTACCCAGGGTTTCAGCAAGTTTAAGACCATCCCAAAACGCACAAACATTTTTATTACTAAAAGTAAAAGATTCCTCGGGAAGTTATCAAAATGAGCAAAATCGTCGATTTTTTAAATCCACCAAATAATAGAGGTCAATTTCATATTGGTCATCTTGCACCCATCGATTAATTTTCACACTAAAAACCCACAAAGGAGCGTAAATCGGCTCTTTAAGACACTTTAAATTTAGATAAACGTCCAAAAAAAACAAAAAAAAAAAAACAAAACAAATTAAAAAAAGAACAATGACAACAACTCAACAACAAAAAACAACCAAACAAAAAACCTAGACGGTCATGAATTAGAGGGATGGGGGCTTCTTAATCTTAGCGTAAATCAATATTGATAACTTAACAAAATGTATCTAAAGTCGCTGAATTTTTAAGAGGGGGCACCCAATATAGTTATTTCATACCACTTGCCTAACGGCACATGGACCAGCAATAAAGACCAAAATTTACGTCTCTTACTTTCTTCATACTCGTATGAATGTCAAAAGTCGAAGTAAGAGAAGTCAGAAAGTAAAGTCAAAGTTAATGCGCAGATGCTGTCTCACTTCTTACCTGAGAAAACCTTCTTTATAATCTTTTGTTTTTCACTCATGTTTACTCAGTATTTGTTAATTAGTTACTTATTCAACGTACACGCGGAAGATGTAATATGAAGACGATAGCAAATTACTTCACCAATGAAACTCCGTAACTTTCCAACTTTCTAGCAGACGATAAATACCAAACGGAACAGAGCCAATCCCACAGTACCCAAAACATACATGCGCATAGCGAGGAAGATAAAGTCAAATGTCGTTTGGGAGATGACGTGCAACTATCCCTGTCCAACAATTTCATTATTTCATTTGATCCATGACTTCAAGGAATGCAAGTGGTTGTTGATATCTTATGCAATTAAAAAGAAGTAATATACTATTGGATTTATACTGTTTAGTGGTCCCAGACGTGCAATTTTAGCAAAATTAAAGTGCTTGTTTACATTGAGACACTCGTGTTAAAATATTCCGTCAGATGGCGCTTCGCTGTTTACATCCGCTTTAGTCGTTCACTCCACGATCTGTCAATCCTGCAAGATTTTATATCTTACACTTCTCATTCTAGTCCGCGGGTGCGCTCGTCGATAAATCATGATGGCCTCGGAAAAGAAAGAAATTGCCGAGTCTGATGAACGTAAGTCGGAAAATGAACGACTAAGTCCACAACCAACAGAAAGGAATCTTTCCTTTTCCAGTGCTGAGAAACATTCAAGAAATACAAGCATCGCCTCTTCGGAGAATGAGGAATATGAGTCGGAGCCAGCATCATCGAAGGACTTTGACTCTAAGCGAAAGAGGAGAATGAACTTTAAAGATGGGAAAACGGTGCATCCTAAAGTAAAATCGGTTTCACGGGAGGTTAGAGAACTTGCGAAAAAACAATTCGAGCTTGAGAAGAATCTGAAAATAGAAGGAATGCCTGACCAACCCAAACTTCGGAAAAGAAGGATGTCCGTGGGTTCGAATATAACCAGAGAGAAGGATGTTTCATTCAAAAGAAAACGACTGAACTCACTCGATCTTAGGCCGAAAAAAGATCATATGCCTAAGTGGGGACTGATGGGTGGAGACGCTTCTGACCCTCTCAATTTAAATGGCCTTGCAACAAGTGAGGAAGGACGACTTCTTAATCTCCGGACTCCTGAAAATTCACCGCTTCCAACGCCTGATTTCAGAAAAATTGTTTATGTTAAGGTTCCACCAAATATCGAAGACCCTTTGAATTTGGAAGGAAAACATGATCAAAGAGTGATTGATATGTTACTCAATGCAACAAGGAAAAAGCGACACAGATCCAAGAAAAACAAAGAGGCTGTGAATCAATCAAAGGAGGAAAATCCAGATACCAATAATACATCGGTAGAGCACAGCGAATCAGAAATTACAAAGGAGCCAGAGGTCGAAAAACAAAAACCATTGATTGATAGCTGCTCAACTGGAAAAGCTGAAGATCAAGCTGCTGCCACACGACCAAGGTCAATTAGCACAAGTCCTGACAGGAAAGTTAAGCGTCAGTTAAGCGGTGGGAAAGGAGTCAAAAGTATGCCTGGGCCTGATATACCAAAAAAATTTCCTGATAATCCAAAGTTTACTCAAGGAAATTACAATCGTTACTATGGTTACAGGAACCAAGACCATGTTCCTGATCCGCGTTTGCGCTATTTTAATCTCCAGTGGTTTGAAAATAAAGATGTTCTTGATATCGGGTGTAATGTTGGACATGTAACCCTAGCATTAGCTGATCAGTTTTCTCCTCGAAAGATTTTAGGTATGGATGTTGATGGGAAACTTATTGGAGCAGCAAGGCAGAATATCCGTCATTTGTTGAGTCAAAGGAGAAAGGATTCATCAAAGTACCCATCCGTTTTTGAAGCTTCTCGTGGCCCTTTAGAAGCCCATCCTTTGTCAGGTTCTTCCAGCAAATTTCCCAACAATGTTTTGTTTTTGCAGGTAAGTCGAGATTCATATTCTTGATTTCATTTTTTAATTTATAAAAACGGAGTGTCCACGTACACGGTAACCGGGCACCTAGCCTCAGGATCTACGTATATGGTAACATACACGGTAACCTTGTTTGGTGCATGGTAACTTATGACCTTGATCTTGTCTCTCTTCCCCCCCACCCCCCTTGCCTTGTGTGTGTGTTATAGGCAGAATGTAAGCAGACGTCCGTATGCCTGATTAAATTGGCCAAACAGAGAATCTATAATTTGGTATTAGACACCCACTACCCGATGTCTTGTCATTAATAAGCCTAGGCCTAGTGAGAGACAAATCCTATTGCAAACTGAGTAGAAAGTTTTCGTTTTACCATGAGATGCAAAGGGGAGGGGATGACACTATGACAAGAGAGAGCAGGGGGGGGGGGGAAGATGAAAGAAACAATGGGTTGCCTGATGATGTACAGTGCACTCTCCCGATAAGGACATGGCTCGGGACCAGAGGTGCATGTCGTTATTCGGAAAATTTCAAGATGGCGGAAAAAGGGGTGTGGTTAGACCCTTAGAATGTACATTAATGTACCAACCATAGTGGGTGATCAGTGATCGGACTTTCCAAACATGTAAAATACACGAAGTGTGTGTGTGTGTGTGTGTGTGTAGTTTTGTTGTTTTTTGTTTGTTTGTTTGTTTTTGTTGTTGTTTTTTGTGTGTCATTTTCCCTCTGTTGTTTATCCGGGCTTGGGACCGGCATGAGTGCAGCTGTATTTAATAATACAACTGAACACATGGCCACATTAAAAATGTTTTTTTGTGTGTTTTTTTTGTTGTTGTTTTTTGTTTGTTTTGTTTTTTTTGTTTGTTTTTTTTTTTTTTTGTTTTTTTTAAAAACTAACTGTCGGATTTCGATTTAGAGAAGAAATCCATAATCCCGGTCTGTCGCTTGTTGCTGTAAATCATAGGGCCGACTTTATCTTCCATCTGATGCAACAAGTCGAAAATAGATGCACCATCCTTATGTTGCAGTGCAAACCGTCTGAGAGTTTGTAGTGCCGAATTTGCGTCACTACCCGTGACAAGAGGGGCAGCTTCATCTTCATCATCGTCGTCATCTTCGGGTGGCTCCTGTCTCTGTTTGATACTGTCAACGATGGAATCGACTGATACATCGCTGGTCGCTGTCGATGTTGACGTATTCCTCGAGACCGGCATCTGCATCGTCGATACGATTGAACAAGGCAGACAGCTCCTCAATCGCTGAGTCGGCATTGGGTGCACGTTGAGTTGAATCCTCCTCTGCGCAGAAGCCAGCATGCTTGAAGCAATTGGCGATGGTTTCAGGTGTAACCATGCCCCAAGCACACCGCATATTGTACATCAAGGATGGAGACATTTTAGCTATTTTTATTTTTGTATCTAGCAAAGTCACAGCCGATTATTGCTAACTCAATGTCGTTATCCGGAGAGTGGTCTAAAAAGTATGTCATTATTTAGTTTTATTACTAATAACATATAGTAAAAAAATCGGGACCGGGGGCCAATGTCGTTATCGGGAGAATGTCGTTATCGGGAGAGTGCACTGTAGATCAAATGGGTGATACAGAGGAGCTTTATGATACATGGTGTGTGCAGTTTTAACCTCTTAACAGTACCACTGATTTTTTTTTTCATCCAGATAATAGTTTCCCTATTGTTAATGCAAAATAAATCGTTTCCACCAATTAAGCTATAATCGCATAACTTGTCTTTTAATGATAACATTAAATTAAGATTGAAGCTCGCCTTTAATGGGTTAAATTCTAATGTTTGGTTTGATTTTAAAAAGTATTGTTTGATTTTTTAAAATAACACACACAGGGCGAGAGAGAGAGAGAGAGAGGCCCATCCTTTGTATTGCAGCGGCAAACCAGTCACCGGTTACCGTGTATGCAGACACTCTCTTTTAAAAAATATTTGTTAAAAGCTCTTGCTTGTCAAATTGAGAGTACGGCGATGATTACACAATTTAATTTGCAATTGCAAAGCTGTTTAATTTTACCCTTAACCGTTATATATTTAAGTCAAAGAATGTTTATTGTCATTGGCAGAACTTTTCAGGTGCCACTCGGGGAATATATCTATAAGATTATTGGAATCAAGCCGTTTCTCTGGTCTGATATAAATAAATTTGTTTTTTACTTTCACTTTATCTCTAGTTGAGCAAGTTAGTTTATTTACAATTAGTCATAGAGTGCCGCCTGTATGTGGAATGTCAGTCTTGTCATTGCCTATATAAGCCTCTGGAGTTCAAATCACATTTTTACAGTTCATTTATCAATAGTTTATTACCGAATATTACATTTTATAACTTAATGGGCTGTGCGGTTGATTTTATTTGGCACAATTCTTTTCATTTTCACCGAAAGAGCAGTGTTCAGCATTGAATAAAATGCTTGGGACATGATATCTTTATTGGTAGATTATATTCTCACAAACAATGGAACTGTTTTGGATCCCAACATTCTATCAGATGCTATTAACTGCTCAGCATATTCTCTTACAATAATGTATTAGTATTATGTTCATTAACGGCTATGGTAAATTCTTTCTTTTTTTCATTTTTTTTTGTTCCAGGGTAATTACGTTCCTGGTAGTGAAGAAATCCTACAGATGCAAAAAGAAGAGTATGATACCATTTTGGCCCTGTCCATAACAAAATGGATCCATTTGAATAACGGAGACAGAGGTCTGAAACTTTTTTTTCGGAAAATTCACAAACAGCTGAGGCCTGGAGGAAGATTAATCTTAGAACCTCAGCCTTGGTCAACTTACAGAAAAAGAGCTAAGTTATCGGTAAGTGATGGGATGCATCTGATTTTTATTGTCGTTATGAGTAGGAGAGCTCCAAAATATCTAACTGAAACTGTGATATAATTTATGTTGTAATAAAAAAGGGAAAGTGTAATTTTAAAAACATTTTAAAGAGTTTTGTAGCACCTGCAATATATTTAGGATGGTAATAAAATTAAAATGCCACTTTATATAATAAGGAATGCAAATGTGCGGCTAGGTAGTCTAGTGGTATGACACTTGTTTACGGATTGGAAGGTCCTGGGTTCGAGTCTCGCTCAGTGCATAGTTGAGTCCTTAGAAAAGGCTCTTTACTCACCTTCTCTCACCTTACTCAGGTGTAAAATGAGTATCTGATAATTAACAGCGTTGTCTCTGTCGGAAAAAAATTGTAATATCTCCTAAACGGCGCCATGTCTCGTTCTAAATGTTACGTGTTGCTGTTGGTCAGGGACCCTTTAGTAAAGCGCTTTGAGCACGTTTAGTGGATATTGCGCTATATAAAAGCTCAAGGTTTTTGTATGGGTAACAATCTGATCAGTGGATTGTTCTATAATGCAATTAATGATTTATGAAATGAGTCTCATATTTTGGTTTAAAGAGTAAACTCACAGATAGCTTTTGGAAAGCTGGAAAAACAACGCTGTTTTTGAAATGCATAATTTTATATTATTACACATGCCTATTTAAAAAAAAAGAAAGAATGCCTTATCATTTCCTTCGTGACATTATCATAAAACCCATATTTTATGCACTATCATGAGTCACTTTTGTGGTTTATGATCAGCGCTCAAAGTGCTGGTGTATTACACAACTAGACAGAGAGGTGTTGGGGGTAGACAAGTGCTTCACAGCCACTCGTATAGCCTTTGTGTTAAAAGCTTGTCCTGTGACCTACATTAATATTTATGAGGTCAAGTCATTCATAATAGACACAGATTTCAGCAGACAAGAAATCATAGCATCAAGAACGGCTGTATTTTCTTTGATATCAACCTGTACTTGTACAAACACTACGATGGCCAAAAGAAAGAGTTGACTGTAAAGGTGGCAAAAACTCGCATTAAACTTGTACCTAACTGGATTAGACATAAACACGACGATAGTTCCTTTGAAAATATCCCCACTAAATTTAGAAGCTCCACCCACATTATCGATTGAATGAGGCGCATATAGAAATTTGTTTGGGTTAGGTATAGATAGTTACATTTTCAATTCAATTCAGTTGCTTTGCCTTCATATGTTCTAATATTTTAAACTTCCTTATTTTATGCATGGTTTTAGATGAGAAGGTAATGTTAAGTTAAATTCTTATTTATGTGAACATCTTAAACTCGAGTTTATAATCCAATATATACATTTTTTAATTGGTTATTGTTTGCAGCCAGAACTGTTCAAGAATTACTCTGAGATCAAGTTAAAGCCTGAGGGATTCAAGAACTATTTGTTGTCCATTGGATTTGTCAAATGTGAAGTTGTGGGAGTTCCTGTCACCAAAGCAAAAGGTGAGAGCATTGATGAATGAATTTTGGGTGATGATACCAGACCTACGGTTTTTACAGATTAATTGGTATATCAGACCAGTGCTGATGGTTTTTCACGATTCTGCAAGCAGTTAGAGAGTTGGTGTTTGTTGGAACAAACACATGCATTGTCCCACTCTCCAGAAGTTAGCTAGAGCCTGTCTGTCTATTAGTGGTAGTTTATGATTTATCTTGCTCTGAAAATGGGGGTGGGGGGGGGCAGCCGCAGTATAGAAGGGGCTTAAAGGCAGATATTGGAAAATTTTCCACCTTTTTTCACATTTTGTTACCATTGGCAAAAATATTATATCCCAGTGTTGACGGTTTTCCCCGATTCTGCAATTTTGAAGTCAGAGGAGGAGATGTCTCCCTTTTCTGCCTTTTCCTTGATTTCGGCAATCTCCCATTGTTCTTCTAATTTTGAATAATTCGCATTTCAATTCAGCAAATTTTTCCTATTCTCTTTATGAGGTATTGCAGCTGCATAATTGTTCGGTGTTTCTACTATTTTCATTGGAAGAATATAACTATTGCATTAGGAGTAAAGATAGTTGTTGACTACTATTGTTGTCCGCTATTTAGAAAACTTTTTTTTTTGTGATTGCAGCAATACCTATCTCATATTATTTCTATTGCAGTTAAAGCAGGGCTTAATGTTAAAGGCAGTTGTTCAAAATTTTCCTCATTTTTCAATTTTTGTCACCTTCAGCACCGATACTGAAATGGAGATTATTTTTTTTTGTTGAAGCCAGAATTGGACAGATTCATATTTTTTCACCAAAAATGTGACGTGTAAATGATTGAAGATTCATGTCTGCAAGAAATGATTATGTGCCCAAATGGAATGACCTTACATTAATTTTAAATCTTTTTAAAGTGATTATTCATTAAAGTTTAAAGATAGGGGAGAAAAGTCATGTATTTTTCGTTGCCTTTGATACTATTTTTTTTTCTCGAAATTTGGATTAATTAATTTTTTTTTTTTTCTCTGCATAGTCGCTTAGATATATTTTGTTAGCTGCTTGCAGGAGGTCTGCTCATTCCTTCATTTTGGATTTAATACCAATTTCTTATAATTTAACTGCAGTTTGTGGCAAAGGGATGTTGCATATTATTTATGTGATGCAAGGATGCTACAGTTATTTCAAAATAATCAGTTACCGATTTTCTATGTGCCAAAAAGGACAACACTAAAAACACATTTGTTCAGTCTACATTCCTTTGTTATAATCATGGCCATTGGTTTTTGCTTAAATTTGTGGCATTCATCCAACACCCTTTTGATAATGTACATTCTAAAAATTTTCTCTATAAATATAAAGCTGTTTCACTCAAACTGATTGTTACAAAGGTTTTGTTACGATTTTTTGTTTTGTATTTCCAAGTTTCAATTTAATCTCTATCCTTACACATCTAATCTGTATGTAACAAAATATAAATCAGTCCTTTGTAATGGGTATCCCAAACTGCTGCTGTGAATGATTCTTCACAAATCATCAAAAATGAGGTCTCTTTGAACAGTATCTCTATATCTCTAGAATTTAAGTTATTGGTGAAAAACTTATACCATTAAAATCAGCAGTCTTTGAAGGTTATAATATCCCAAATTGGGTCTGCTAGCTATTTTCAGTGCAAAGCGTCTTCTATGTAAACAAAACATATTTTTTTCTTTCCCTAACCAAGATTCATTTTTCTTTACAATTCATCAAAAAATGAAACTTTAAAAAACCTATTACTTGTTAAAATTTATTTTCCAATTTTGATAAAGTGTCAGTGTCGTGTAGGGTTGTAATTTATTTTTTGCTATTTGTATAACGAAATTTTAGTTTTGGGTACCTATTTGTAAACATCAGGCCCATCGGGTTTTAATTTGTCCTATTATCTGTAGCATTAAGCCTACAGTAGTAGCAATCAACTGCTGTCCTTTGGATAAGACTTAGTCTATGGCAAATAACTTTGCACCAATCTAATATTCCCGACCCTCCCCCCCCCCCCCCCCCCCCCCAAAAAAAAAAATCTGAGTTTCTTCGCTTGCAAGGTGATCACTATTCAACTCGGCTATTGGTGTTCCCAGTTTGTTATTCATTGAAGCCCTTTAATTTTTCCTATTTTGTTAACTATATATTGATTTCATCTGTAAATGTTCTCCAATTTCAGGTTTCCGACGGCCACTCATCTTATTCACCAAAGCTGATCCCCATTCGACTACATTGCCACAAATCCCAACAGGAAGTGATTTCAGACCTTTTGCTGAATATGCTGGTGGGGATCTGGCCGGTAGTGGTAGCGGCAGTGACTACATTCAGTGTACAGGCATGAGGACAGGAGCGTATGCTGACAGATTGTACGACCATATTGCATATCGGTCATCGGAGCCAGTTCGTAGTCAATCTGTTCTATCCCCATTGTATTACTCTTATTCAAATTCAAATGACAACTTTTGTTTCAGGAGTTATTCACCTTACTATCAAAGGCATTACAGACAACAAATTCCACCTTCCAGTAGTCGCACGAGTTCAGTAAACAGCTCTTCTACTCCCTTAGTCGTGGAACCATCTCCGGCAAGCAGTTTTTCAGGACAAGGGAGTCAGATTCAGTCAGGGAGTGAAAGGAGTTGGACCAGTGAATCATCTCAATCTAACTCCAGTTCATCCAGTTGTTCGTCATCTTCCTCTTCATCAGGAAGTGATTCCCCTGCCATTGGTAACGGGGAGGTGATGGAGGGTGTTGAATGGGCAGGGCCTGTGATTCCGTTGAACGGTGGTGAAAACTTGGGCGGTGATATGGATATTATCGGAGGCATGGTGAATGGACATCTTAGTGGTGATGAAGAAGAAGAGCCTTTACAAAATGGACATTTGAGTTTTAGTAGTGGTGGTACTAATGATGATGATGAGGCTAACAATGGCCTTGGTGGTGTAGGGGATTTACCAGGAAATGGAAACGCTAATGAAGAGGGCAATAATAGTGGTGAATTAAATGTAGTTAATGAAAACCAAAACGATGATGATGGTGAAGGGAATGACAACCTCAACCCTGGAGCTGGTGAAGAAGTGGTTAATGCCCCTATTGAGGAAGGGTAGACCTTCAAATTATGTGTATGTTTGGATTTTAACATACAGAGACATTAAACTTTCGCGGTAGCCAAACCGCTCAGATTTTGGCCTAGATTATCTGGCATCAGATCAACCTCTCTATTTGATCTTGATCGTGCGTTAGGAGATTCTGCGTGAATCTCCCCAAAACTCCCAAGGTGGTAAATGGGTACAAAGTCCCAGCAAAGGGGACAACAGTTGCTCTGTCTGTGGAAGGTTTTTACTACGCCTTGTCCAAAACGTAGTACTTTGTGTCAACCAGAGGGCAGGCAGAAGCTCTGCTCAGTGACAAGATTTTTAAATTCCGACTGAAGGAATGTCTCCTGAAAAGGATTCGAACCCACAACTTCATTATTCATCGGTTTGGTTTCATGAATCAGCTCTCTGAATTTTCTTGATTTGAGGCTGTATTGTCTGTGCTTTCAAATTTGTCATTAAAATAATATTACTGTGAGTTTGGATATTGTCTATAATGGTAATATCTGTCCCAATCTCTTTTGAGATCAAGAAAAATTTTGGATATTTTTTTCATGCAAGTATAGACATTTAAGATGACTTTTTTTTTTTTTCCCTTAATCAAAGGCTTTGCTTTGAAACAATAGGAAAGACTACAAAATAAGATTGCAGCTTACAATAAGCGAAGTTCAAACATTTTATCAATACATGTTTTTGATTTTGTTTAAATGAACCAGGATTTAAAAAACAAATTTTGGGTCCATTCGATTTTGATAGTATCATTCATTTCAATGTGTACTCGATTATAATTTAGAATAGTATGTTTGTTTCAATAGAAGTACATGAAAAATGCAGTGCATTCTAAACTCATTAACACATTTGATAAAGTTATATCACGATGACTGGTGTGTTAAGCTGAAGGTGTTTTTGTTATGTTTTTTTTTCTCTGTTTTTTTAAGAAATTTAATATAGGGGATAACTTATTTCCAAAGCTTTTCAGTCAAAAGTAAATGCATTTGATCTGAGACATGTGGCTTTCTTATAAGTCAAAAGTAAGTTAATTGATCTAAATCTAAGACATGTAGCTTTCTCGTTCAGCATAGAGTAAGCATTGATAGTCTGATGACTAATACCCTATTGATGGTGTAGTGAGCAATTGTTACAGTTCATTAAATGCTACAAGTACGGGTATATAACCTTTAGCTGCTTTCATCCTGGTAGTACAGTGGAATCCACTTATTTGTCCACAAGTCTTGTTTGTCCCAAATTTCATGCTCTTTATGTGTTCCATTGATGATGGATTAAGTCAACCAATCTTTCTGGCTCCCATAGAGGGCAGGGAGGTACATACTGTGTCTTCTGTCCTCCAATATCTTTTTTCCAACATGCTTTATGTCTTTGTCTTGGAATGAGATTACTTGGTTTTGTCCTGGCTCTGGCCGGATACCCTGGCTGAGAGGGAAACAATCAAATGTGTAGTTGGTTTTGGGAGATGATATTTTTTCCCTTGTAAATCATCTCTCTGTAATGTACTGTATCATTTTTCCTTTTACATATTTATGATTTGTAAACAATTGAGTGTGTTCCTCCTGACGGGGACCTGTGCTTATGTCTGGATGATACTTTTAGGTGATCTCAAACTAAGTACTTTGATAGTGTGCTCTTGGAATCTACACCTGTTTCCTATTTGAACTTATTCCCCTTTGTTTCACCTTTATTTGTAATTCTGAAACTTTTTACTATCCCATTTTCTTCCTTTTTACTGGTGCTGATATGACCTAAATGTGTTGCAAGCGCCGTAAAACCCTTAAAAACATGAAAACAAACACTCTTTCTGGTCCGGCGGTGTTGGCTGTATCAGAATTACACACTATTGTTTTATGTCACAGAATGATTAATGGGTAAATATGTTACAGTGAATGACATAATCAGTCGGATGGTGAAAAGGTTTGAATTGAGAGATTGCCACGTTTAGCTTGTCATAAATGAAAAAAAATCAACCCTTTAGTGCATCTTCGGGAAATACCAAAGCTTAATTTCACTTTTAAATATTTTTTACAGCGAGTCAAGTTGAAAAGTATGAAATTTGAGAAAAGTTCCTGGATACTATTCCCATACATCTGGCCGTAACCATGAAAATTCACCTGATTTACTTCAAATAAAGATAAAAATGCTCTGGTGAGCATATTCTTTCAGAAAATGCAAATCCAAAATTTTCGTCTTCCGACTGATTATGTCATGCACTGACACATATATCCAATTTTAACCTATCAAAGTGAGGACCTAAGGCACTAAAAGTTTGGACTGTAAAATATATTTGAGAGAAAAAAAATGGACCTAGTAGCTTCATGTAATATATTGTAATTAAAAAGTGCTTAAACGAAGGTGCAGAGAGCTCAAAACTCTTTTGGATTTGATTTTTAAAATGTTTTAAATGTTTGGATTCCACTTATATTGCTGATGTTACTGGGTTTTTGTTTTTTTATTGAAGGCTGAAGTGTGGTTTTGAGCCTGAAACAATGGTTGGACAGTATGTAATTCCTTTTTTCTTTTTTTTTTGGGTGGGGTTCTTGACCTCCCATAGTGGGCAGGGAGGTACTTGTTGTGTCTTGGAATGAGATTACTTAGTTTTGTCCTGGCTGGGAGGGAAACACTGTATAGTTAGTTTTGGGAGATGATATTTTTTTCCTTGTAAATCATCTCTCTGTTATGCACTGTATTATGTTTTGTTTATGTATTATATATGATTTGTAAACATTTGAGTGCGTTCCTCTTGGTAGGGACCTGTGCTTTTGTCTGGATGAGACTTTTAGGTGATCTTACACTTAGTACACTGATAGTGTGCTCTTGGAATCCACATCTGTTCCCTATTTGAACCAATTCTCCTTTGTCTGCCTTATTCTTGAATGCTTTGATTATAATTCTATAAATTTTTACTATCCCATTTTCTTTCTTTTTACTGGCACTGATATGACCTTAATGTGTTGCTGTTGCAAGCACCGTAAACCCTTAAAGAAAAGATAAAGATAATCTTGCCGTGCTGGGTGGGGTTCCTGACCTCCCATAGCGGGTAGGGGGGTACATATTGTGTCTTCTATCCCCTTATATCTGTTTTTCAACATGCTTTCTGTCTTTGTCTTGGAATGAGATTACTTGGTTTTGCCCTGGCCGGAGTCCTGACTGGGAGGGACACAGTCAGATGCATAGTTATTGTTTTGAGAGATGATATTTTTTCCTTGTAAATAATCTCTCTGTTATGTATTATTATATTTGTTATTTTGAATGTATAATTTTAGCATTTGAGTGTGTTCCTCTTTGTTGGATTTTGTGCGTGTGTCCGGATGAGACTTATAGGTGATTTCAAACTAACTACATTGGTGGTATGCTCTTGGAATCTACATCTGATCCCTATTTGTTCTCAGTTCCCCTATGTCTTACTTTTTCTTGGGTGCTTTAATTGTAATTCTAGAACTTTTTACTATTCCATTTTCTTCCTTTTTACTGGCGCTGATATAACCTAAATATGTTGCAAGCGCCGTAAAACCCTTAAACGCAAATAAAAAATTAAAAACAGAAGTTGTTAAATTTATTTTTGGTCCAAAATTTTAACTAACATACTTTTTTTCTTTCTTTACAATGATGTTACTTGAATCTAGTAAAAACCTCTTAAATAAAATACCATTTACAGACCTGCAATTCACTTATCTTGATTTTAAAAGGCCATGCACAGATTTTTGAAAATGTCATTAAAAAAAATTGTGTTTTTAAAATTGTTGGAAACATTGTTTTGAAGAAAAGTAAAAATTTCACCAAATGTAGCTAAGCAACGCAAACTTATTTGCAGGTCTAATTATCCAAACTGTGATGGGCTCATGGCTGTCATGGAAATACATACATTCTTTCAAACCAACGCAAAATAGTCATTGCAGCTAATGTTGCTCAATGTTAAATCAAGCCTGCAATTGTGTTTGGCTGTTAGACCTGCATATCGATGGCCCTTTGATCTAAGCTCTGAAGTAGCATCTTTGCAAAAGGTTACCTCAGAGGTTAGATCAATGGGCCATCGATATATAGGAACTAAGCTGTATCAATTTTCAAGCATTGTAAAGTGACAGGTTATGGAAGCGAGGGTTGATTTTGATTCGATGCAGATTTTGTTCTCTTTGAAATTCAGATTGTTCATTTGTTGCTTGTGATAGTTCTGCATACAAAATCAAAGGAGGTTACGTTGTTATTTTCCATTTATTTTCATCATCATCTTTGGCTTCCATATTGAATGTGAATATTTTTTTGCTGTTTTGTTTGTAATAATTGCCTTGTCATTGTTCCTGCAGATGTTTGATTTAAAAAAAAATTATTTATTCATTTTTGTGAGTTGATGTCTTTGAGATTGAGAGGTATTAAAGTTCCATGGTAGGCGGGGAGGTCACTCTTGCTGTCTTCTATCCTCCTATTTCATTTACAAAGTTACACTCAGTCTTTGTCCTGGAATTATATCACTGACTTGGATTTCTGGGTGGGGTTCCTGACCTCCCATAGTGGGCAGGGAGGTACATACTGTGTCTTCTATCCCCCTATGTCTGTTTTCCAACATACTTATTGTCTTTGTCTTGGAATGAGATTACTTGGTTTTGTCCTGGCCCTGGCTGGGAGGGAAACAGTCAAATGTATAGTTAGTTTTGGGAGATGTTATTTTTTTCCTTTAGAATCATCTCTCTGCTATGCACTGTATTATGTTTTTGTTTATGCATTATATATGATTTGTAAACATTTGAGTGTGTTCCTCTTAGTGGGGACCTGTGCTTGTGTCTGGATGAGACTTTTAGTGATCTCAAACTAAGTACTCTGATAGTGTGCTCTTGGAATCTATATCTGTTCCCTATTTGAACCATTTCAGCCCTGTCTTACTTTTTCTTATGCGCTTTCGATTTTAATTCTATAGTTTTTTTGACTATCCCATTTACTTCCTTTTTACTGATGCTGAAATGACCTAAATGTGTCACAAGCGCTGTAAAACACTTTTTAAAAACCTGTGTCTTCTATCTCCCTTAACCTGTTTTCCAACGTACTGTCTGTCTTTGTCTTGGAATGTGATCACCTGATTTTTGTCCTGACTGTTGCCAGAGTCCTTGGCTGTGGGGGAAACAGTCAAGTGTGTCCTTCTGTTGTGTATTGATATGTATTTTGTTTTGAATATATAATGAATTGTAAACATTTGAGTGTATTCCTCTTAGTAGGATCCTGTGCTTGTGTGTGGGTGAGACTTTCATGTGATCTCAAACTAAACAGATGGAAAGAACGCTTAACTCTCATTTACAAAAAGACGACTACTAGAACAGAACAACTAGACTTACAACGAAATACATGCATTCAAAGAAAAACCCACTCAAAAACACTAAAACATCGATCTGCAAACTCATACATCTTAAAATATTCATTTGCACCCTGCACTGTCAAAGACTGGTACACTCTTACCGAATCATGTGTGAACACAAATTTTTTTTTTTATATTCTGCTTTTATATAGCACAATATCCACTAAATGTGCTCAACGCGCTTTACAAGGGGCCCCTGGTCAACAGCATCATTTAACATGTAGGACGGGACATGCCACCTGTTAGGCGATATTACAAGTTTTCGGACAAGGACAACACTGTTAACAGCCAGGTACTCATTTTACACCTGAGTATGGTAGGAGAATGTGAATAAAGAGTCTTTTCCAAGGACTCAATTATGCGCCGAGCAAGGCTCGAACCCAGGGCCTTCCGAACCCGAAAGCTGCACTGTTTAGAAACATAAAAAGATTATCAAAATTCTTCATCCTAATTACCAACAAAGGCTGTCACACTCAACAACTGTCTCCACCCTTGAATACAAATAGTCAGCATTGAGTCGACTTTGAGTAACATTTAGATTCAGATAAATACATTGATATTATGCTCTCGGAATCTGTTTCCTGTTTGAACCATTGGGTGGGGTTCCTGACCTCCCATAGTGGGCAGGGGGGTACATACTGTGTCTTCTATCCCCTTATATCTGTTTTCCAACATGCTTTCTGTCTTTGTCTTGGAATGAGATTACTTGGTTTTGTCCTGGGCCTGGGAGTCCTAGCTGAGAGGGAAACAGTCAAATGCACTGGGTGGGGATCCTGACCTCCCATAGTGGGCAGGGAGGTACATGCTGTGTCTTCTATCCCCCCCCCCCCCCCCCATACCTGTTTTCCAATTGTTTCCTGTCATTGTCTTGGAATGAGATTACTTAGTTTTGTCCTGATCCTTGCCGGAGTTCCTTTACTGGGAGGGAAACAGTCGAATGTATAGTTATAGTTTTGGGAGATGATATTTTTTTCCTTGTAAATCATCTCTCTGTTATGCATTGTATTGTGTTTAGTTTACATATTATATTATATGATTGGTAAACATTTGAGTGTATTCCTCTTAGTTGGGACCTGTGCTTGTGTCTGGATGAGACTTTTAGGTGATCTCAAACTAAGTACTTTGGCGGTGTGCTCTTGGAATCTACATCTTTTCCCTATTTGAACCCGTTCCCCTTTGTCTTACCTTTTCTTTTGCGCTTTTATTGTAATTCTAGAACTTTTAACTATCCCATTCTCTTCCTTTTTACTGGCGCCGATATGACCTTAATGTGTTGCAAGTGCCGTAAAACCCTTAAAAACAAAAAACAAAACAAACAGTCAAATGCATAGTTATTGTTTTGAGAGATGATATTTTTTTCCTTGTAAATCATATCTCTGTTATATACTATTATATTTGTTATTTTGAATTTATAATGTAAGCATTTGAGTGTATTCCTCTTTGTTGGATTTTGTGCTTGTGTCCGGATGAGACTTATAGGTGATCTCAAACTAAGTACATTGGTGGTATGCTCTTGGAATCTACATCTGATCCATATTTGTTCCCAGTTCCCCTTTGTCTTTCTTTTGGGTGCTTTAATTATAATTCTAGAACTTTTTACTATCTCATTTCCTTCCTTTTTACTGGCGCTGATATAATCTAAATGTGTTGCAAGCGCCGTAAAACCCTTAAAAACAAACAAAACAACTGTTTGAACCATTCCCCTTTGTCTTACTTTTTTCTTGTATGCTTTCAATTGAAAAGCTTACATTTTTGGTTATCACATTTTCTTCCTTTTTACTGGTGCTGAAATGACCTAAATATGTCGCACGCACTGTAAAACTCTTAAAAACATTAGCTCACCCTAGAGATTTTTGCTACTTATCAAAATTGGAAAAAAATGTATTAAAAACTGGGCATATGCATAGATAAGTTTTATTTATCATGGAAAAACTAAAACATAAGCTTTGATACTACGCCTATAATTTGGCTCAGAAAAATGTAATAAATAGGCATGTTAGGGTTGAGTGAGATAGTGTCTCTGGATGGGGTCTTTTGACCTCCTATGATAGAAGAGGAAGTCACTGTTGCTGAGTTTTCTCTCCCTCTATATTTCTTTTTCCATGTTGCTTTTCATCTTTGTCTGGCAATCATCTCCCTGTTTTGTGCTGTAATAATTTTTTGTTTTGAATGTATTTGGTAAACATTTGAGTGTATTCCTCTAAAAGTGGTACCCTGTGCTTGTTTCTGAATGAGACTTTTAGGTGATCTCAAACTAAGTGCACTGGTGGTATACTCCTGAATCTACTTCTGTTCCCTATTTCAAGCAATTCCCCTGGGTGGGGTTCCCGACCTCCCACAGTAGGCGAGGAGGTACTTGCTGTTGTCTCTTCTATCTGTTTTCCAATTGCTTTCTGTCTTTGTCTTGGAACGAGATTATACTTAGTTTTGTCCTGACCCTGGTTGGGAGGGAAACAGTCAAATGTATAGTTATAGTTTTGGGAGATGATATTTTTTTTCCTTGTAAATCATGTCTCTGTTAAGCACTGTATTGTTTTGTTTACATATTGTATGATTTGTAAACATTTGAGTGTATCCCTCTTAGTTTGGGACCTGTGCTTGTGTCTGGATGAGATTTTTAGGATAGTGTGCTCTTGGAATCTACATCTGTTTCCTATTTGAACCAATTTGGGTGGGGATCCTGACCTCCCATAGCGGGCAGGGAGGTACATACTGTGTCTTCTATCCCCTTATATCTGTTTTCCAACATGCTTTCCGTCTTTGTCTTGGAATGAGATTACTTGGTTTTGTCCTGGTCCTGGTCGGATCCCCTGGCTGAGAGGGAAACAGTCAAATGCATAGTTATTGTTTTGGGAGATAATATTTTTTTCCTTGTAAATCATCTCTATGTTATGTACTGTATTATGTTTTATTTACATATTATATTTGATTTGTTAACATTTGAGTGTATTCCTCTTAGTGGGGACCTGTGCTTGTGTCTGGATGAGACTTTTAGGTGATCTCAACCTAAGTACTTTGATGGTGTGCTCTTGGAATCTACATCTGTTTCCTATTTGAACAAATTCCCCTTTGTCTTACTTTTTCTTGGGTGCTTTAATTGAATTCTATAACTTTTTACTATCTCATTTCTTCCTTTTTACTGGCGCTGATATGACCTTAATGTGTTGCAAGCGCCTTAAAAACAAAAAACAATATTTGAACCAATTCCCCTTTGTCTTACCTTTTCTTGGGTGTTATAATTGTAATCCTAGAATGTTTTACTATCCCATGTTCTTCCTTTTTACTGGCACTGATATGACCTTAATGTGTTGCAAGCGCCGTAAAACAAAAACAAACGACCCCTCAGGTTGGGGTTCCTGCCCTCCCATAGTGGGCAGGGAGGCACTTACTGTATCTTCTATTCCCTTATATCTGTTTCCAACATGCTTTCTGTCTTTGTCTTGGGATGAGATTACTTGCCCTAGCCGGATACCCCAATTGGGAGGGAAACAGTTAAATGTATACAGTTAGAGTTTTGGGAGATGATATTTTTTGTCTTGTAAATCATCTCTTTGTTATGCACTGTATTATGTATTGTTTACATATTATATATGATTTGTAAACATTGAGTGTGTACTCTTAGTTGGGACCTGTGCTTGTGTCCGGATGAGACTTTTAGGTGATCTCAAACTTAGTACTTTGATTGTGTGCTCTTGGAATCTACATCTGTTTCCTATTTGAACCAATTCCCCTCTGTCTTACTTTTTCTTGCTTTAGTTTAAATTCTAGAACTTTTGACTATCCAATTTTCTTCCTTTTTACTGGCGCTTTTATGACCTAAATGTGTTGCAAGCGCCGTAAAACCCTTACAAACAAACAGTTGAACTCATCCTATTTATCTAAATCTTTTGAATATTCTATCATCTTCCTCATTAACGGTGTTGAAATGACCTAAAAGTGTCGCAAGTAGAGTTTAAATAAAACAGAATCTACAAAGAACCTCTTGTCATACCTTAATCCTATTTTTTTAGGATAGATAACTCGTGTGGGTCTGCTCATGTTCCTCATTGAACTTTTTTTTGATTAAAAAAAAATAGTTTAATTGATACCTCTTACAGATTATAGATGAAAATGGCAATACGAATTTATTTGTTCATTTATGTATGTATGATTGTGTTCAATATTGGCAATAAAATTACTGTATTTATCCTACAAACATGTCATTTAATTAATACATTCTTTAATTGGTTATTGTTTTGTTTTGTTTTTCAGAGTTTTACGGCGCTTGCAACACATTTCGATCATATCAGCGCCAGTAAAAAGAATGGAAATTGGATAGTAAAAACATTCTAGATGTACAATTAAAAGAACTTGAGGAAAAAATAAGACTAAGGGCAATTAGTTCAAATAGGGAACCGATGTAGTAGATTCCAAGAGCACACTGTCAGTGTACTCAGTTTGAGATCACCTTAAAGTCTCATCTATACACCAGCACAAGATCCCACTAAGAGGAATACACTCAAATGTTTACAAATCATTTGCAAAAAAAAAACAATTATATACATAATAACAGTACATAACAAAGAGATGATTTACAAGGAAAAAAAACATCTCTCAAAACTATAACTATACATTTGACTGTTTGCCTCCCAGCCAGGGTCACGACAAAACTAAGTAATCTCATTCCAAGACAAAGCCAGAAAGAAATTGGAAAACAGGTATAGGGGTATAGATGCACACAGCATATACCTCCGTTTGAGTTTGAGGTAATGTCAAAAAGGCATATTGGTGGACTGATCGTGGAACCCTATGTTCCTTATTTGAACCAATTCTCTTTGTTTTGATTTTTTCTTCGATGCTTTTAACTTCAGATCCTCTATTGTTTGCATCTTCCTTTTTACATATGCTGAAATTTGTACTGGCGCTGATCTAACCTAATTCCGTTGCAAGTGCCGTAAAAACCTATCAAAGTTCTTAGTTTCGAGATCACCTCAAAGTCTCATCAAGACACAAGCACAGGTCCCAACTAAGAGGAGTACACTCAAATGTTTACAAATCATATATAATATGAAGAAAACATAATACAGTGCATAACAAAGAGATGATTTACAAGGAAAATAATGTCATCTCCCTAACATTTGACTTGTTGCCCTCTCAGCCAGGGCATCCGACCAGGGCCAGGTCAAAAGCAAGTAATCTCAATTCCAAGACAAAGACAGAAAGCAAGTTGGAAAACAGAAATAAGGGGATAGAAGACACAGTTTGTTTTGTTTTTGTTTTTAAGGGTTTTACGGCGCTTGCAACACATTTAGGTTATATCAGCGCCAGTAAAAAGGAAGAAAATGGGATAGTAAAAAGTTCTAGAATTACAATTAAACCACCCAAGAAAAAGTAAGACATAGGGGAACTGGGAACAAATAGGGATCAGACGTAGATTCCAAGAGCATACCACCAATGCACTTAGTTTGAGATGACCTATAAGTCTCATCCAGACACAAGCACAAAATCCAACAAAGAGGAATACACTCAAATGCTTACATTATAAATTCAAAATAACACGTATAATAATACATAACAAAGAGATTATTTACAAGGAAAAAAATATCTCCCAAAACTAACATTTGACTGTTTCCCTCACAGCTAGGACTCCGGCCAGGGCCAGGACAAAACCAAGTAATCTCATTCCAAGACAAAGACAGAAAGCAAGTTAGAAAACAGATAAGAGGGGATAGAAGACACAGCAAGTACCTCCCTGCCCGCTATGGGAGGTAGGAACCCCACGCAGAAGAATAATTCTATCAGTGAAGATAACGGCAATTTGTCAAAAAGGAGAGAAAATTAACCGTCCCTCGGTCAAATTCAAACATTTTTTTAAAAGGTTTTTACGGCGCTTGCAACACATTTAGGTTATATCAGCGCCAGTAAAAAGGAAGAAAATGGGATAGTAAAAAGTTCTAGAATTACAATTAAAGCACCCAAGAAAAAGTAAGACATAGGGGAACTGGGAACAAATAGGGATCAGATGTAGATTCCAAGAGCATACCACCAATGCACTTAGTTTGAGATGACCTATAAGTCTCATCCAGACACAAGAACAAAATCCAACAAAGAGGAATACACTCAAATGCTTGCATTATACATTAAAAATAACAAATATAATAACACATAACAGAGAGATGATTTACAAGGAAAAAAATATCATCTCCCAAAACAATAACTATGCATTTGACTGTTTCCCTCCCAGCTAGGACTCCGGCCAGGGTCGGGACAAAACCGAGCAATCTCACACCAAGACAAAGACAGAAAGCAAGTTGGAAAACAGATATAAGGGGATAGAAGACACGGTAAGTACCTCCCTGCCCACTGTGGAGGTAGGGAACCCCATCCAGTAGAAGACACAGTAAGTACATCCCTGTCCACTATGGGAGGTCAGGAACCCCACCCAGCAACACAAATAAAACAATGAACAAGATTCAAGGATGATTAATTTATTGAGAAAAGAGATACAAAAATATTGTGGATAGAAATGACATACTCCCAAATAAAGGAAGGGGATATTAAATTAAAACGTAGAATTTGTATATAACTGGTAATGAAAAGGAAATGCTCGATACAGTTTTTGAGATTGTCACAATCAAGGAGATAAAATTAAAATGCATTTCAAGTTAGTTAACCCTCTTATGCTGGAGTGGTTGAACATGATAAAAACCAAACCTAGCCCTCAAGCTACCAACAACAGGAACATCCTGTGTGTGTGTGTGTGTGTGTGTGTGTGTGTGTGTGTGTGTGTGTGTGCTTTGCATGTCACGGTTATTGTTTTTTTTTGGTTGTTTTTAAGGGTTTTACGGCGCTTGCAACACATTTAGGTTATATCAGCGCCAGTAAAAAGGAAGAAAATGGGATAGTAAAAAGTTCTAATTAAAGCACCCAAGAAAAAGTAAGACAAAGGGGAACTGAGAACAAATAGGGATCAGATGTAGATTCCAAGAGCATACCACCAATGTACTTAGTTTGAAATCACCTACAGACACAAGCACAAAATCCAACAAAGAGGAACACACTCAAATGCTTACATTATACATTAAAAATAACAAATATAATAATACATAACAGAGAGATGATTTACAAGGAAAAAAATATCATCTCCCAAAACAATAACTATGCATTTGACTGTTTCCCTCCCAGATAGGGTTCCGGCCAGTGCCAGGACAAAACCAAGTAATCTCATTCCGAGACAAAGACAGAAAGCATGTTGGAAAACAGATATAAGAGGATAGAAGACACAGTATGTACCTCCTTGCCCGCTATGGGAGGTCAGGATCCCCACCCAGGTGTCACGGTTAAAGATATATGTTTTGTTTGTTTGTTTGTTGCTTTAGGTCTCTTCCAACACAATTGAGGTTATATGAGAGACCGCTGAAACAAAAAAACAAGCAATCTAACAAAAATAGTACAAATGTCAATCAAAATCATAACCTAAAGATATCATAAGCTAAATTATAAATAACCAAGAACAAACAGGCAGAAGATTTACAGAAAAAAAAATATCCCTGTCAAAAATACAATCACAAACCAAAGAAGCAGGATAGGCTAGTAAAGAGAAGAAGAAACGACATCACTATCGGATCGTACACCCATGCGAACATCATAGGTATATGATTCAAGGGTGATGCTCCCATCCAACCACCCGCAGATATATGTTTGTACACCACATATATACATGAGTACATTTAAGTTGAAATACTATCTTTACCACATACATCATTATTGTAAACTTTAATAAATAGATTTATGGCATTACGATTAATATTTAGGGCAGTCAAGGGATTTTATCCTATTTTGCCCTATACCATATGTTATGTTATCCTTTAATTTGTTACGAAATAAACAGCATTAAATTTTATTTTTTAAAATGAGATCAGTTTTTTACCTATCAGAACATTGCACTTAATTTTAGATATTGTTTTTCTGAACAAAGTCTTTCTTTACTTAGCTTTTTTGCTTTAGAGAATGTATTGGATTTAATAACTGGCAAAATCATGAACCTTGTCAGTAAGGAGAGAGAAGTTGAAATCCGAGTTAAAAGAGGTGCCTTCCAAATCTCCTAATTCTGATAATTTTGATATTTAATTTTCTTCATTAAGTGCATTCAACATAATACCAGAGTGACGTATTGAGTCACAAATAAAATCAAAATCATCTTTGCAAGTAAATAAGAGAGGCTGCTTAAAAAGTTGTAGGCGGAAATTGTACGCATCTATAACAGCTATCTTAAATGAACGAAATAGTTTACACTGTATAAGCTTTTTGTTGAATGCCGAAACATATCTTGTTACACATATCGTTTTTTTTAACCTAAGTTGGTTCATTTATTTATTTTTGCTTTATGGAGTATGTACCAATTTTAAAAAAATAGATAAAATAGACAAAATAAAATAACATTCAGAAATTTGAGAAATAAAATCAAAATCGAACTATGATGCACTTTTCTAACTAAACGACCACTTTAGAATAATATTTTATGGATAGTGGTTCAATAAAAGGCTATTTTTACTAATTATTCATTGACAATTTTTTATCAATAAAACGATCTAGAAATGGAAAACAAAATACAAAAAATGATAATTAGAAATAATATTGGACTTGCTTAAAATCTGGAACGTATTCGGCTGGTATAATCTGTGTTTGCAATAGGTTTGCAGATAGGCTATTATTTTCAAATAAATATTGCAAAACTTTCTAAGATGTTATTGAATATCAATATTATTAATATCAAAATGCAAGTGCCGTGCCTCTAAAGAATTTATGTTTTGTTTTTTGTTACAGCAAAATATTTAATTGTTTCCATTTACTTTCAAGTTTTAATGAATTCGTCATGGGTGGAATAAAATAAAAGAAAGAGAGGAGTAAAATAAAGATAATATATCCCGTCATAATATCATAAAGGTTGAGTTAAAAAAACTTCGAATTGTAGTTACTACAAAGACAAAATAATTTGAAGATTTCTATCAATATAAAGACAAATAAATCAGTAATAATAATAATAATAATAATAATAATAATAATAATAATAATAATAATAATAATAATTACAATACAATTGTAATAATAAGCACCATTTCCAGTCATCGCCCAATCTTTTTCACATTACATATTTCATTTTAAAATTTCATGAAAATCAAAATAATTGTAAGAAAATATCTCATCAAATCTTTCCTTTTTTTTTTTTTTTACCACTCTAGGTTTAAATTTTGAAATAAACGTTTCACATTATAAATGATGTGGGGAAAAGAGGAGGGGGTTGTAGAGAAAGGAGAAGTGTGGATTAATGTAATTGATGGATTGGCCCAGGAGGCCTAACTTTCCACACCTTAAAGGAAACACATTGAGTGTTGACTTCAAGAAAGTTGATTTCTCACAGACTGCACAGTAATATATTTTATCATTTATATGCATTTTATGATATTATTATAAATGTTTAGACAGACCTACAAAAAAAAAAAAATAATTAATGCCGAATATTACAAATCAGATAGCAGTGTCATAATAAAATGTAATTTATTTTACAACAGTAATATCAATGGGTACAGAGCGAAATCTTTTCCTTGTAATGCCAACACAACCAAACATTTTCAACTGAACAACAATCTATAAATAACACAAAAATGCATTTGAAATTCTAATTAAATTTTTTTTTCGATATTGGCACAAGAAACACTTTAAGGAAAAGGGGGATCATGGGATAGTCAAACTATGTTTTGTTTGTTTTTAAAGGTTTTACGGCGCTTGCAGCATATTTTAGGTCATATTAGTGCCAGTAAAAGGAAGAAAATGGGATAATAAAAAGTTCTAGAATTACAATTAAAGCACCCAAGAAAAAGTAAGACAAAGGGGAATTACTTTAAATAGGGAACAGCTGTAGATACCAAAAGCACACTATCACAGTACTTAGTTTGAGATCACCTAAATGCCTCATCCTGACACAAGCACAGGTCCCCACTAAGAAGAGGAATACACTCAAATGTATACAAATCATATATACACTCAAATGTATACAAATCATATATAAAAAAACAAAAAGAATACAGTGCATAACAGAGAGATGATTTACAAGACAAAAATTATTATCTCCCAGAACTCTATACATTTGACTGCTTCCCTCCCAGCCAGGGCCAGGACAAAACCAAGTAATCTCATCCCAAGACAAGGACAGAAAGCAACTCGGAAAACAAATAATATAGGGGGAGAGAAGACACAGTAAGTGCCTTCCTGCCCACTATGGGAGGTCAGGAACCCCACCCAGAAACAAAGTAGTAGCAAAAGGAGTCGAGTGCCGTTTGTTTGTTTTTATTTTCAGTTTGTTTTTAAGGGTTTTACGGCGCTTGCAACACATTAAGGTCATACCAGCACCAGAAAAAAGGAAGAAAATGGGATAGTAAAAAGTTATAGAATTACAATTAAAGCACCCAAGAAAAGGTAAGACAAAGGGGAATTTGTTCAAATAGGAAAAAGTTGTAGATTCCAAGAGCACACTATCAAAGTACTTAGCTTGAGATCACCTAACCTATAAGTCTCACCAGACAAGCACAAGATCCAACAAAGAGGAATACACTCAAATGCTTACATTTCATTATACATTAAAAATAACAAATATAATAATACATAACAGAGAGATGATTTACAAGGAAAAAAATATAATCTCCCAAAACAATAACTATACATTTGACTGTTTCCCTCCCAGCCAAGGACTCCGGCCAGGGTCGGGACAAAACCAAGCAATCTCACACCAAGACAAAGACAGAAAGCATGTCGGAAAACAGATATAAGGGGATAGAAGACACGGTATGTACCTCCTGCCTACTGTGGAGGTAGGGAACTCCACTCAGAACTAAGAGATTTGTTTTGTTTTGTTTTTAAGGGTTTTACGGCGCTTGCAACACATTAAGGTTATATCAGCGCCAGTAAAAAGGAAGAAAAGGGGATAGTAAAAAGTTCTAGAATTACATTTAAAGTATCCAAGAAAAAGTAAGACAAAGGGGAACTGGGAACAAATAGGGATCAGATGTAGATTCCAAGAGCATACCATCAATGTACTTAGTTTGAGATTACCAATAAGTTTCATCTGGACACAAGCACGGCCCCCAC
>NC_088363.1:33942832-34027832 GCF_034508935.2 Berghia stephanieae
AGTTCGAGAATTACAATTAAAGCACAAAAGAAAAGGTAAGACAAAGGGGAATTGGTTCAAATAGGAAACAGATGTAGATTCCAAGAGCACACCGTCAAAGTACTTAGTTTGAGATCACCTAAAAGTCTCATCCAGACACAAGCGCAGGTCCCAACTAAGAGGAATACACTCAAATGTTTACCAATCATATAATATAATATGTAAACTAAACATAATACAACATAACAGAGAGATGATTTACAATGAAAAAAATATCATCTCCCAAAACTACAACTATACAATCGACTGTTTCCCTCCCAGCCAAGGAATTCCAGCCAGGGTCAGGACAAAACCAAGTAATCTCATTCCAAGACAACGACAGGAAACAATTGGAAAACGGGTATGGGGGGATAGAAGACACAGCATGTACCTCCCTGCCCACTATGGGAGGTCAGGATCCCCACCCAGTTTCCCTCATGGTGAATGTTCCCAGCCAGGGCTAGGTCAGTGACAAATAACCTTATTCAAAGCTGCCAACCCACATTGCCAGTAAAACAGAATAAGATATTTTTTTTTTTAAATCAGGATTTTGATTTTTAAAATTAGAATTTTCCCCTGAAACCAAAGGTATGGAAACCTTATATTCTAACCGAGTTCATTAAAAGAAAATGAACTGCAAATCTTTATTTTTAAGTCCAAAATAAAACAAGCCATAACCAAAACTTACTTCAAGACCATTAATAGATCTTATTACATGTGTAAATATTACTAAATCGTAAAAAAAAAAAAAAAATCAAATAAGAAAAACAGCGTTTTCAAAATTCTGTTTGGAAAAATAGTTAAGTTGACAGCTCTAGTTTCATTCCAGGACAAAAACAGAAAGCAATTTGGAGAGGGAAAACAGAATTATGGTGGGCAAAAGAAACAGTAAGAGCTGATCTCCAACGCAATGAGTGTTAGAGACATTTTAGGCTATTTCAGCACCTGTAGGAGGGAAGACAACGGGATAGTCCAAAGATTGTAGATAGATCTATCGAAAATTTAAATGCACTTAAAAGCAATCGAGAAAAATATCGAGAAAAATATAATATCCAGTTTCATAGGGGTTAATTCTTTTAACAACAACAAAAAAAAAAAAACCATCTTACATATTCAAGTAATCTAGAATCATATTACAATTACTGGTATCTCACAACAACAACACCAACGCTACACTTCATCATGGAATAATGGGATCAACTTGTAAACCTACAGAACACAAGGAGGTATCGAAGGGTAACATGAGTCAAAAAACTTTCAACGTCATTCCTTATACTTTCATCATAAGATATTATATATTATATTTATACACATATCAATATCTAGCTCAGTCACTACAAATTTATGCACAGTGCGTAATACGTGCATAGTTGTGGGAGGCAACCAATCACACTATACATCGCAAACAATTGGAGTGTATACATAAAGGGTAAGGGGGGGGGAGGGGAAACGGGATTTATATTATATTATTTTAAAAACTTCATAAAATATGCATAATCCCTCAGTAAACCAAGAAATCTGTATAATATTCAAATTGATACACACTTCAATATAATAAGAAATAAAATAAACTCTTCAATGAGAAATAAAAGTAATCCAACAAAAAAACGTACCAAAAAAAAGAAAACAACACAAATTTCTTTTAAAACCCATTAAAAACATCACCATGAGACAGTTGCCTTTTTAAGCAGACAACATAAAATAATATACATCACAGTAGCAACGAAAAAAAGTAACTTACAATTCAAAAAGATACCACAGCAAATTCAACATAAAAAACAATTGTGTAATACATAAAACACATCAGGTGAAAGTAATAATAATAATAATAATAATAATAATAATAATAATAATAATAATAATAATAATAATAATAATAATAATAATAACAATAATAACAATAATCAGAATATATGATAGCAACAACAGAATACTACATTTACAAAACATAAAATGTGCAAATCTTCTCTTCACTATCCTCTGCGCTCTCATTAGGAATTCAATAACTGAATAGAATAAAATAAAAATTAAACAAAAACATCCTAATATAAAACTCCATTAAACATTCATGATTTCAACATTATGTACATTATAAAAACCAAAACAAAATGAAAATCATTGCAAATGAAGAGCAATAATTAATTTTTAAAAACAAACATTTCAAACATATTATGCTATGACACAAGAATTGCAAATAATGAGTCTAAAAAAATAAAATAAAGTAAAAAAAAAAAAAGAAGAAGAAGAAAAAAAAATGCCCTATATGATCAATACCTCGTGATTAGTTTACATAAGTCATATATTCAGTGCTTCCAACATCCAAGGTCTGAGGTCGACTGATTTTTTGGGATGTTTTTTTTTCTTGTATTTTTCTTTCTTGCTTTGTTTGGCACCTTTCATACACACTTTTTCAGTTCTTCCTCTTTCACTGGTGCATGCTCATTAATTTCGTAATTTGACATTTCATTACAGATCTAATCATAAAATTCAACAAAGAGTTGACAGCAACCAGGATTCATATCATTAAGACTGAGAGTGCTTCTGTTTTGTTTTGCTTTGTTTTTATGAGTTTTAAGATGCTTGCGAAACATTTAGGTCATTTCAGTGCCAGTTAAAAGGAAGAAAATGAGATTCTGGAAAAATCTAGATGTACAGTTAAAAGCACACAAGAAAAGTAAGACATAGGGGAATGGTACAAATTCCAAGAGCATATCGACAGTGACGTTTTTCTATAACTGTGTAACTGGAAAAAAATCTGAATTTTTTTTTTAGCTAATAATAGTCATTGAGGTTGGGTGTGTGTTTTTTTAAACTTATAAGTTACAGGTTCAAGTTGTCCATAAAACATTGCTCACCAGATTATGATGCAGAATTACATGTATAACCCAACTCATGGTAAAGGCCACGAGTTGGATGGCAAAGTTTAAGCATTTCAAAGTCAGGTTTTGTCTTTCTGAAACGAAAAATGGACTACGCTCTCGATTTATGCATCTTCCCATGGCAACTAATCAGATTTTAGTGAACTGCATTAATTAACTGAAATCTAATTCATCTGCTTAAGTAATTTGATGAGGTTACACCAGTTCACTGAGAAATAACCTGAGCTTTGAAAGAGTTAAACACATGATCATCTGTGGTACTGGCATCTTGTGGACAACGGCTTCCACTTGGAATGCACAGTAAGTGGTTCAAGTCCACGTGGAGACCATAAGAGTTTTTTTTTTTTTCTGGAGCAAGAAAGTTAACCCCAATTACAAGACTAAGGTGAAAATGGGCAGCTGTCTGTTTAGGCTTTGTCTTTGAAAAGTTGCAAACTGCCTAACAATCTGATGTAGCATCTTATGCGCTATATACTCTTCTCTAATCGTGTAACGTGCTTGGAAATAAATAATTCAACAATTGTAATCGTGTATGTGATTGCTATAATCGTGTAACTTCCCTGTGTGGCAGAATATTGCCGTTCTCTAATCGCAGTTCACTCTAACCGTGTAAACGGTCGACATAATTTTGTGCAAGAATCGTGTAAGTGCAATGGTTGCTTAAAATTCATATATTTTGGGGGGAAAGACTACATTTGTATAATGTTGCATCTTTTATTATTATTATTATTATTATTATTATTATTATTATTATTATTATTATTATTATTATTATGACATAACAAAGTATTACTTTGTATCAAGATTGTGTACTTATTTATCCGAACCAGAATCAAGATCGTGTACAAAGATGTTTTCTCCTTCTCCTGTAAAAAGGTGCCAAATCCAGTTACACGGTCACAGAATGTCACTGTCGATATCATCATTGTGCATTTTAGTTTGAGATCACCTAAAAGTATCATCAAGACACAAGCAAGGATCCCACTACGAGGAACACACTCAAATGTTTAAATAATGCATTCAAAACAACAAATACATAACAAGGAGAGATGATTAACAAGGAAAAAATATATCATCTCCCAAGACTTTAACTATACATTTGACTGCTTCCATCCCAGCCAAGGACTCCCAAGACAAGGGAAAGGACAAAACCAAGTAACCTCATTCCCAAAACAATGATGAAAAGCAACTTAGAAACCAGATCAAGAGTGATAGAAGACACAGCAAGTGACCTCCTGCTCATCATGGGAAGGTCAAAGGACCCCATCCAGGAGTGAGAGTGCAAGTCTGCTTTGTTTTTTAAATAACTGCTTGAATAAAACCAACTCAGAACGGCACTCCAGATGTCTTATACCTCTGCCACATGCAATAAACTCTTCAAGCTGCTTACATACAATTAGACATTTAAAAACAACAACAAAAAAAACAAACTGTCATTCATGCCTGTATCCATGCCTAACAAACGACAACCGCGGAATGTATTGGCAGTTTCATCATTGTTTTAGGTTAAAACAGACCTGCTGACCCTGGGGATATGGAATCAGGGACATCCTACTGCGACTGTGCCTGAATGCTGTGGCCTACTGCATTGGCAGTCTAAGCAAACAGAAGACATATAACTTCACTAAAAAATTTGAATTCTAATATATATGTTGCTTGGAAATTATAGGCAACCGAACGACTTCCAGTAAAGCAATGAATGTACGGTTGATTACAATTTTGCAGAAAAATGTCCAACATCGAAAAAAAAAAAAAATGCATTAAAAAATCAGGTATCCACACCAACATACATAGCGTCAAACTTTTCAGATGAGCTTAAATGGGACATCCTAATGACCCCAAAACAGCAGTATTTTTGGACTATTATATAGTGACATATATGCTAGATTTAGGGCTATTTCTCTTACTTGTTTTAATTCGCTAAAAGCATTCATATACACAGTCCATTTTCTTAAACATTGCCTCTAGATTGCTAAATCGGAAAAGTCCCAATTTTATCAGGATATTTGGCCGATATGTGTTTTTGTTTTTAAAGGTTATACAGTGCTTGCAGCACATTAAGTTCATATCAGCGCCAGTAAAAAGGAAGAAAATGGGATAGTAAAAAGTTTTACAATTACAATTAAAGCACCAAAGAAAAGGTTAAACAAAGGAGAATTAGTTCAAATAGGAAACAGATGTAGATTTCGTGAGCACACTATCAGTGTACTTAGTTTGAGATCACCTTAAAGTCTCGCCAGCACAAGATCCATACACTCAAATGTTTACAATTTAAAAAAATAACAGTACATAACAGAGAGATGATTTACAAGGAAAAAAAATATCAGCTCCCAAAACTATAACTATACATTCAACTGTTTCCCTCTCAGCCAAGGACTTTGACAGGGTCAAGAAAAAACTATGTAATCTCATTCCAAAACAAAGACAGAGAGCAATTGGAAAGCAGATACAGGAGGATAGAAGACACAGAAAGTACCTCCCTGCCCACTATGGGAGGTCAGGAACCCCACCCAGAAAATTCTTTTATAAACCTAGAGCTTATAAAACATTAACATACATAATATCATCCATGGAGGCTTTAAAGTAAAAATAAAAAATCCCACAGATCAGTCAAAATTTGACGAGGGAATAAGGTGGGGTAGTGACATATTTCCTATTGGTTATCATTGTAATTCAAAAAGGGACCTTTTTGTTACAATAAAAAACCACATCGAGCAGAGGAAAAAAAAGGGGGGGTTTGAGGTTCAACATGAAATGCAGGGTAAAAAATGGTTATATGCTTAAAAAAAACAACAAAAAAACAAACAAAAAAACTTCAGCTTCTATATAGCACTTAACATACTCAGAGCGCTTTACAAGGGGTCCCTGACAAACAGCAACATGTAACATGGAGAATGAGACATTGGGGCCTGTTAGGCAATATCACAATTTTTTTTCCGACAGAGACAACGCTTTTGGCAGCCAGCTACTCATTTTACACCTGAGTACAGTGAGAGAATGCGAGTAAAGAGCCTTTTCCAAGGACTCAACTATGCACAAAGCGAGGCTAGAAACCAGGCCCTTCCGATCTGAAAGCGAGTGTCATACCACAAGACAGCATAGCCCAAAAAAAAAAACCCCAAAAAAAACACCATGTCGAAGTGTAGAGTTTTAAATTAATGTTCATACTTTGAGAAATTGGTAAACTGGCCTTGTCTTTTCAAAACAAAATTCACTAGCTCCACATTAAAATATTGCATAAAAATAAAACAAAACAAAAAAACCTGGTTAAAGATGCTGCTGATTGACAAAGTGTAGATGGAAGTCATTGCGATCTGCACAGACTTTGTGACATATGCTGCATTGCCAGGGACTCATCTCCCCGTGCAGGGATTTGTGCAGAAAATAGAGGCCTCGTTCTTCAAAGCTGATTCGACAGTGCTGACAGCGGTAAAGGCTGCCCTGAGACTCATAATACACAAGGAGCTCTTCCAGAGATGGAGGTTCACCTGGTAGGTTTGTGCTGTTGTGCTGGACACCAACATCTTCCTTCAGCTGGGGATATGAAAGAAAATAATAATGCACACAAATTATTAACGAAATGTGGTTTTAAAAGTAAAATCAAAGACGAGTGAAAAAAATAAAAAGCTTAAGAATATAAAAAAATTATTTTAGATTTTTCAGAATTGTGATATTTTCTAAATATATTTTGGTCCAATTCTTTTTTTTTTCTTTTTCAACCCTCACTGCTTCATATGAATTTTATTGTAATAGTTGTAAGGTTTAAAAGAGTATATACTTCAACCCTATCTTCTATTTCTTTTTTTTTCCCCCCAATACTTATGGACAATTTTCGTCTTTTCATTGAGTACTCTCAAATATACTGATTCGTCATATTCTCTTCATTATCAATAAAATTGATTTGACTTGACTTGACTTGACTTAGATGCCTTTCGCGTCTCGACCGAAAGATCGGGTCGCCTTGGCTGTTTCCAGTATTTCCTGTGTGAGGTGTCTCCAATATTGCCGGCCCTCTGCTAGGGTTCTCAGATTTTCAAGGTCCCCTGCCGTTATGAGACTAATGCTTTGTCCAAGTGTTGTGAGGTTTTTGTTTAGGATCACGGGGAGTGTTGTGATCGGTCTTCCTCTGAAAAGGTTCCCGTGTTTTTGGAAGTATCCCGACATGGCTTGGTTTGCTGGTATGTTTTTGTCCCTGCGTAGTATGTGACCGAAAAGTTGCCATCGTTGTTGTAAAATGTCAAGGGAGATTGGTCTTTCTTTTGTGATCTTATAGAGTGATTCATTTGAGATCTTTTTGGGGTATTTGATGTCCAGTACCCTTCTTAGCTGTGTGCGATGGAAGGCATCCAGATGTTCTTCTTCGGATTTTGTCAACGCCCAAGTGCCGCAGTTATACAGAAGTACCGGTTTTACAAGAGCATGGTACAGTTTCAGTTTGGTTTTTCTCTTTATTTTGTCACCTCTAATCCATACATTGGTGAGTTTACTGAGTGCGGCGTTTGATAGCTGTTTTCTTCTTTGTACATCCTCGGTGTCTCCAATTAGTGAGCCGACTTTCTTTGTTCTTTTCCATTCCTCTTTGTTCCTCGATATTGTTGTAAATTCGGTTTTATTGGCATTGACTTGGAGGTTATATTTCATGAGGGTATTTTGTATGATGTCTATATTTGCTGGTGTTGATCCAATAAAATCGACATCATCTGCATAGGCGATTTCTCTAGGGATTGCATTCTCAATATGAGTCGTTGGGTTTGGAATGACTTTTCGAACTTCTTTCAGAGCGTGTTCTAAGTATATTGTGAACAGAATCGGGCTCAGACTATCTCCTTGGGGGGTCCTGATGTTACTTTCAAACTGCGTCTGTTTTGTGGCCCCGTATATCCTTGGTTGTATCTTTGTGTTGCTGAGGAGAAATCGGATTATTCGGAGCTCGTCTTCGTCTACTATTTCTGTTAATATCTCCAAAAGTTTTCCTCTGTCGATCGTATCAAAGGCTGCGGACATATCGATTCCGGTTATTGTTATGGATATGTTTTCTTTGAGTGCCTTTGCTGCCAACCATTTATGTGTCCATACAACGTCCGATGTGCTTCGGTCTTGGCGAAACCCGCTTTGGCTATGTGATAGATAATTTTCTATTTTCGGTCTAATTCTGTTGAGGACAATAGTTGACAGTGTTTTTCTTATGGTATTCAGTAATGTTATTGGGCGCAGGTTGTTTACGGGTCCTTTCGTTTTTCCTGGTTTTTGTATTGTAATTAGGACACCGCTGTTTATGTCCCAGTCTTTGTGTGTTGAGAATGTTTTGTTCATTATGTTTGCAATGCTCAGATCCAGGGAGAGGGTACCGCATTTCAGCAGTTCAGCGGGAATTTCATCTTCGCCTGGGGATCTGTTATTGTTTAGGCACTTTATGCTATTTCTAACTTCAGTTGTTGTGATGCGGTTGTTTAGGTCTCTAGGGTTTCCTGAGAAGGGCGATATTTGTGAGACTTGTTTGTGAAATTTCTGCTGGAAGTGGTCAGTTACAATGTCAAGGATATCGTTGGGATTTGTTGTCTGTTTGCCAAATTTATCCTGTAGTTTTGGGTTCTCGAATGGTTTTCCGTTCAGAGATTTCGTCGCTTTGAACATAGACGATGCGTTATTTTTGGACTTTTCTATGTCTTCCACTTTTTTGTCTAATTCCTCGTTTCTGTGTTTTATTGTAAGTGATCGGATTGAATGCAGTATTTTGTTTCGTTCCGTTTTCAGGTTTATTATTTCTTCCGAGTCTTTCGTGTTTTGTATCCTGATCCTAAGTTCTTTTTGTTGCCGCGATAGATCGTTAATAGCGATGTTAGGCGTTCGATTTGGTTTGTTCTTAGTTGTAATAATAGAGCCTGCACTTTCTTCCCCCGCATATTTCATTGCCGCTTGCGTCTCTTTCCATTCATTGTTTGGATTACTGTTTTGCTTTATTTTCCATAGACTTGAGTTAAGTTCATATTGGTAATGAATGCGACATTCTCGCTCATTTACTATTTTTGCCGTGTTTATTTTGACTGCCGTTTTACCTTTCTGTCTTCGTTGTCTGTACACATTTATGTTGAAATTCGTTTTTACAAGTTTGTGATCGGATGTTAGCAGTGTACCACCGTATGATCGCGAGTTGGTTGAGTAGTGTTTATGGCGGTGTCGACATATGATATAGTCTATTTGGTTGTGTATTGTTATCATTTTGTCTTGGGTTTGGTCTTTCCTTTGTCCTACCCATGTTGTCTGGTGTCTTGATGGGTGGTTGAAAGCACTGTTTGTTATGAAAAGTTTTCTCTGTTCACAGAACTGGACTAATTTTTCTCCGTTATCGTTACGTTTTCCTTTTGAGTATGATCCTAAACATAGTGTGTCACTGTCGAGACGTTTTCCTACTTTGGCATTAAAATCTCCAGCAATTATTAATATTGATTTGTTTCCTATTTTGATTTGCATCTGATATAAAATCAGATATTGAAAAAAAGATCTTTAGAGCATTAACTTATAATATATGAATTTCAAGGCAAATCAGTACTTTCCGCCATATCTAATAGACCCAGTAACCTTACTAAACTAATCATCAACAGCAATTAGAACATATACTGGTCCCTTTGGTTTTAAGATTAGGGCTCTATCATTAAGCTATCAAACAAAAATATAATCAGTTTTGAAAAAAAACTATGTAAATGATCACGCATAATTCGAACATTGTAAACCAAACAACCAATGTAGACAATAAATATCATAAATGTGAGTAAAGAGCATTTTCAATTTATTCAACTTTCTGCTGCAGACAGCCGGACAGGAACCAGGGACTTACAGGGCAGCAGCTAGTATCATAGGGCAAGGACGCAAAGCTGCTCAACTTACCTTGGGCTTAGAAATGCTTATATTCAGTTCAGGAATTTCTCTAGAGCGTTGTACCCAAGCTTGCAGTGATGAGAAGAATTCCGTCAAATTGCTGGTTGAATCAGCAATGGACCTGACATGCTCTGGAGTGGTACCTCCATGACGTAATGCATTCATAGAGCCAAACGAATTGGTACGCCTGGCAGGTGGCATGAATCGCGGTCCCGCCCCACCGTGAAATTTGTTGGAGTCCATACCAGGGAGAGGAGACATGATTTTACTACCGGATGGCATGGGCATGGGACTGACTTGATCAGGCTCTGAGGTGTTGGAGTAAGACCGAGCCAGGGTGGTAAAAAACGGAGGCAATCGTTGACGGGGTGGGTTAGACGTGTTGGAGATGGTGGAAGTGGGTGAGCCGTGGTTGAAGTGCTGGGAGTCTCGTTGGGAAGGAGACATAGATGGGTGGTATGACGACATGTTTTCGCCAGGGAAGTGAATCCCTCCAGGGGATAGTGGCTCTTGCTTGACCTCCATCCCACTGTAAGGTCCAGTCCCTCTGGTGGCTAGCTGGGTACAGATGGTGTCAATTCGCCTCATGGCATCGTTTTCTAGATTGACAGGTCCTGATAGAGACACTTGATGGCCCGGTGATTTATCCGGTGATGTCAATGTGGGGCTGGGGAGTGTCATTACCTGCATAAACAAATTTTTAAAAAAATTCTTTTGTTAAAAAAAGGCATACAAAAAAAAAACAAAACAAAAAAGCTCGTTCAAAAAAAAAAAGAAAAGAAAATTTGATTATATTGAAAAAAATAAAATGAGGCAACTAATATACCTTGTTGTGTAATATGTCCTGCGTTGGAAGGCTGCTATTCACAGAGCTCTTAAAATTATTGCATTCTACGGTTGTTTTAAGTGTTATTTCTATATAGGACTAATTTTATTTCAAATTCAGAGGTTTTCTTATGACTTTGTGCTGCTTTTGACGAAATTTCGTGGATTTTAAACAATTAATTTTGCGATATTTTAAAGTTTTGTAAATTTATGCAAGGATTTTATCAACTCTTAAGGCCATTTTTGTTTACGTTTTTCGATTTTAAGGAAAAACACAGTGAGCTATTTTAATCTAACTACAACGGTCAATGATGAACATGAACATATTGGGAAGGAGACAATTATTGTTATAACTATCCACCCCAACACCTACGTACAATATGATGCACAATTTAATTATACACCGAATTTAGAAATAGTGAACACTTTGAGATCTTTTAAATTATTCAAGGCATACAAAAAAATAACAAAAAGAGGAAAGAAAGGTGGAAGGAAACAAAAACAAAAACAAAGAGAAGCCAAACAAAACATCAAAAACAACAATTAAACCAAACAATCAATAAAAAAACAAAAAACTGAAAGTCGGGAGATTGAAAAAGCCGGGAAAAGGGCATCCATGTTTACCTTTGAGACAAATTTCTGTTCGGGGGGAATGATGGGAATTTTAACTTATTTTATATCTTTATTTAAAAATAAAAAACCAGAATTTTTTTTCTTTCAAGTCAGTATCTCAGAGAAGAGAGTCTTTCAGTATCTTAAATGGTATATCTATTGTTTCTTGGTTTTTAGGTGTCAATGGCACTCGTTTCTAGCTTTGATCACTTTTAATTGGCCCAGAGAGACCACTGCTTCTTTATCGTGTTAAAAATTTGATAATAACATTTATAAAACCGTAATAGTTACATGTTTATTCTTTAAAAATGTTTTATTTACAATTTCTGCAGAAGTTGACACTGTCGATACTTCAAAATTGTCAGCAGATCGACTTCCAGGTCCTGTTGTAATGGCTATTATTATATTATGAGACTGACCTGAGATGGCATATCCCCATTTTCACTGTCCATGCTGGAGGAATATCTTCGTGTATCGTAGGTAAGAAGTTTGTGGCTCTCTTGCAAGTGAGTGTTTAGTGCTTCCACATTGGAGGCTGTAAATGGGCATTGGCTGAAAAATGAAAAACAATCATTGGTGAAAAATAAGAGGAAAAAAAGGAAAACTATTCTCTTTTTAAAAAATATGGATGGGGGTCAAAATTGTCTTCCAGCCCTGGTTAAAATTTTGCCACCGAACACAGAATTACTAGCATATTAAAAAATTATAAAACTATTTTCAACATATTGAGATACGAGTAACTTGCAAACCTTTTTTTAAATTAATGATAATTCTATCACCCGTTGACTCACATGACTATTTATAAAATCTGCTAGAGCATAATGATCGGTCAATTGAAATTGAGAATCATCATCTGGCTGCCCTGTTGCCAGATTCATTTGCGCTCACCTACAGACTTCATTTCCTAAAAGATTTATCTCGTTCTATGTTAATTTCCACAATACAGTAGTACAATAATTAATTAAGCGCCTTTATTTATCCATAGACATTGCACATTCTCCACAAATTTTTAAAAAAAGTATAAACTACCAAATCAGGAAACCAGTTTTGTTTGTTTTTAAGGGTTTTACGGCACTTGCAACACATTTAGGTTATATCAGCACCAGTAAAAAGGAAGAAAATGGGATAGTAAAAAGTTCTAGAATTAAAGTTAAAGCACCCAAGAAAAAGTAAGACATAGGGGAACTGGGAACAAATAGGGATCAGATGTAGATTCCAAGAGCATACCACCAATGTACATAGTATGAGATCATCTATAAGTCTCATCCGGACACAAGCACAAAATCCAACAAAGAATACACTAAAATGCTTACATTATACATTGAAAATAACAAATATAAAAATACACATCAGAGAGATGATTTACAAGGAAAAAAAATATCATCTCCCAAAACAATAACTATGCATTTGACTGTTTCCCTCCAAGCTAGGACTCCGCCCAGGGCCAGGACAAAACCAAGTAGTCTCATTCCAAGACAAAGACAGAAAGCATGTTGGAAAACAGTTATAAGGGGATAGAAGATAAAGTATATACCCCCCTGCCCACTATGCGAGGTCAGGAACCCAACCCAGTCAGGAAATCAGGCAGGAGATTTCTTTGCTAAAGGACATTTCCAACTTTATAGCAGAAGAGTCTTTTGCTTATCTTTTATTTTGCTGATTCTGATGCCCAGGCTGCTTTCACAGATTCTATTGTAAAATCCTTTCAGTTTTAGTGATTTTATGCCAGAGTACAGATACATACCAAATAGCAGGTGGTTTTCAGTGTGCTCATATTCTCCAAAAATGGTAGATTTTTGTTGACTGCAATCAACAGTGTTGTAAAAGATTTCCTCTGTATAGTTCTCCATAAAACATATCGAATATCTTTAATCTATTTTATGCCAAAAAAATTAATGACTTTCTGATATTTGCATCATTACCGCAAGTGGGAAGATGTTAGACAGAGATATGGAAGAAAGTGTCCAGAGAAGAAACACCTCTTGAAATTAATTTCTTAGAGCTGCGTATGCTCTTATCCACTAAGTCATATATGCCGGTGATGTAATCATATCATTTCCCCCATGGAGCCAGAGTTTATCCCAGTTTCTATCACGTGAAACAAACAATAGCAATTGCTTGCTACCCTTCGGATAGGATGATAGGCTATCATAATGTAATCTCTTATTCCTTATGATTTTGGAGGACACTTACACGTTTATCTTCCAATTTTGAAACAATGACAATACTGGATTGAATTTTTAAAAAGCTATATACAGAGTCTGCAATAAACTGGTCGGTATCTAGACAACAAAATACACATTTAAAAAACCATATACCTGCATGATAAAACATTGGCAGTCGGGTGGAGCTTTAAATGACGCTGGAGCTGATCATCGCGGTCAAACCGTTTGTTACAAATGTAGCAACAATACGGCTTCATGTGGAGCAATCTGTGTTGAAACAGGTTGGAACGGGCAGCAAACCTCTTGTCGCACAGATTACAGGCATAGGGCTTGATGCCAAAATGTATGTTCTGATGCTCTAACAAGATATTCTTATAACCGAATCGACGATGGCAGATATTGCATTCAAATGGCTTCTTTTTCTCATGGGTGAGCTGTATATGACGAGTTATAGCTGCTTTTGATACAACCACCTATGTCAAGAAGAGATTTAAAAACAGACAAATGAACGATTGAGCAAATCATTTCTGAACAATTTATCGAATAGCAAAATCTTAAGAAAAAATTAAAAGCTGCCTTTATGAAATGATACAATAATATTTATCATAGCGATGACCTGTGATCTAACCTCTGAAGTAGCGTCTTTGCAATACTATACATCAGAAGTTAGATCAAAAGGTCATCGATATAACATTCATATTTACAGATTAATTAATATCTTTCAATTTAGAAACAAGCACATATTACAAAAAAGACAATCATCAACAGATCATTCTTTATAAATATGAACTACATTATAACAACTGTGCACCCTATACTCAACCCTACCAACCCCCCTCCCCAAATAATAAAAATAATTTTAAGATTCCCTGCCATCAGAATAATGACAAACATCCATATAAAAGTATAAGCCTTAATGTTGTCGCTCTCATCAATTCATGACATTTTCTTTCTTTAAAACAAGGACACAAAAAATTAGAAGCATCATTTGACAATTATTTTCTTGTGAAAGTCAAGAGAAAAATAAATCCAGACTAACAGACAAGAAATCTGTAGCAACATAAAATGTATGATGTCCAGTCAATTATATAACTTATCACTATAAATTGATTTGAATAAATTAAGTGTCTTTCAATGTCTTCACAAATCCATTTTTAAAGTTAAAAATTTTTAAAATGTCAATCACTCAATATCGATTGAAAAATCCAATTTTGGAGAGAAAAAAATCTGAAATTGGTCGCCTGACAAAACAAACAGAAGGTTGGAAAATTTTCAATATTTCCCGTTGATGTAGCTAGATTAAGCAGTTTATATTAAACAAAATAATAATAATAATAATACTAATAATAATAATACTAATAATAATACTACTACTACTAATAATAATAATAATAATAATTACCATAATATTTTACTGCATCCCAAAACGGATTTTTTTTTGTAGAGACGTGTTATAATTTAATTTACACAGTAAGATAAATAGATAATTGAAATATGATGTATACTACAACAAAGAAGAATTTTCTAGAACTTGGTAGAATTTTCTAGATTACATTAGTTCTTTCAAGATTGCAGTAGAGCCTTCTAAAGCTATATCACTGATGTCACCCAGCTATTCTTTTTGCTGATGTTATAGAGCCATAGAGATGAACAATTCTGTCCAAATTTCTTTAACTGACTACAAAAACAAAACAAACAAAAAATAACAATAGTCATATCAAATGGAAGATGAATTGTCCTAAGTGTTTCATTCACCATTTTTATTGACAAAGGGGAAACCCGAAACACACATATCATCTGGCTTTATTAATCAAATAATTAAATTGAAGGTTCCATTCCATTTGATTATTGTTATTCATTCCTTACAGCTTCAAGCAACAACATTCCAGCTGACTATGAGCATCTACTATTCACAACACAAATGTGTGTTGGTTACGATTATTTTCACAAGCAAAACTAGTGAGTCTTTAATTATAAGTACTATATAGAATTACTTTAAACCGAAATTTTGGGGACCTTCTAAACCATTTCGGTTTAAAGACATTTTGGTTTAAAGCAAGTTCCCGTTTTGCGATGTTTTTCAAGTGTAGTAACTATTTAAGGAATTAGCTCATTTAATCATATCATGGGTTTCCCCTTAAATGGAGTTGTTGAATAAATGCTGTCTTCGTAACCATTTTTTAAAAAATGTTATTTTATTATTCTTTTTGTGTGTGTGTGTGTGTTTAAAAAATAGTTTTCGGGTTTTTCGTTTACCATTCAAAATTGTTGAAAAAGTTGAGTTTGGGATGCCGTGTATTTTACATATCTCCGTCTTGCTCAATTTTTTTTTCATCGACTTCACATAGTGTTTTGATTTTAAACTCCAACATGTAAGCACAGTGCTTTCTTTTGGACATCTTTTAGTAAAATGTAAAGCTAAAATAAGATCGAAAGGTCTTGTGTGATAATTGATAATGAATGATGCGCAGCTACTCAGAGGTGAAGTGAAATGGAAATGAAAATGCGTGTCAATGCTAGGCTGTCTACTACACTCCCCTCTTTTGTTGAAAAGCCATTAGGTTCAAAGGCCTAATTACATAGACCCCCCCCCCTTACACACACATTTAAACAAACTGGAAATGAAATGGCATGTCAATGGTAAGTACCCTACCCCCCCCCCCTCGTGTTGAAAATCCAGTCATTTCCAAACAACGACTTCTTATAGTAGACGATGGTTCCAAAGCATCAACAAACGAGTGAGAACATCTCGCTTGCGTGATTCTACACCCCAACTCCCCCTCTTTCCTCATTTTTTGCCTGCCAGTCACCCGTCGTCCTCCTTTTCCAGTCTGTGCGATTGTCGTGTTGGCCAAGCCCAAGTGCAGTAATTGAAGTGTTTTCCTACCCCCCACCCTCATCTTATGCTTACGGTCTTTGTTTATTATCAGGCATTATTACGTGTGGCCACCTTCCCGAATTTTTGAAGAAAAATAGAGAGAGAAAAGGGGAAGGTGCTCTCAAGTTGTTTCGGTTTAAAGAAAGTAATGCTTAGAAGTATTTCGGTTCATCGTAAGAATTAGTACAAAGATAATGAAGGAACTAGTACAATTTATTACATTCTTTGCGGTTTAAGGTATTTTTCGGTTTAGCTTCTTTCGGTTTAAAGTAATTTTACTGTATATCTGGAATTATGCACTACAAAAAAAAAAAAAAAAAAAAAAAATCTTACCTTTCCACACATGGAACAGACATATCGATCCCCTTGTCTTGTAAAAGCCATGGAGGAAAGGCTGGTTTCAGGCAATCTCTGCAGGAAAAAAAAGAGAAATGTATGACATCATATGCATCGCATTTAAAATTGAGCTTTTTTATATAGCGCATATCCACTAAACATGCTCAAAGCGCTTTACAATTTTTTATTTAGAGAGAAAAAATGATTTGATAGATAGATCGAAGTTGACATCACTCATGTCTTTGTTATTGTTTTTTGTCATCCGTGTTTATGAGTAATTCTCAATAAACTGTATTAATCAGACTATAAAAGTTTAAGGTTACACATAGTTTTGTGAGTTGGTCCGCTATACATCCGGATGGCTTCTAAGCCAAGCACATACTATCTATATGACAATATATCCAATGCACCTGAACTCCAAATGCATATTATAAACTGGAGGTGAATTCTGAAATTCTATCAGTTTATCTTTTGAAAGATAAAAAGCCGAAATTGTATGCAATGACAGTGACAGATATTCCTCTGTAGTGTTTCATTCATCCTGTTTTGTTGATACAGGGGAAACCCGAAACATCCACATTATCTGATTTCATTTATTAAATTGAAGCTTACATTCAATTTCACATTGTTATTTATTTCTTCGAGCTTCGAGCAGCAGCATTTACATTACCATGTCTATTCTAGGGCTTTGAAAAATAACTGGTTTTAGCTTTTCAAAGCAAATAATGTTGGTCAACAATATTTTCAATTACATCAACTTTGACTTTGATGAAAATAAAACAACCAAGATTACCCAAAATGGCTGCAATTCATTAAAAAAATTTGTTAGTTGTTAGTGAGAAATATAAATATATGTGTCAAAGCATGACATAATCAGTCGGAAGGTGAAAATTTTGGATTTGTATTTTGTTTTCATTTTCTGAAATAATATGATCCCCAGAGCATTTTAATCTTTATTTGAAGTAAATCAGGTGATTTTTCATGAAGTTATGGTCAGATTAATGGGAAAGGTATCCAGCAACTTTTCTCGAATTTCATTTTTTTTTTTCAACTTGACCAGATGTAAACAATATTTAGAAGCGAAATTAAGCTTTGATAGTTCCCGAATATGTACAAAAAGGTTTGACAAGAACTCATTTTGGATAAAAATTGATCTTCTAACTAACTTGGCAATATCTCAGTTCAAACCTTTTCACCATCCGACTAATTTCATTCACTGTAACATATTGTTTCACAATTATAATAATCCACCATTTTCAGGGGATACTCCTTAACTATATATATTATTCGGTCTTACACTGTTACCATGCCTTCTTAAAAGTTATGTAAAATTCTAAATGCAAATGTATTGATGAAACCCTGTCAAAGAGCACACCGAAAAACTATGTAAATGACTTGAAAATGAACGGAATCATTTCATAAACTTGACTCATTCCTGAAATATTTGGTCTCAAAGAACCTTGAAATCAAAGAATAGAATCAAATCAATACATACTGCGTATGTACCCTATGTACCCATGTGTGTGTGTGTACCCGATGTACCCATATGTGTGTGTACCCTAAACATTAACACACGTGCCAAATCATGATTACTTAATAATCAAATATGGAAGCTTATAAGAACTGATGTTAGTGAGACATGTTAAATGTCAGGGAAGAATAACTCTCAAAAAATAAACAAAAAACCTAAAACCAACAGGTTAGCTTTGAGGTTTGAAATTAGGTCTTGAAGGTAATCTTGAAGTTGACTACCAGATGCGGTAAAAATATATTTCTTACATGTACTTGAAATTGCGATGACATGGCAGGCATATTACCAGGCGTTGAGGTAGATATAGAAGAGCCCTGAGGAGGTCCAAGCTCAGCACTAGGAGAAGAAAGGGGTCCTCCAGATGACCCAGGCTCATTAGATTCTTGAGAATGACGAGTTGGGAGGTAACTCTGAGACGATGGAGGTAAATGGGAGGAAGGAAGTGGGGTACTCTCCGAATGCCTGGATGAAAATGCCAAGGCCATGCTGCTAGGTGGCGGTGCTGTTTCTGTATGCCTAGTGTACCCCATGCAGGAAGGTGGTGATAACCCAATGTCTGGATGTCTGGACCCCGGGTGACGGGGAAAGGGAAGTGGGGAGGGGGAGGGCAATGGCCCAGAATCTGGCCTGTACCCTGTAACATATAATTTTTGTCAGATTAATCAAATTTGACACAATAAAAATGAGTGAAAAAGCTGGAATTTTTTCATTTTATAATGGCAAACCTTAAGTCATTGTACAAACAATTAATAATCTATTCATCTTGAACTAAAAAGGAATGGAAATAGGGTGCAAGAATAAAAACTGGAAAAAAAAGTATGCTGTTGTTTCAATATGAAGCAGAAATTAGAAACATTCAAAAATTTACAAGCAACAAGAACAAGACCTCAAGTAAGTACTTGCTAAGTTTAATTTAAAATGCTCCATTTCTAAGAAACTATGCAGGTTATACCAAAGTTGTATAAAAATCAAGTCTCCAAACTTGCGTCTTGTTTTTAGTAGTAGGATGTGACTAGTGTGGACAGTTGCCCGTGTTGTTGAAAAACAAACGATTGATCGGGATAGTCTTGAATATTTTTTTCATCTTACAATGTTACATAATTTTCAAAACAAAACAATCACATTTGAACTTTTCAATAGTTGAATCCAATGGACTACAGCATTTTGGCAACGATGTCCAACATGGTGTATAAGAAGAGTCATAAAACATTTTACGCAGAAGCAGAGTTTAAAAATGTCAATTCAATATATAGGGAATTGAATTACTACTAAAGATATTAGAAAATCAATTTGATCATGGAAAAAAAGGCTACAGAAAGTCATAAAGCAAACAAGGGCATTGAAAGATGATATATCAAAATTTGAATATTATGTCCCAAATCCTTGAAATGGCAAATATGCCATGCATTTATTAAAACAAACATGGAGTTAAGATTTTTCAACATATTTTCCTGAAAATTGTGTACAAACATTTCAATAAATGGATTTGATTATGGTAAACATTTGAGATTTGCATTGATCATTTATACTGGTGGCTACAAACCTTACAGTCGCAGAATTTTAATAAGGAAAATAATTTATAAATTTTGTTCTATGTCTGTTTTAACTTTGAATCTTCTTCTTTAAAATTACTCCATACCTATAATTTTTAAAGATCAATTTATGAAATCGCTTACTACATCGTTACAATTACCTGTTTAATCTATCTGTGTCATGTAATTAATACTATGTAATTGTTCTCAGTCAATTTGCATTATTATTATACTGCATGTTACTCCTGGCCTTTTACTAAATTTATTTTCTTATATGTCAACATCAATATACACTTTTCTAGACATCTATATCTTTACAATTATTATATAATCTATATGTCCCTTGAAATTTATACTACTAGTAAAAAGCCTGCGATTTCGCGGGGAAAGAACTATTTTCATTCGATATTGCCTGAATCATTTTCTTGATTAGCATGATTACGATTAGATGCACACTTTAATCGATGTGCTTGTCGCTGCCATGCTTTATTCGGCATGATTTTAGTTTATCAGTCGGTAGATATCAATATCAATAAGTCACAAGTCTTTACCACGCTTGACTTGGGAGGCCTTCTGAAAGCTCCTACAAAGGGAAACAACTTAAATAATATTCCCTAACTAACCCCAAGAAAAAGTAAAACCTAGAGTACCGTTAACTAACCCTAATAGGAAAATAAACACCCTAGCATTATGACTAACCCTAATAGAAAAAAAACCCCTCAGACTGCTTTGCACTACCTTTCAATACTTCACAAATTAAAATGGCAGCTGAGAATCAAAACAATGGTCAAATTAGGAAATTTTAAACTTTCACAAATCTATCAAGGTTTGTTCTAGAGTTTTAAAAATGTTTCTATATGATAACAAATTGAATAAATAAACGCCTGACAAAAGATCTACGGTGAAAATACAAATTGAAAGAATACTGGGGATGTAGGAGCTTTTGCAATGTCTCCTCCCTAGCACCTTTACTAAGACTTATGACTAACCCTAATAGAAAAAAAAATCCTCACAAATCTATATGGTGACAACTTGAATAAATGAACGCCTGACAAAAGATCAAGGGTGAAAATACAAATTGAAAGAATACTGGGGATGTAGGAGCTTTCGGAATATATCCCCTTTACCTAACTTATCTGAGGTCAAATGAAAATCTGAAGCAGACACGAAAAACATCAAGTTTGTTCGGGCTAGAAGCTAGACAGATACAATTGACAGTTTGCCGACAACGTTTAACTAAATATTTCCCAGGGCAATAATTATCACATCGATGGCATAAAAACGACCGTGATATCAGCAGTAATATTAGTAGACGTTGTTAATCTGTGAAACTTGTTTAAAATTTGTGTAAATCTGAATACCTTCATGTGATCAAGTGAATAATATCACTATGAATGCCACGATTTGCTGAAAAATGCCAACACACACAAATGTATACACCACACGCAAAACACACACACATACATACACGCAATTAGAATATACTACTACATAACAACACTGATCACCGCTAAATCAACAACACAACGGAAGTAATAATAATACTTGATGTCATAAATAGATGACGCAAACTGATAACTTTTTACAGTGTCAAAATTAGTTGATTTTGAGAGTCTTAGTGTCGTCGGTACATATTTTATGATATCTGTTTGACTCAATGAACTTTCAAACTGACTTTAAATTATAAAAGGAAATCAAGTTATCTGCTGATCTATCTGTAAAAAATACATTTCCATAGAGTTGTGCGCCGTATCATTTTTTTTATTGACTCAAATAAGCACAATGTTCTCCACAATGCTATATTTTTTAAAGAAAGGAAGTAATTATTCTTACAGCTTTCAATATTATTTATTTATTTATATTTATGTATGCATCAGTGCCAGCATTTTATAGATATCTGTACAATAAATTCCTTTTTGGATGAATAAAGTACATTATTATTATTATTATTATTATTAATTAATATTATTGTTATTATTAATTATCATTATCATTAAACGTTTCCAATTATTTTTTCATGCCCAATATATATGCATTATGAAAAAGGACAAATAAGTAAAGCATTCATCTAACTAGTAAAAGGACCCATATTATAGGCCCAAGGTGCAAGAGTTATTTTCTTCTATCCCCTTAGTTCATCCAGCAGTGATTGGCCTTTAGATCGAGATTAATCCTTTGTCATAGAATTGAATCCTATTTAAAGGATTGCAAACAATTGTTATCCTTGGGGTTCTTTTTTCAACACTACAAAAACTAGGAATAAATTCAACTCCATGGGCCTTATGGCTATGAAGGATTAACAAGAAAATGAATTACGGATATATATAAAATATTTAGCATAATTATACACGTGTGCACTGTCATACCTCCTAAACCAGAGCTATGTGCATTTGGACCAATAAGAGGGAGATTGTGATTCAGTGAGGATTCTGATGACGACGATGTGTTTATCGTTGCCGTCTGGGGCAACATTCCAATCAGGTCATTGATATTGCTGGATGTGCTTCCCCCGGCGGTCAGCTGCTGATGTAGCTGTTGTTGTTGAAGTTGTAAGGACTGGTGAAGCTGCTGGAGGTGTTGCTCATGGAGAAGTCCTGGGCTATGGATGGAAGCACCTGGAGGTGGTGGTGGGGGTGGGGGCGGGGGTGGAGGTTGTGGTGGCCCTGGCCCGGGCAGGCCATGGTCTGAAGCTGGATACTGATCCATGCACAGAGGTCTGATATTGTTCCCCTCTTACAAGTTCATAGAGTAGAACATCTAATTGGGAGATCCTGTGGATAAATCATATTTCATGACTGATAAAAATATGATCTCCTCTCCATCCATGCATCAAAATCAAACATTCAACAAAAACAGATTTAGAAGAACATTCCAATGTTCAGTTCACTGATGAATCTATCCTATCTGTAAATGTAAATCTAGTCTAAATACATTAAATTCATAATATAATATATCAATTATTTAATTAGTCTTCAACTTGACTGCACTGATAGTGACAGCTGGCACTGAATATTTTGTTTTTTTTTGGGTAATCATTATGTGCCTTGTGCATAAACACACTGGTAGGTACACATTCAGAAGTAATGATAAAAGGGATAACATGTAAATTGTAAACACAGCAGTGGACTTATTGTAACACAAATGTCCATGAGCAGACAGTCCCATTCGAACGCGACTGATACTATAATATTACTATATAATCTAAAAAATTAATGTCACTACGGACATAATGTACCATAAAACAAAAAAAGAAGAAGATGATTTATCTCCGGAGTCAAGTCTGTCTTGTCTTGTCATTAAAAGTCCCAACTCCAAGGAGTCAAAGATTTAAAAAAAAAAAAATACAAACTAGAGCTTTTATATTGTGCAATATCCACTAAATGTGCTCAAAGCGCTTTACAAAGGGTCCCTGACCAAAAGCAACACATAACATGTAGATTACGATACATGACTGTTAGGCGATATTACAGTTTTTTCCGACAGAGACAACAATGAACAATGTTGACGGTCAGGTACTCATTTTACACCTGAATATGGTGAGATAATGTGAGTAAAGAGTCTTTTCCACTGACTCAACTAGGCACAGCCCAGAGCAGGACTCGAACCCAGAACCTTTCAATCAGAAGGTGAGTGTTATACCACTAGACCACATAGTATGAGTGCAGTTTTCTTTCATTTGGAATAAGTCATATATCAAATGGAATCGTATATTTCAATTTTATTTTTAATTAGAAGACTTTCTTTCAATGTTGGATGGATTTATTAAGAAAATGTCATCTTTGTGAGGCACCTTTATATAATTAGGGTTTGGCATCGACTGGGTGATCCGAAATATCTGAAGTTAGTCTGCTGGACTGATCGCTGCTGATTGATATAATGCAAGTTAGTCATTAATTATGAGAATAATCACAACTGATTATTAAGGAAATAACAGTCTGATATTCTCTTTCTAATGTTAAAATTAATAATTCATTTTTACAAAGATAAATGGGCCATTAAAAACCATTCAATATGAAACCTAGGATGAACAGTTCCAAAGTTAAGATTTTACTATTCAAATTTTACCAATCATTGCAAAAAGCTCAAAATCTGTAACTGGAAATTTTACGACTGAACAACCTCAGAAAAGCTGAACACTGGTTAAAGTGGAAAATGGGTCATTAGCATGGGAAAAGGATGATTGGTCATTGGCGGCCGATGTAAAATATCCTGCAGGAGGACTTCCGTAGTTTCTTAGCACTTTTATTATAATTACTTAACCGTTTAGTCATGGACTTTCAATTAGTTGCAATGTCCAATAAATATTGCTAGTGCTATTTATTTAAGATAAGTTTCATTTTCATATGTGGTGTGATTTTTCTAATTTCAGAAACCATTTTTTGAGTTGACTGTCGCTGGCCGATGCCATTATTGCTTACTATGTTTCCCACCAGTTTAGATATTGCAAGTGATGGCTAACATTATGTTTCATCAGGTTATAGTATAGTATATTTAGTTAGGGGTGAAGGGGGTCCCCAGATAATTAAAGAATAAAATCCCCTCTTTTAGGCATACTGTGAAACTACAGAAGTCGTTCCTGACCTACACAGATAAATTAATTTTAACTAGATCTAGATGAGTTTTCTTTTATTTGCAATTTTGGGAAAAAAATACAATGATTCTAAAATGAGGTAATTTTTTTTTTATCAAACCATAACGCTATATGTACACAGTGATGTCAATCACCGCACCAAAGCAAAAGAAGTTTGACTTTGATCTCAATTAGATTTTGGTCTCCCTAGTCATATTGGTCGATTTTGGCTAGGGAGACCAAGATTTTGGCCTCCCGACGTAAAACTGTATTTTCGTTTATAGAACTGTTTTTTTTTTTTAATGTTGAAGAGGCGAGTTTTTTCTTCTATTTATTAATTGCTTGCCTGTTTTTGTTGTTGCTGTTTTTGCTTTTATTATTTAAGGTGGGGGGGGGGGGGTGGTTCTTTATAATCACACCAAAAAATGTCAGAAAAGAGATTGCAAGTTATCGGCCCGTCACCCACACAAAATTTAATTATTATCTTTTTAAACAATATTTTTAGATTTTTGCTAGGTTAACGGTGTATTCATTTATAGAACTGTTCCTTCATGTTGTGGATTGGTTGTTTTTTATTTATTTATTTTTTAAATTTTATTTATTTCTTTTTTATATATTTGTTTGTTTTTAGGCCTTGTAGCTAACATTATCATACCCCCCCCTCCCCACCCCATACGAAAAATATTTTTGTACTCTTCTTTTTTAAATTCAATTATGGCAAGATAGACTATGATTTTGGCCTCCCGAGTAAAGCCGTGTTTTCATTTATGGAATTATCGACGGCTTTTTCTGTTTTGATCTCGTATCAGTCTCCCTTGCACCCAACATCTCGGTTGTTTATGGATCACCCCCCCCCCCCCCCCACAAACAACCAAGGTGTTTGCGCAAGGGAGACCATGATACAAGATCAAAGAGAAAAAGCTGCCGCATTTGGATGGTGTTTTTAAAACTATCCTATTTTCTTCCTTTTTACTTTTTACCAACACTGATGCGACCTAAATGTGTTGCAAGCTCCATAATACTCTTTACAAACAAAAGCTTTGTATTCGTCGTTGTACTGCATTGTACTCAACAGTAAGTACCCCCCCCCCCCTCCAGAAAAGTAACCGGATTTTTGAAACTACATAGAAAAAAATTGAAGAACAAAAAAAAAAATAATTCAAATACTTTTGTGTTGGGCGGCTGATAACTCTCTCTCTCACTCTCTAAAAAGAACAACAAACAAACTAAAACAAAACTAACAAAAAAAACAACGAAAACTGCCCTCCTCAACATCATAACAGTACAAGAAACAGTTCCATGGTTTTGAGTCTGAAGACCAAAATCATGTTTTCCTAGCAAAAATCTAATTAATCAGAATCAGTTCAGAACGTTCTGACTTGGACTTGACCGTGAAAAATAATGCAAATAGAGAGTAGAAGGTGATCAAAACTTTAAGATTCACTTTTCCGATGGTTACTCTGCACCTGTCTATACCTTGAGGTTGGAATCACTCTACCTAAAAATAATGCCGGTGAGAGTGAGAATGTGAGTGGAGGTTCCATTGGCATTGGTGGGTCCATTGATTTCACTTTCTTCACTTCACCACACATTTGGAATGATTTTGCAGTGTCAAGCACTCAACTCACTGAGCCACCAGAAATAATATATTTTGTGAAAAGTGTGAATGTTTTAGATTCTTTTCGCTTTAATACTGATCTTTGTTGAGCCTCACAACTCACACTCACAACAATTGAGTCAGTGACAGTGTGTAAGTGTCAGTGAGTCAGTGAGTGATAGATAGTCGGCGTAGCCGAGTTGCTCTACCTTGATCGTTGACATTTTGTAACCCTAAAAGATTGCCTCACTGATTTATAAAGAGACAAAAGAAGTATGTAACGAAATTGGGCAATTACCATTAACGCATTTTGAGTATTTGAAGATTTCAAAATGCGCAAAGCTGTGTGTTTATATTTATATTTCTATAGTGCAGAAATATAATCATTTTGTGGATTGTCCACCATATTGAATGAGGTAAATTAAAAACAAAAATTCAACTTGGTCTCCAGTATCTATCCTACGGCAAACGAAACTTTTATTGAAAAGAATTGGGCTTGCAACTCGTCGCTAGCAATAATATTTAAATCATAATCATTCACAATCAAAATTATTAAAATGCCACTGATTGCAACTCTAGACAATGTTGGGGAAAAATAGAAACAAAATCTTAGATACATGTCTGAGTCTGACGGGAGTGGCTTAGCTTAACTCAAAACTTTTATGACAATGTATAGGGCTTAACGCTCGATGGCTTAACGCTTTTTCAATTTATACTTGAATTTTTTTCAGAGGATATCAGGTAGTAAATTCAATTTTGTAATTTATTAGATTTTTGTCTTACTGCAAAAATAGTTCAAGCAAAAAACTGACACAATTTCTTTAATTATCATGTATACAATTTACTCGTCTTTACTCATTTCAAAACGTTTTTAATCGCAGCATCACAGTCCTAATATCAATCAGGGTTGTCAGATTATTTTTCAACAAAATGCCAGTGGAAGACTCAAAAAATGCCAAAACACTCCAAAAAATGCCAAAGTCTGTTGACTCCCATCCCCACAAAGAAAACTACTCACTTTTGATAGACAATTTACTATCATATCCTGGTGGCTTGCGTGTTTTCTTTTCTTTTCTTTTCTTTTTTTTTTTTTTGAATTATACTTAATTTCCTGTTGGGGTAATTTTTTACCTACTGACTACTAAGTGGAGTGCTAAACCACTACACCACGGTTGAGAAAAGGTGTCATTTGAAGTATAATATACAAGAAAAGAAAATGCCAAATGAAAATGCCAAATGCCAAATGATTTTTCTAATGCCAAACGGTTTTCAAAAATGCCAGATTTTTGGAATCTGGCATTTAAAATGCCAAACTGGCAACCCTGATATCAATAAAGCAGGGTAGCAGTTTAATTCATGACATTAGTTTGAATTTCACACACTACACACTACACACCTCTTCGGGAATTCTTGATAGACCAATACAAAGTCCTTTGCTCTTAGACCTTTGTGATATTTAGGCCAAAGATCAACTGACTATCAAAATTTATATTAATCTTGACCATATTGATGCTGTGCGCTTCTTTTCCAACATCCGCCAGCTAGGTATAAACAACACATTATGATTATGTGTCAATGCGTGGTGTGGTGTGGTAACTCACTCTACTCTCTTGTCTAGACTTATTACGTAAGGCTAAGAAGGTCGTTAACTATAATAATATAAGTCGTATTAACTTTCTTTCTAGGCTAGAGTCTATCTAAAAATAATAAGGACTGATTGACTTCAACTTCGCTCCTTCTATAAGAATTCTTCACTTGAGATAATTGGTATTGTATTGTATTTGTATGAACAAACTAAAAATCAAATCGATGGTTTGGACTTGGTTATTGGTTGGGTGACTGTCTGTGTCTATCATCTAGATAGTCTGAATGTGGTGAATATATTTTCCCCTCCACAGCACGGTGAAATGCGGAATTAATACATTATTCATTAGGTATACTTAGTTAATCATGATTGTGTTTTAGAGATAAAAATCAAAACGTTTGAGTTTGAATTATTATTATTAGATTTGAAAGTATTGAAAGGTCTACTAATACTAAGTCTAAATGCTCTATCTAGTTGGTTCAATGTGTTATTCTTATATTTCGTGTGGAGTTGTCATCTTCATTTGAATTTCTCATCGAATTGTTCCTTTTTTCCCCTCCACCTCTTCTTTCGGCATTGGCACTTCAGCAGAGAGGTCCCTGCCACCATCTTGCTTTGTTTACCAGAGATGGGGTCACCACTTTGGCTGTTCTTATTGTGGCAGGGTTTTGTGCTTGTTGTTGGCTCGTCAAGTCCTAACGATAAGCTTAATGGTCTGGGTTTGAACCTAGTAAGCGCGCTATGGCTATCGCTGCCAGGTGCGCCACTCAATCACAATCTACACCACAAACAGGTCAGGTTTTATCTAGGGATGATTAAGAATAGCCTTAGGGTCCCTTAAAACTAATTATATTAATAACAAGTGAGTCAAGACAACAGTAACACCCAATACAATAATAACAATTCTATACAAAAGTTTAATTAGATGTTACAGGAAAAGATAGAATGAGTGAAAGTGAGAATGCAGATTATGAATTATATATATTTGACAATTTATTAATTATTATTCCTGTATTTATTTAATCTCAGTAAAAATGGTGAAAATAGCCTACCAAGCCAAAAAATTGTAATATCGCTTAACATGCATCATGTCTCGTTCTACATGTCACGTGTTGGTGTTGGTCAGCGACCCCTTTGTAAATAATAAGCACTTTGAACTCATTCGTGGATATTGCGCTGTATAAAAAAATGATAATAATTTTTTTTATTGTAAACCTCACAAATGCTCTGAGGAAAGTCTATCCAAACAGAGGACCTGACATGAGAAAACAAATCTTACTCCCCTCTCACCTCTCATACAAACTCTTAAAATAAATGATAAAATTCCCTTTATTCATCCTATAGGGGAAATTTGTCTCTAGGGTCTATTCCAAGGGAAAACTGGAATAACCCAGGTGTCAGCCGCAGTGCAGTGCCGCAAATTGAGCGAGGGCGAGGTGGCTTGCTCAAGGCCATACAGCGCAGCAGCAGGCGATCAAACTCGTTACTTTTCGGGTATGAAGCAAAGACTGTACTGCTGAGCCTGCTGCCCCAAAACCAAAAACCAAGTGACTGGTGCATCGCATACGACACTTTTTTTTGTTGTTGTTAAGTTGAAAGATTTGTGCATGATATCTGTAACTTCTATTCCATATCTATTGTGCAGGTACAACAATTTTGTACAACAAAAATGGCCAGCATCAAGACAAGAAAGCGATTTATGTATGCCATTTTTTCATGCGTATTTCTTCTCGGAGGAATAGAATATGGTAATTATTTTTTATATTTTTATTTGTTTTCTTCAAATATTATGTGAACATTCTGAGAATGCATTTATAATGTATTTAGTGTGTATCAAGAAGTTTTCTTTTAATCCCATTTTCATCAACTCTATAATTGGGTTTTGTATTATACTCAACAGTAATTTAAATGTTTTTCCACTTCCTGGTAAAAATTTATGATAAAGATACTTTAAATCTAAAAATATATAATTGTGTTAGTATTATGATGTGTAATAGCATACTCTTGAAATCATAATATTATGGTTATTGTGACAACTTTATTTCTAAAATGTAATTGCCCTGAAATTATATCTTATTTCTCTTCATTTTTGTCAAAAACTATAGCTGTGATATTACCCACACTTTGGCTTTATCTTCACAACACTTATGATGCACCAGGGTACATGCTTGGTGTGGTCTTGTCTGCGTATAGCTTGGCAGCATTTTTCTCATCTCCTATCATTGGGAGGTAAGTTGTTGCGTAAAGTGCTTTAAGCTTATTTAGTGGATATTGTACCATACAAATGCTCAAGTCATGTTTTGATCAATTTGCAATGTATTTGAGGCTATGCCATATCATAAAGGTTCTTTTTGTGGCGTTCTCCTCAAAAATACTGTAGTGATAAGTTATTTGTTAAAACTAATGAAGAAATATGTTTTTATCGGTTGAATAATATAAAATGAGCCAAAAACTGGCGATGTAGCTAAAAATAAATAGAAATAGTTTCTCCGAGGTTCAAAATAAATGTGGACTGAGTATCAACTTTGTACATACTTTTTCAATACTTTAAAAAGCTGATAATAAAAAGAAATGAAGTAAGTAGGAAAGTGCCAGAAGACAACAGAGAATAAAAACTTGCGGCAATGGGGACTCGAACCCGCGACCTTACTGGTACGAGTTACTGGCCTTTTGGCACTTTCCTACTTACTTTATTTCTTGTTATTATCCACATAAGTGCCTGCTCCACTCACTTTTCTGATTTAAAAAGCTATGCCTACTATAATTTTTAAGAGAGATCATCAGTTTTGGGTATATTTTCATTATTTTACTCAGAGAAACCTGGAAGCAAAATTTTTCATAAGTTTGTCGAAATGAGCTATAATTGGAGTCTTTTTGTTATAGAAATGCCCTTTTGGCATACCTCGTATATATGTTTTGATAGATATGTACACTTTTTAAGGCTATTTGTTTTTATCAGTGGAGGTCTTGATAGTTTGGTAAATTGTAGATAACTCGACTCATAATCAACGGGGCTATGTGGTCTTGTGGTATGACACTCGCTTTCGGATCGGAAGGTTCTGGGTTCGAGCCTCGCTCTGCGCATAGTTGAGGCCTTGGAAAAGGCACTTTACTCACATTCTCTCACCGTATTCAGGTGTATAATGAGTACCTGGCCGTTTACAGCGTTCTACATGTCACGTGTTGCTGTTGGTCAGCTTTGAGCACATTTAGTGGATGTTGCTCTATATAAAAGCTCACGTTAAAGGGGCAAATACCGATCCTGGGTGCAGATCAGTTTTTTTCTGACTCCCCTCTTCAACCCAGCACTGATTGAGTAGCTGAGTCTGTAAGATCTGATGGAAAGTACTGCATGATAGAATAGCGTCCTGTGAAATGGTTGCAAGCAATTGCCATTATCTGTCTAATGCTGCAGAAGCATGGATTAATATCAGATCCATGGGCCTTATGCCTCTAAAGCACTATTTTATTTAGCTGCTCGTATAGTTACAAGGACAAAGCCTTGGGACCATATTACTCTGGTCCTTAAGTCACTACACTGGCTTCCAATAGAAAAAAGAACAATAAACAAAATTGCATGTTTTGCTTACAATTGCTTTCACCATACATCACCTGAATGCCTTGTGAGGGAATATAAACCAACTCGATCTCTGCGATCCGGCAGTTCTTTGCTAATGGAGAAAAACATCCATTCAAACAGCATTTAAAAACCAATCTTTTTCATTCTGCTTATCGTGATTCTATGTGAACTTCGAACAAGATAAGTCTGTGACTCTTGTAGTGATTTTGTAGTCGAATGAATACACATGTGTGATACCAAAAAAAAACTAATGTGAGGAACCTCAAATAATAATAATAATAATAATAATAATAATAATAATAATAATAATAATAATAGTAATAATAATTTCTAATATTGTAATCTACTATTTAATTTTAATCTACTGTCATATTGAAATTCCCTTCCACAGGATTGTTGATAAAACAAGACGCACTAAAGCTGTGTTCATCACTTGTGCATGTTTTCAAATGGCTGGCAGCTTCTTGTACTTTGTGGGATTCTCGCAATGGCTTTGTGTGGCCAGTCGATTCATTTGTGGTATGTGTCATAGAAATGTCTTTTAGCACATGCATGCTATGGATACTTATGTTTCAGGGAATGACATAATCAGTCGGATTGTGAAAAGGTTTGAACTGAGATATTGCCAAGTTTAGTTAGAAGGTCATTTTTATCAAAAATGAGTTCTTGTCATAAATGACTGAATCAACCCTTTTTGAACATCTTCGGGAAATATCAAAGCTTAATTTCACTTCTAAATATATTTTTACAGCTAGTCAAGTTAAAAAGGATGAAATTTGAGCAAAGTTGCTGGATACCTTTCCCATTCACTTGATCATAACTTCACGAAAAATCACCCGATTTACTTCAAATAAAGATTAAAATGCTCTGGGAAGCACATTCTTTCAGAAAATGCAAAAATTGACACATATGAGTGCTTTTAAAACAATTTCGACCTAGATCTTACCCACACTGTATTGACAATACTTATGAAATAAGTTGGATTACTTTTGAAATTTATATACTTCCACTTGTATTATTTTAGGGTGTCAATAGCCACGATGTATTTCTTTCAGGTATTGGGGGAGCTGGGGAGGCTGTAGCTCTTGCAGAAGTTTCAAGGTACACGTCTGAGCAAGAACGGACGGGAATAATATCTAAATTGGTTTCTATACGGCAGATTGCACTAGTTGCAGGTTTGTTTGTTGTTTTTTTTGGGAGGGGATTTTTTTGTTTTTTGTTTGTTTGTTTGTTGTTTTTCTTTTTTTTTTCTTTTTTTAATTTCTTTCCTAAGATAAACAATTAGATTGCCCCATTTAACTCTTGTAGCCATTAAAAGCATATGAATCCAGAGTGCTTATTCTTACATTTTAAAGTACGTTCAACATGAACAATAGCTTCCTATGTCCTGTGTTATAAGATGCTGGTCTGTGTTTAAATTCATGTATTTGCTGCAAGATTGGATGTTTGACATAGTTTGGGGAGTCTTGTTTTTAATTTTTTTTTAAAAGCTGTTATAAGTTTAAAATAAAGATTTTTATAAAGTTGTTTTCAATATAATCAAGGCTTTGTCTGCTCTGGAGGTAATTCTTGCATTTATCAAATTTATTTCTTTTTTTCAATGATTTTTATTTTTTAATTATTAGTTTGTCTAAAATATTCGGTCCTGATGAAAGTTAAATTAAAGAAGTTTAATTATAAAACTTATAGACAATTAAGATCATTATGCACCTTGAGCTGTATCACGAGAAAGATGCAATATAAATATGTATTATTATGATTTATATGAATAAATAGGATATGTATATTTAACAATTCTTTTCTTATTTATACCGTTAATTATTTCTTTTTCACAGCTCCTGGGCTCAATCTTATTTTGAGGCTATTGCATTTCAAGATTGGACCTTTTGTAGTCAACGAATACACAGTGCCAGGGGTTGGTTTAATTTTATGTAAATTACAAATTTTTACACAACATGTAACTATGACCAAACTTTGAAAACCTAGTGCTTAAATAGACTCGTATCAAATAGGTATATTGAGTCAATATAGTGATGTGGAGAAGGTTTTTTAAAGGAGAAAAATCGTATATTTATTTTAAAATGATTTTCACTTTAAAATTAGAATACTCATAGCAATTGTCAGATGCTTTAAAAAAAAAGAAAAGCAATACAAAATATAAGCAAATGAATAGAATAAAGGATCATTTTAAGGTATGATGGGGAGTCCCGATAGCTCAATTAGTAGAGCACTCGTTTCGTCACATGCAAAAGGTCCCGAGATCGATCTCGGGTGAAGTCAAAGATTTTTTTCTGACCTCCTTATCCACCCAGCAGTGATTGGTTTGCTGTGTTTGTTAGATCTGGTGGAAAGTACTTTGTGAGACTGGCAATGGTAGCAATGATATTTCTTGCTATAGAAGCAGGGATAAACTCGGGCTCCATGGGCCTAATGGCTCTGAAGGACTAGTTATAAGGTGTGTTGTCATTTTGTGCAGCTATGTGGTCTTGTGGTATGACACTCGCTTTCTGATCGGAAGGTCCTGGGTTCAAGCCTGGCATGGCGTATAGTCCTTGGAAAAGGCTCTTTATTCACATTCTCTCACCGTACTCAGGTGTAAAATGAGTCCCTGGCCGTTAACAGCATTGTCTCTGTCCAAAAAAATTGTAATACCGCCTAACAGGCGTCATGTCCCATCCTAAGTGTTAAGTGTTGCTGTTGGCCAGGGAGCCCTTGTAGAGCACTTTGAGCATGTTTAGCGGATATTCTGCTTTATAAAAGCTCAATTGAGATTATCTTCTCCACTCTCTTCACAGGCTTTTATGACCGCGTTGTGGTTGGTGTTCCTGGTCCTGGTTGTCGTTCTCTACTCTGAGCCTCAAGATATTTATGACCAGGAGAATAAGACTTTGGAATCAAGTGGAATGAATGCAGATAAGCAGTTATCAAATGAAACGTCAGGTGTGTAGAAATAAAGATATGGCCAGCTCTAACAATTGTCACAAGCTTTGACTCTCATTAAGTTTGAAGGAAATATATGCTAGCCGATGTTTCACTTATTAAATCTTTCAATTTGTTGCGCATTTGGTTATATCAGTTTACCATCCAATTTAACCAATAAGTTATGATAAAAGGAAAATGATCTGAGGAGGGAAAGTGAAGGATTTTAAAACCAACATTTTGAAGAAAATGTGATAAAAGATATTTTATTTTTGCTTAGAAATGTATGTAAGTAATCAAATTGAAATTCACCATATCAACCCTAAAGAAAATTTTTAAGTGGTAATTCTGATGAATAAGATAGAGAATGTGTTTTGGGGTGATGAAGATTTTTCCCCCTCCCATAAATATGCAGATTGTTTGTTGTTTGTGGCAGGTCTAAATTAGCTTTGCAATATTGATGATAAGTTTCCATAAATGTTTGTTATTTTATTGAGTTATGTAGATTATAGAGTGAAATCGTGTACAAGGAAGGATGTTTTTCACAAGTCCAAGGAAATTTCTTCTTTTAATTAGTTATCTGAAGTCATAATTTTGAGTCTTGTTGTATAATTCGATTGGACTGAAAAGGATACAAGTTTGTTTTGTTTGTGATGCTAATCTCCCATATACATATAATATCATTTACTCATCATGTCATGTGATATTTATGATGATGTTAAGATACTACATAACAATTAAGACTTATTTACTTGTCATATTTATTTATCAGGTGATCTTTATGATGCTGTTAAGATACCGCATGACAATTAAGACTTATTTACTGATATTTATTTATTTATCAGTTGATCTTTATGATGATGTTAAGATACCACATGACAATTAAGACTTATTTACTCATATATTTATTCATCAGGAGATCTTTATGATGATGTTAAGATATCGCATGACCAAAGCCGTGGTGTGCAACAAAATGGTTTTGACAACAATGGAGTTCTATCAACCAGGAATGAGCTTTCCTCCTCTCCAAACCTCAAAATTTATCATAACGATAACCAACCCAAATCAGAAATAGCAACACCCACCAGTAATTTGCTTGAATCCTACGAAGTCATGGCCTCTGCTGAGAGGTTCATCTGCTCTTCAGAACTCAATAACCACGAGGAAGCGGTGCAGCATTGTCAAATACTAGATGCAGGCCCTGCGGACTCCTGGAGCTTGATGGATGATGAACAAACTCCTTTTCTTCCTGACACGTCGAATGAAAGACTTGATTCGGATGTTTGTCCAAATGTAAATATTTAGTTTGCATTATCAATACTACTGTTAATGAGTGTCATTGAGATTTGATTTTCCGCTATTCTGAAATTTACTTGCTAAAATTGAATCCAGAAACACACATAACTTTTAGTGGAAGGTAAATTTGGCGTTAGTTGCTGAAAAGCACAGATGTCCACATATGAATCTTACGAATTTTTCGTAATTTTACGAATTTCATGGCCAAATACGGAATTTTATGGAAAATTACGAATTTTTAATTCTTAGTAATACTTAAATGATAATGAAAATAATAATAATAATAATGATAAGAAGAAGAAGAACAACTACTACTAATATTGTGGTTGTTTATACACAATTTCAGAAATTACGAATTTCCTTGTCAAATTACAAAAAATTGACATTAAAATTACTAAATTTGAAGTTTTCAATTTGGTAAGTGTGTCCAGCATTCAAGGATGACATTTGTAAGTGGTGGAAGGTTATATCTTCCTCGTGTGAGGTTTAATCTTCTATTTACAATTTGTTATTTTTTAGTTATCAATATTTATATTGTTAATATTTATCCCTTTGGGTGTGAATTCTGTGCCCGTTACGGTTTATGGTTAGAATAGGTACTTTGGTCAAAAAAAAATTTTAATTGGATTAAGCTCAATGAAACCTTTTTCATCATAAAGTGCTTTTCAACACGATTGTAATGATACAAAAATGTTTAAATCAGATGAGCAGAAGAAAAGTTATTTTAGTTTACAGGCTGAAAAATGTCCTTCTATTTGCCTTTATTATTTACTGACAGACTTTGTGACCTGAAACTGTTGCATTTCTGGTAGTAACAGCCATTTGGATTTCAAAACAAGGATTTTGCTGGAGCGAATTTCACGGATGCAGTTTACAACTTTGCCCTGAATTCAATTTTATTTTTTTATCACGGGAATTTTGATTTACAAATTTCTAATTTTTTAATTATCCAAAGCTAAATTATACCCTATTTTATCCACGATCAAAAGATATACTAAATTAATATTTATTTACACATAAACAACACCAACGACAGGGTAATTCCTTCTGAAGAAAATAAGACATAAATCATTAATATCCATTCATAAACAAAAAATATATGGAACTTTTTTTGAGACCCATCACTCAAAGGTCCAAAAAAAATCGGGTCACAGCCACTAGGCCATTTATCAGCTCATTGCTGGAGTGCCAAATGGACGTTTACCAAAGTACCTAGTCAGAACTTAGTTTTGTATTTTCTAATTTTGCCAATCAAGAGAGATAACTCAGTTTGGTAGAAAACTCACTTAACACACAAAGGGACTGAAATCTATCCCAGGTGAAGTGGAGATTCCAGCTGTGATTGGGTAGCTGGCTCTGTTAGAGCTTTCTGATAAACTTAGTGTCCTATCCAAACTGTAGCAAATAATTGTTCTTGTCTATTTCAATTTATAAACTGAGATAACTCTGGCTCCATGGGCCACATTGGTCTGAAGAACTTTTTTTTCTCCTTTTCTTTTTTTTTGACAATCGATTTGCAAAAACTGAGTAATAAATGTCACACTGGAATCAGATAATTTCAGTATTTTGTTTTCCTTGGAAAATTGTTAATCTCAACTCGTTGTTATTGATCTCTCTTCTTTTTCTCTCAATAAATTCAGTCTGCCAATGATAACTATATCAAGAACCACATATCACACATAGACGACGTGATTGTAAGGGAAGGCAAATTTGGATTTTTTTGCAAAGGTAATTTGTTTTACTTTATAATGGTCTTACTCCAATTTTTAATCTATTCTTTGTACAAACTCACTCACTCACTCAATCCCATCATCGGGGGGACATGCAGGATGCAGGCTTCATAACCTCACGCCATTCATCACTGTCTCTGGCCTTTTCCAGTAGACTTTTGAGATCCAGGCCTGTCCACACTTTGATGTTGTCTTGCCATAGTTTTTTCTGTCTTCCTCTTCTCTTCTGTCCCTCTACAGTGCCCTGCATGACAGTCTTGCACAGATTATCATGGTGGACAGTGTCTGAACCATGACAATTTCCTTCTTTTGACTATTGACAACAGTGATTCCTGTTCTCCTGCTTGATTCTCTACCTCTTCTAAAATATCTTTATTATTCCTGTGCTCCAAATAAGGAACTCTCAGGATTTTCCAAAAGCTCTTATTTTGAAAAGAACAGATTCACTTTTCTAGTTCTGCTGAGTGTCCAAGTTTCATGCAAATATTAAGTTTGTAAAGTTTGCATGATCTTGGTACATGTGAATTAAGAATACTTTGATCTTTGAATACCCTAATTGAGGATTGTACAGTAGTATGTACTATTTTTGGCCCATTTGGCACAATGATAAGTTAGTTTCATCAGATTTGATGTTGTTAACACATTTCAGTAAAACTAAATTTCTTGAAATTGTTGTTCCAGGGTGAGAAGGTCTTGAGTTTGAGTCCCACTTCTGGCACTTCCGTTTTATTTAATTATTTAATTAACTTTTTTATTAAATAAAAAAAAATTCTCCTCTCTCGTTTTTATTATTCTTTCAGCCTCGTCTACTATTTTCCCTCGCTATTTTTTCTCCTGTCATCTCTTGGTTGGTCTGCCCTTCTTTCTTTTGTGTTATATTTTGGCAAGATTATTAACCTTTAATTTCTGGGTTGGGTTCCTGACCTCCCATAGTGTCTTTGTCTTGGGAAGAGATAACTTGGTTTTGTCCTGACCCTGGCTGCGAGGGAAGTAGTCAAATGTATAATTATAGTTTTTGGAGATGATATTTTTGTTCCTTGTAAATCATCTCTCTGTTATGTACTTTATTATTTTTTAACTTTCACATATATAGTGATTTGTAAATATTTGAGTGTGTTCCTCTTAATGGGGACCTGTGCTTATGTCTGTATGAGACTTTAGGTGATCTCAAACTAAGAACATTGATAGTCTGCTCTTGGAATCTGCATCTGTTCCCTATTTGAGCCCTTCACCTTAGTCTTACTTTTTCTTGTGTGCTTTCAATTGTAAATCTATAACTTTTTTGAATATCTTATTGTTACTAGCGCTGATAGGACCTAAATGTGTTGCAAGCACGGTAAAACCTTTTAAATCAAACAAAAACAATATCCTCTTATTTGCTCACATTGACAAAAATAGGAATATTTTGTCTGATGGATTAGCTATATTTCTTTATAGAATTCTTAAATGATGGCATCTTACAGGTCTGTACAGTGGCCATAGTTTTTAAATATTTTTAGAAAACCTGCATTATTCTTAAAACAAGAAATGAAGTGAGTAGGAAAGTGCAGAAGACAAAAGAGAATAACATTTTTGCGGCGGCGATGGGGGTTCGAACCCGTTAACTTACTGGTTCAACAACTCCGCCTGGCCTGGGGAGAGTGTGACTCTACCGTGTGAACTATCCGCCGCTCCAAAAACAATAAGTAAGGTTGTCTGTATTGTGTTGAAATACTTGTGAATCAACAAACACACATTGTATGGTCTGAAGTTTCTTTTCAAACTTGAAATAACTTTGGTACGAGTTAATAAGGAATTCATTTAATTTCTAATATTGCATCTCTTCTCACAGAATACATTAAAGACAATGTCATGGCCATTTTAACTCTTCTGTTTTGCGTCATGTTTACACAGATTGCTCTTGAGGTAAATGACTGTTTACTTATCCAAACCAGCAATCTGCTGAGCTCTAGCCTTTTTGCTTTTGTGCGACGTGTACATATATGCAGGTCTGACATCCGAACACACCTACGGGCCTAGTTCAACATTGTTGTAATGGACAATATTTGGCGTCATTTTTGGAGATTTCCATTACAACAATGAGCCCATAAGGAATTGGGTTATCATACCTGCAAATAACTGCACATCAGATTTTAGTTTTATGTAATGAGCGAGAGGCTAAAGTTCAGCTGGTCACAGTTTTGTAATTGTTTATATGTTTAGTTTGCAGCCATAATAAATACAGAATAATTCCATTTATTCTATTGCTGTCATTAATGATTTTTGTTAATTGAAATATACAGTAGATTCCAATTAAGATAAAAACCCAGACTGTAATGAATTGTTTTCTTGGACTCTGCTCCAAACCCCCGAAACATGTCTCAATTTTCTTTCACAATTATCTATATCAGTGTGCCCTTAAATCCCCCCCTACTCCCATGGTGGGCAGGAGGTCATGCTGTGTCTTATATCCCCTTATATCTGTTTTCCGAGCTGCTTTCTGTCTTTGTCTTGGAATGGGATCACTTCATTTTGTCACAGCCCTGGCTGGAGTTCTTGACTGGGAGGGAAACTGTCAAATGTATAGTTATAGTTTTGGGAGATAATTTTTTGTTCTCTTGTAAATAATCTCTCTGTTATGTATTGTTAGTTATGTTTTATGTAAACATCTGAGTGTTTTCCTGTTATTGGGATCCTGTACTGATGTCTGGATGATGCTTTAAGGTGATCTCAAACTAAGTACATTGGTGGTATTGTGCTCTTGGAACCTACATCTGTTCCCAATTTGAACCAATTCCCCTTTGTCTTAATTTTTCTTGGGTGCTTTGATTGTAAATCTAGAATATTTTGACAATCCATTTTCTGCTTTTTACTGGCACTGATATGACCTAAATGTGCCGCAAGCGTCATAAAACCCTTAAAAACAAAAACAAAACAAATCCTCCCTTAAACACCCCATTTTTCCATTTTTCTCAATAAAGCCACCACTTTCACTCACCACTATTGATAATTTGATAAATGAGAAGCAGCTGTTTTAATAAAATATTAATGATAGTAACATTAGTGGCCGAATGAGCTTAAATATCTTGAGGAGATTGGAATTTAATTTAAAACTATTCTTCTCATCACAGGCTATGTGTACTCAAATCTCCTTGGAATATTTGGATTTTGGAGAGCTTGAAAACAGTCTATTGTACTGTGTCTGTGGAGCTGAGGTAGGTTTTATATATGAGGCTGTGTCCAAAAGGTCATATTCATGAGGTTCCCCACAAAAATACTCTAAAACTAAGTTATTTGGAAAAACTAAGGAAGCGATTCATCTTCAACAGTTATTCTGTGCGGCTATGTGGTCTTGTGGTATGACACTCGCTTTCGGATCAGAAGGTCCTGGGTTCGAGCCTCGCTTAGTGCATAGTTGAATCCTTGGAAAAGACTCTTTACTCACATTTTCTCACTGTACTCAGGTGTAAAATGAGTACCTGGCCATTTACAGCATTGTCTCTGTCCGAAAAAATTGTAATATCGCCTAACAGGCGTCATTTCTCGTTCTACATGTTACATGTAAAGCGCTTTGAGCACGTTTAGTGGATATTGCACTATATAAAAGCTCAATTGAAATTAATTATTCTGGATTAAATGATTAAAAATAAACCAACAAACTGACAATCTGGCAACAAAAGTACAATAGCAATAGCTTTTTTAAGTGTCCAAAAATTGGGGGCAAAGCTATCAACTCTGTCCACACTTATTTGAATCGTTGAGAAACTATTTCTGCTACTCTATTGGTGCTGGATCGACTGTTTTTGGTTTATTTAACCCAGAATAACTGATGAAGATGAAGAGCTTTTTTTGGGGTTTTAAAATTATTTTTCAGATTACTTAATTTGGGGGTATTTTTGTGACAAATTCCATTCACGATTATGACCTTTTTTGGCTCAGCTTCGTGTCTATATTTTTAAAATTATGAAAATATAATAGCATCTTGAGAAAGTTAATGCTGCAGCAATGGGAATACTTCAAGTTCCATTCTCATTTAAGTCAAAGGGATTTTTGAAAAAAAATTGAAAACAGGTCCCATGAATTCTGTTAAAATGTAGTGAATAGTAAATTAAATTAAATTGAGCTTTTATACAGTGCAATATCCACTAAATATGCTCAAAGTGCTTTACAAGGGATCCCTGGCCAACAGCAACACTTAACATGTAGGACGAGACATGACGTCTGTTAGGCGATATTACAATTTTTTCAGACAGAGACAAAGCTGTTAACGGCGAGGTACTCAATTTACACCTTACGGTGAGAGAATGTGAATTAAGAGCCTTTTCCAAGGACTCGACTATGCGCAGAGCAAGGCTCGAACCCAGGACTTTCCGATCCGAAAGTGAATGTCATACCACTTGACCACATAGCTGTCCAAGGCTCTAAAAATTTGATCGGATCCGTGAAATTCTGTATTTTCAGATATTTTTAGTTGTTCGCAGCTGTACTGTGATTAAGTGCAGGGCCATTTTTCCAGTTAGTTCTGGTTTCCTGTTAATATGAAGCAAGATGATTTCCTCATTCAATGTTGATGATGATTATGATAATGTTTCAGGGAATATCAAACACCACATTTATAACTACAAGTTTAACTAGGTTGCAAACGCTTGGTTTTCATGTATATTTTAGTTAATAATAATAATAATAATAATAATAATAATAATAATAATAATAATAATAGACTCTTAGAGAGCGCACATTATCCTCAACCATGAGGCTCTTGGCGCTTAGTTGTTTTTTTCAATTGACATAACATTTTGCATCTAACCATATTTTACACTTTGAGTGTTCTCAAATCAATCTATGCTTTCCTAGTTCGTTATATTAATTAAACGCAATTTTTAAAAATGATTTGTTCAACCAGTGAATTAAATAATTGTGTTGTGAAAAAAAACTGCCTTAAAATAACCCTTGAATTTTTAAATCTTGTAATAATGAAATATAATTATTATATTTACAGATCGTCGTCGTCTTTTTCATTGTGTCTGTGATGAGTAAATATGTAGCAGATAGGAACATGATAATCTTTGGCGGGGTCCTTCTTCTAGCCTCCAATATATGTCTGCTTCTCATCCTGCCAAATGCTCCCAAACGTAAGTTGTTTTTATTTTCTTTTTGAATTTAAAAAAAAAAAAAATTTTAACTTGTTTTTTTTGTGTGTTTTTTTAGGTTTTTTTTTACTTCATTTAAAAAAATAATATTTTCTCTTTTCAGCACGATTACAATCAGCTATATTAAGATTTGAGGAATTGATATATATCAAGATCATTATTTCAGCTGAATGTCTCGTTTTCTTTTTTAGTTTTTTAATATTTCAATATTCCTTTTTCCTGTTAATTGGGCTTATCGTGGTAATCAAAAGGGTTTTCCGTTGCCTTTGTGGGGTAAATATTTTTCATTTAAACTATTAGATGCTGTAGATAAATGTTCTGGTATTGGCAATTGACAGGTTTAAGGCACTTAAGCCTAAATAAAACACTCAAAGCGCTGTACAAGGGGTTGCAAGCAAAGAGCAATGGCCAGGTACCCATTTTACACATCTGCACGGTGAGAGAATGTAAATTAAGAGCCTTTTCCAAGGACTCAACTATGCGCCGCTCAGAGCAAGACTCAAACTCTGGACCTTTTGACCTGACGATGAGCGTCAGACCACAAAACCACCTAGCCTACTTGGTAGATCCTTCATAAAGCTTATAATATTAATATAATAGATTGGTTAATTTTGATCTCATTACAGATGATCGTTCCCACAACTTGTTGCCCATGGCGATAGCAATCGTAGTGGATGTGCTAAGTCTGCCATTTTTGTTTGTATGTTCCACTTCCTTGTATTCCAAAATGACACGCAGGGAAACTCAAGGTAAGCTTCGCATGATGAACCTTAGATTTAGTGAGGAAAATTATATTCTCTTTTTATTTTATTCATCTTTGAGCTTCTCTTTTTTTTTTCTTTTTTTTTTTTAACCTGATTGATAATGATTATAATGATGATGATAATAATAATAATAAGAAGAAGATAGAGAAGATAATAATAATAATAAGAAGAAGAATAATGATGATGATGATAATAATATAAGCATATTTTTAAAGTCCTTTTTGTCAAAACCTCAAAGCACTTAAAACCCCAACCAGACATTGTTTACACAGAATACAATAACACTACGGGACCAAATCAATCAAAATCGAAACAATAAGAGCCTGATCAAGGCATAAAATAAAAACATCAATACATAAGTCACATAATATACAAGTCAAAGTGATACTAAGCTGCTAGAAGCTGTGGACTGTAAAAAAGTAAAAAAACAAAAATGAATATAACAGCTTTAAAAAAAAGAACAAAATACCAAACACAACGTTTCTGGCTCAAAACTCTTCTTCAGCCTACAAAAAAACAAACTATAAAGACAAATATATAACTAAATTCCAGATTGACGACAGAGAAATGTTGTAGGTCCTCTCTCTTTTAGAAAAATCTTGGAAAGTAATATGCATTTAAAAATTCAGTCAATTAAATATTTAGTGAAAAGAAATGTTTTCAGGCATCTTTTGAAAATATCTTATAGAGCTCGAAAATCTTACAGACTTTCATGATTTTTACAGAAATGTCATATTCATCCAAGGCAAAGATAGATAATTGTTCTATTCAAATTCAAAGCAATTATGAAAAAGAAATAAAATTCCCATTTTTTCATCTCCAAGGGGAAATTTGTATTTAGAGTATATTTCAAGGGAAGACTGGAATAACCCAGACATCAGCAGCAGTGCAGCGCTGCAAAGTGGGCTAAGGTGGTGGGACTTGCTCGAGGCCACTCAGTTTAATAGTTTATGTATGTAGCTCTATCTCTGCAGTTTCATCATGCTCATTGTGCTTCATAATGCTTAAGCGTTTCCAACAGCAGGTTTCATGGAACCAAATATCCATTTCATGCAGTTCAAATTGCTTGTGAAGGAACCTTTTTTGTACTAGCACTCTAACATCAGTCATTGCTTTTAGCCAGGTAACCATTGACTCCTGAGTCCTGGTGTGTGGTCTGCATGTTTTAAATACTCTATCCAAGACGGCAAAGCTGAGACCATATCTTTTTAATCACTGTCACAAACACCACAAATTATATTGATACAGACACCTCCATTCAGTGACGTTTTGGATATAACAAAATCCATCCTTAGTTTTGCCAACGTTGTTGTTTTTTGGTGATTGTTCAACTTGATATTAGATATTAGACTTTTATCTTCTAGAACAATTCAAGGTCTAGGCAGTTTTTCCAAAGATAAAATGTCATGATATGAAATGTCAAAAAAAAAGAAAAAATACCAGTTGCTCTAAAGAGATGACAACTTTCCCACATTTAACAACTATGTTGGATTGGATTTTGGAGTTGAGGAAGAAAAAGGAGAAAGAAAGAAATATTTTCTTTTCCTTTTGCCTAGATGAAAAGTTGTTGCTTAAAAGATTCCTTTAAATCTTTATAAATTCTCTGTTAATGAAATATGTAGATTTATGTGGCAGAAGAAATGCCAATAGAAAAGTCGAAATGCTAAGTTAATTTTTCAACGTAAAGCGATATTTGTTGGGTATTTTAATGGTTTTTTAAAATATTATTTTATTTAGCATTAAAGGTACTAGAACGACAACCCTTTAATTATATTTGTTGGCTGCATAGGTGATTTGGAGTATTAAACCGAAGCTAAATCCCTTTTTCGGCTATGTGGTCTTGTGGTATGATACTCGCTTTCGGATAGGAAGGTCCTGGTTTCGAGCCTCGCTTGGCGCATAGTTGAGTCCTTGGAAAAGGCTCTTTACTCACATTCTCTCATCGTATTCAGGTTTAAAATGAGTACCTGGCCGTTAACAGCGTTGTCTCTGTCCGAACCAATTGTAATATGTAATACAGGTGTCATGTCCTGTCCTACATGTTAAGTGTTGCTGTTATCCAGGGACCCCTCGTAATGCACTTTGAGCACGTTTAGTGGATATTGCGCTTTATAAAAAGCTCAATTGAGCTCAATTATTTTTTATTATAGATAAACATCACAGTGATAGTATTCATTTTGTTTGAATTAAAATAGATTTAGGTATATAAAGTGAGTTCAATAAGAATAATGCATTCCATTCCCCAGGTTTGAGTCAAGGTCTGCGTCGTGCCATTGTGGGCCTCGGTACCATCATGGCTCCTCTGTGGGCCTCTTCTGTTGTGTCAAGACCCTACCTTGTTCTCGGTGTTCTCATAGGCGTCCAGTCATTGGCCATGGTGAGTTTTAGATTTAAAAATTATTTAATTTTTCTCAAAATCTAATAAATCTCATACACATACCCATAGATTTATAAATAGTAACAGATAGGCTAAGCCCCGGGGGCGATAATATCACACACCGTGGAAGCTCGCCATTAGCTACAAGACCCTCGCTCGCTTAGTTCAGGTGCGCTTATTAACAGACATCATACCAATATGTCTGTCTCTCTCTCTCTCTCTCTCTCTCTCTCTCTCTCTCTCTCTCTCTCTCTCTCTCTCTCTCTCTCTCTCTCTCTCTCTCTCTCTCTCTCTCTCTCTCTCTCTCTCTCTCTTTTTTTTTTTTTTTTTGCATTGGCCTCCTAATCAAGTCAACAATTATAGCTATAAAGTAAACGAAATCATATAGAAAACAATTACTCATTACTCATTGTTATTTATCAGTAATTGTTGCTGAAATTAAAGAGAGAAGGAGTAAAGAGAGAGTGCTGCAGTATGAGCTCAACTGTAGCTACTTGTCTTAATCCGACATCATATCATAACAGGGTCACAGCTTGTAATAATGATACTACTACTACTACTACTACTACTACTACTACTACTACTACTTTCGGATCGGAAGGTCCTGGGTTCGAGCCTCACGCTCGGCGCATAGTTGAGCCCTTGGAAAAGGCTCTTTACTCACATTCTCTCACCGTACTCGGGTGTAAAATGAGTACCTGGCCGTTAACAGCGTTGTCTTTGTCCGAAAAAATTGTAATATCGCCTAACAGGCGTCATATCCCGTCCTACATGTTAAATGTTGCTGTTGACCAGGGACCCCTTGTAAAGCGCTTGGAGCACATTTAGTGGATATTGCGCTATATAAAAGCTTTTTTTTTTTTTTTTTTTTTTACTACTACTACTAATAAGAATAATAGCAATTTCTTTACTAAATTTATCTCAATGGGTATGAGAAATCAGTGTATTATATAAATGGAATGAAGTGAGTAGAAAAAGTGCAGAAAACAAAAAAGGATTCGAAGCTTTTGTGGCAATGGGAGTCGAACCCAAGACCAGACTATTACAGCATTTCTATCTGGCCACAAGAATGACACTCTGCAATCGAGGATATCCACCATTTTTGTAAAAAAGGAGTTTCAAACAAAGTAACTACACTTGAACCCCTCCTGTGGCTTCTTGAGGATATGAGATCAACACATCAAACACCACGAAATGTTATCAGGGAGCTAGCAGTTAAGCTTATGAGCTCTATTCTCAACACAAACGTATAACACAAAATTGATTGAGACATTGAGTAAGCTCTGATATATGACTTCAAGAAGTTGCGAGAGAGACTTAAGATAGTTACTTTGATTGAAACCACTTTATTTTTGAGTCAATTATACCAGGCAAAGGTACCGTAACCATCAGGTTGAGGGTTCGACTTTCCATCGCTGTTTTTATTTGCTATTCTCTTCTGGCACTTTTCTACTCACTTCTTTTCTTGCTATTATCAACATTATAAGTGCCTATTATATAAAGGGTAGCAAGTGATTGACATGATCATTTTGTGGGCTCTAAAGCGGTGGTAATGATAGAGAACATAGACTTTCCTCTTATTGCTATTTCTGTTTACCCCTTACAGTCAATGTGTTTAATGTCCTACAAACGTTTGAAAGGCCTGGAACAAGAAACACCGATTTCCCAACCACCAACTCCAAAACCAACCGACCACTCAGCAGTAACCAGGCCTACAACCACTTCAGCATATCAGTCCACGCAGTATAGGTCAATCGACAGCACAGATTCATTCGTTTCACAATATCCTGCTGTAAGATCCCATGAAACTGTTTAGTCATCATTTAAAGATTCACATGCATTATTTGTTTAATTTAACAAATATCAATGATCGCATCTCTTGCGTTTTCTTTTTTGACCACCGTTTATGAATGTGAATGGACCTTTGGATTTTATCGATATCCACAGCCGTTTAAATAGGGCCCAAACTTTCACTTTAGTTACTTCTTCCCTCACTGGCTACCGTCAAGTAATGTAAACAATCCACCGTCAGCCACGGTGATAACAGCTGTCAAGACGACGTGCACTGGCAATAAATTATGTCTGCAGGTAAATCTCATCGCTTTGAATTTCTCTCAGGCAGAGAGTAGTAGAAATTTCATAAAAATACTCAATTTTCTCAGCCCGTTGTGGACGCAGCATCTTTTTCATAATTTTCAAACATATATGGATACAAAGGCCAATTTTTCCTCTACAAGACGCAATTATTTTTATTTACATCATTAAATGATAAGTTTGTGTTTTGCTCTTTTGAATAATCAGAGTTTTTTTGGAAATAATTATTAAAATTATAAGTTTAAGAAATATTTAAAAATTCAAAATATCAAACCAACACTTTTTACCATCAAGTGTGAGGGATCAGAGATAAGTAGATAAAATTATCTTTCATATGATATATAATTTATTATGTAGATTCAGGGATTTAAGAATAGAGGGTGTGGAAAGGAATCTCAATAATTATTTTGCTACCAACAAAGAGGAAAATATTTCATGATCTTTTAGAAACCCAATAATAAAACTAGATAGTGATGATAAGAGACATTTATTTAATTTGATTTCATTGAATTTAAGCGGGAATTGTAGATATTTCTTAAATTTACTTATTTAAGTTCTGTTCAGGTCATGGAGAGACACACTGAAGACTGTCATCACACCAGTACAAATGAAATATGTCGAATTTGTTGTGAAAGAGTACAGAGCCGTGCTGAGAGGATTAAAAGACTCTAGACGTTATCAACAATTGACTATAAATATAAATGTGAAATTCTGACATATTTAAATATTTCAATTTGCGAGAAATGTATCTCACTGATACATAATTTAAAGAAATGCGATGCAGGTATTAATACCTTTGGTTCAATGAGAAAACTCTGAACAAGAAACAATACTTAATGAGGTGAATATGATCCTAATCTTTCACCAGTGATATGCTATATGCAGTCTATATGGCACACAAATTAAAATAGGTGCAAGTCAAGTACATGAAAAAAAATAATGGGCACGGATATCTCAAAAATAAGGTTATGAAAATTATAGGAACTCTTTAAGATTTTCTTAGTGGTTTAAATTGTCTTTAAATGAATGTCCTTATATAACAATTTTTAATGGAATTCTTATAATTCGTTGATTCTGGGATAAATATAAGTGAATCACATTTGACTATATTTCTGGTTTATTAAGAAATTTCTATTAAGACAATGCTGTGATTGGATTTCAATTTTACCGTACTCAAAATCCTTACTTTTACGTACAGGTGAACTGATATCTCAAAAACGCCCCAATCTACTGGTATAAAATTTATATGTCTACATTCTACAGATATTCAACATCATTTCCATTACCTTTGTTTTAAAATCTTAAGTGTTGAACATGTTAAAATATTCTCTTAAAATTTTTAATTCACTTAAATTTATGTATCAATTTCATGGGTTATCCCTCTTGCTTTTTAACAACATCATAATAATGATTAAATAATCAATGAAAACTCTGTTAATAAACTGATTTGTAGTATAAAAATATTTTTGCTACACTTAATAACGGCAATACTACATTAGTTTGAAATTCAAAAAAAATTGATCAAAACGGCGAAAAAATTGTCTCCCTCTCTTAGTGTAAAACTATGACTCATCATCACTAGACTGGCTAGATTTACCTGGCGAACTAAACTGAAAGCAATAAACGCCTGTGTATCTTGAGTTTCATGTGTCATTTGAATTTTGATATTTTGTATTAATTTCTACATATGGTGAGAAGTTGTCAATGATTTGGAAAATCGACTTAATTAATTTTTGATTTGCTCTTAGTTTTAAAATGGATATGGTATTGTCATACTAACCAAACTGTGTGATATATTTATTTTTTTAAATTACAACGAAGAGATGCTACCTTTTCTGTAAAATACATTTTAATTATTTCTCGGAGAGAATACTCAGTTTGTGCTGTGAGACTTGATTCTACACAAATGTGAGATTAGTTTGGTTATTCTGGATTTTATTTGGATGAATTCGGTTTCCCGCACTAAACAGATCAACAAGTTAATTACACATTTGGTACACAGTTCATATATCAAATGTGAATTTTCTTATATAAGTCATATTTATGGTGTATTGAACGATAAGTTTTTTCTTCTCCTTTTTAAATATTACAAATTCAATTTCTACGTTTTTTCTTTGATAATACATTGTGATCTATATTACAATGTTTAAATGCATTTAATATATCTTTGTTATGATATAACTGTTTCCTGGCATACTGGACCCACCCATATTCCTGTGTAACCTTTTCGCAATTTGATTTTCTTTTTCCTTTGTTGAATTATTTCAAATGGAAACAAAACACGACTGTGTGATGTAACATTTTTAAAACCACCAGTTATGCAGAGAGGTTATAAATACTCAGATTCCAGATTGATGTCAGTTTTAATTTTTGCAAGCCGGTTTGTCTGTCTCGTTATTTTGACAGTGCTGATGGTTTTCCGCAGACCTGTTTTTGGAGTCAGAGGAGAAATTTATTTTTTTCTGCCTTGACCTCAATTTCCATAATCTTCCACTGTTTCACTAGTTTTTGTTTTTTAAATAAGTTTTATTCACTTTTCAATTCATTGAATCTTTTCATAAATATTTGGCGAAGTCAAAATTTGTGCCTATACTTGTTGCGAGGTATTCTAAGTACATATTTAGTCGATATTTCTACTATTTTCATTGGAATAATCAATGTATCACATTGCAAGCAAAATTATTTGTTGACTAGTTGTCTACAACTACTTTTCTTTTTCAAACAGAGCCTGAATGAAAAGGAGATCTCCATTTTTAAAACTTGTTTCAGTGATTGCAGCAATATCTGAGTCTCATATAATCTCCATAGCTCTAAGAAATAAAAGAAAGGGGATTAACAAAATTGTTTAAATTTTTCTCCATTTTTAGTTTTTATCACCACCAGCACTGTTATATACCTCCTAGTCATAAAGTGATCTCCAAAACGTCTCATCCTGTGATGAGGAAAATTGTAGCATTTATGCATTAGTACCTACGTGATTTAACATTGTTGTAATGGCCATTATATGGTATTGGTATCACAATATTTCCCTCCCATAGTGGTCAGGGAGGTATTCACTGTCTTCTATCCCCCTATATCTGTTTTCCAACTTGCTTTCTGTCGTTGTCTTGGAATGAGATTACTTAGTAGTGTCCTCGTCCTGGCTGGGAGGGAAACAGTCAAATGTATAGTTAACTTTGGGAGATGATATTTTTTTCCTTGTAAATCATCTCTCTGTTATCGACTGTATTATTTTTCCTTTTATATATATATGATTTGTAAACAATTGAGTGTATTGCTCTTGGCAGGGACCTGTCCCTATTTGAGCCAATTCCCCTTTGTGTCCCTTATTCTTGGATTCTTTAATTGTAATTGTAGAGAAGAGAATTTTACATTTTCTTCCTTTTTACTGGCGCTGATATTACCTTAATTTGTTGCAAGTGCCGTAAAACCCTTAAAAACAAATTTAAGGTTTGAATTTGAAAGAAATTCTGTGTCGCCATGAAAGGGTTAATGATACCAAATCCTGAATTTAATTTTGTTTGTTAAGAAATGTCTTGTAGAATAATTTTCAGTTTGTTTTAAAGCTTTAATTCTAACCTGTGATGAGGAAAACTAGTATTTATGCACAAGTACCTACGTGATTTAACATTGTTGTAATGGCCAATGTATGGTGTTGATATTAGAGTATTTCCAATACAACAACGAATCCATGACAATGTGAGTTATTAGGCCTGTATATAATGGATTACTGCGTGCGGCTATGTGCACTTGTGGTATGACACTCGCTTTTGGATTGGAAGGTCCTTGGTTTGAGCCTCGCTCGGCGCACAGTTGAGTCTTAGAAAAAGGCTCTTTACTCACATTCTCTTACCATACTCAGGTGTAAAATGAGAATGTGGCCAATGACATCGTTGTCTCTGCCCGAAAAAAATTGTAATATCGCTTAACAGGCGTCATGTCCCGTCCTACATGTTAAGTGTTGCTGTTGTCCAGGGACCCTTGTAAAGTGCTTTGAGCATGTTTACGCTTTATAAAAGCTCAAGTTTAAGTACCTACTTAATTTTCTGTCTTCTTGATGGGTGAAAATGGCCGTTCACTATGGCGTCAGAACGAGAATTTTTTTACAGCATTTTTGTTATATGATTTAATAAAGCTTTAATATAGTAGGATATTTTTTGTCCTTTTGTGAATTTTTCTTTTTGCTTGTTTGTTTGTTTTGTCTCGATGACCACATTTTTAATGCCCCTCTGGCTACCCACTTTTTGGTGCAGGTTGATATTGTTTTTCCTATAAATACTGCCAGTCAATGTTAAAATATGAATTGAAAATAAATGATATTTTTATATATTTATATTTTATCATATTAAACCTATATTTTTAGTTTGTTTTTCTTAAAAGTTGTTTCAGAAGAATGTATAATTTGTACCAATTGCAATGTTATTTGATTCAACAAGACGATATCTGTCAGTGACATAATCATGACATAATCAGTCGGAAGGTTAGAATTTTGGATTTGCATTTTTTTTTTTTGGCATTTCTGAAAGAATGTGCTCACCAGAGTATTTTAATCTTTATTTGAAGTAAGTCGGGTGATATTTCATGAAGTTATGGTCAGACGTATGGGAAAAGTATCCAGCAACTTTTCTCAAATTTCATACTTTTTCAAATTGACTATCTGTGAAATTAAGCGTAGATATTTCCCGAAGATGTATGAAAAGGGTTGATTTAATCATTTATGACAAGAACTCATTTTTGATAAAAAATTGACCATCTAACTAAACTTGGCAATGTCTCAGTTCAAACCTTTTCACCATCCGACTGATTATGTCATTCACTTTAACATAGAAGAGAGAAACTTCAACACTCCATGTCAATCTTATGTCATATTATGATGATCCAGATTTATAGAAGTTAGTTTAGAATCAAAATCATGAAAAATCTGAATTAGATTAATAAAGAAAATTAATTAAAATTTATAAACAGCTAAAGAAAAGAAAAAAATTGAAAATTTTTGTCCCTCTATTCATTTTGACTTTAAATCTCTCGAGTTCATATGCAGGGAAAATCGTACAAATTTGTTTGGTTTATCCATGCATATGAACTCGAGAATGTTAAATTCATTATCATCTGTTTTGGTCACAAAAATGTTTTGAATTAATAACTTGACACGCCTATGTGTTGTGGTAATAATTAGTAATTCAATTTGCCTTTTGATTACAATTCATAATTCCAGGCACTGGAGATTACTTGGGAGTTTTCCTCAAATGAAGAATGGGATGTATATTATTTTACTCTCGTATCGATCTCTTTTCCAACTAAACTAAGTCATTTTTATTTTAAGTCATTTTAAATTTTTAATTCTCATAAGTAGGGAAAAATTACCCATTTTTTTAACCTACACTTTCACTCTATTTTCCATATATTTACGGAATTCAGTGTGTTATAAGACGATAGTATTTTCTAATCAACTGCCAAACGGGAAAAAAAAAGCAAGGACTTCTGGGTGGGGTTTCTGACCTCCCATAGTGGGCAGGGAGGCACTTACGTGTCTTCTGTCCCCCTATATCTGTTTTCCAACATGCTTTCTATTGTCTTTGTCTTGGAATGAGATTACTTAGTTTTGTCTTGACCCTGGCCTAATGCCCCAACTGGGAGGGAAACCATCAAATGTATAGTTCTTCTTCTTCTTCTAGGTTCCATGCCTGGTCCAGGCTTCGGATACTGCATAAATTATCTCTCTCCATTCCTCCCTGTCTCTTGCTTTTTCAAACAGCTCTTGGATTGTTAGGTTGGTGAAGCCCTTCAGTTGGTCTATGAGTGTTTTTCTTTGTCTCCCCCGGGCGCGTTTACCAGGTATTTTTCCACAACTTGCCAGGTATTCATTCTTATCTTTCCTTACTATGTGTCCGAAAAAGGATAGTTGTCGATCCACTATTAAGGGCATTAGTTTCCTTTGTTGGTATGTTTGCTTTAGCACTCCCTCATTCGCCTTGTGCGCGGTATACGACACTCTCTGCATCCTTCTCAAGCACCACACTTCAAAAGCTTCAATGTTCCCTTGTGTCTCCGCATCTGCAGTCCAGCCCCCGCATCCGTAGAACAAGATTGGCCACACGCAGCACTTCAAGAATCGGAATCTAATCCCGAACGACATCTGTTTGTTTTTCAAAATGTTTCCCAGGTCCATGAAGGCCTGTTTGGCTTGAGCCATCCTTGCTCGCATGTCTCGGTCACATCCTCCATCCGTTGTCACCATTGAACCTAGGTATTTAAAACTTTCTACGTTGGTAAGCTGCTCGCCGTGAATCGTTATATTGCAGGTGTTGTTGCCTTCGGGGTTTTTCTGTATCACCATGCATTCTGTTTTGGTGATATTCACTTCCATTCCCTTGGCTTCACTATCTACTACCACTTTGTCAACAATCTTTTGAAGTTGGATTTCTGATGTTGCAATGAGTACCGTATCATCTGCGTATCTTATATTATTTATGTTGTGACTTCCTACTTTTATTCCCTCCATATTATTTATGCCCCTCATGATTGTTTCTTGGTATAGATTAAACAGATCTGGTGAGGCAACACACCCTTGACGGACTCCTTTCTTAATAGGAATGGAATTTCCTGTAGAGTTTCCGATTTTGATAGATGCCTGCTGGGTGTAGTATAATGTTTGCATGAGTCTGAGGTCTTTCTCATCAGCGCCAATGGAGTGCAGTTGTTTTAGTATTTCTTCGTGGTGTACTCTATCAAAAGCTTTTTTGTAGTCGACAAAACAGAGGTATAGTGGGGTCTGAACCTGTATAGCTCTTTCACTTAAAACACGGAGGAGGTATATTGCGTTCCTTGTCCCTCTGTCAGGTTGGAATCCATATTGTTCTTCTGCGATTTCGGGGTTAATCTTATTCCTTAGCCTGTTGATAATTATACGCAACAGTATTTTGTTGATGTGACTTATTAAACTTATAGTTCTAAAATTTTCGCATCTGACTGCACCTGCTTTCTTTGGTATTGCTATGAAAATAGAGTTACAGAGATCTTCTGGAATTTTCCCAGTATTGTATATATTGTTGAATAATATGTGAAGTTCATCAATTGCTAGATCTCCTAGGCTTTTTAATACCTCTACAGATATTTCATCAGGGCCTGTTGCTTTACCATCCTTCATTCGTTCCATGGCATGTTCAATTTCACTTTTGGTGATGTTTGGTCCGCTTAATGGTTCTTTGAATTTCAGTGGTGGTTCATTTCTATTTGGATCATTGTACAGTTCGCCTATGTATTCTACCCATCGGCTTTCTATATGTTGTTCTTCAAATAGCAGTTCCTCTTGTTTGTTTTGGATACAACTTCCTGCTGCTTTGCTTTTCCTTTTCCCTGATAGTTCTTTTATTCTTTGGTGAGCTTGTTGGGGGTTGGGTTTGTATTCTCTTTCGATTTCGCAGCATTTCCAGTCTAGATAGTTCTCGTGTGCCTCGATGCATTTGGATTTAATGTGGTTGTTCAATGTTTGGTATTCTGCAGACCCTCTGTTGCATTTTCGTCTTTCTTCAAATAGGTTTAGAATTTCATTTGTCATCCATTCCTTTTTGTTGTTTGTTTGAGCTATTGGTAAATGCTTTTCTGTAGTTGCTTTGACACACTTTTGGAATATATCAAATTGTTTTTCACATTTTTCGTTATCAGGTTCACTTTGGCTTTGTATCATGAGTGCATTTTCAAATTCTTCTCTCATTTTTGTTTGTATGCCATTGTCTTTGCATAACCTGTAATCCCTCTTTATTCTACCAGCTGTTCTCTGAATAGCTTTAAACTTTATCCTTACTGTACAAACAACTGGGACATGGTCACTGTCTACATCGGCGCCTGGGTAGGTTTTGCAATTTAATATGCCATTTCTGAATCTTGATGATACTGCTATAAAGTCTATCTGGTTCCTTGCTCTGTCCCCTGGTGATTGCCATGTCCAGGTTCTTCTTGGGTGTTGTTGAAACCAGGTGTTTGAAATCATTAATTTATTTGTTCTACACCAATCTGCCCAGATGTTTCCTCGTTCATTTCTGTCTCCGAGTCCATGTGGTCCGATTATGTCACCATCTCTGCCTCTGCCAATCTTAGCATTTAGGTCCCCCATTACCATAAGGACTTCTTGTGATTTACACATTCGTTTTGCTTTGTCTAGTGAATGGTAAAACTCTGTCATATCTGCATCTGTCGCCTCTTCTGTTGGTGCATAAACTTGAATAATATTGGTGTCAACTACAGGTCCTCTTAGCTTAACCAGCAAAACTCTGTCTGAGATTGCTACATGCCCTTTGTAAAATTTGGTTGATTTTTGGTCTAAGATCATCCCTACTCCTTTTTGGAAAGAGGTTCCACCACTCCATATGATCTTATATGTCATGTTGTTTTCTTGTTTTGACATGGTTCCCTGCTCTTTCCATCTCATCTCTGCCAGGCCAAGAATATTTATTTGGAGCCGTTTCATTTCTTTTAGAATGTTGTTTAGTTTTCCTTTTTGGGCACAGTCCTGACATTCCATGTCCCAATTTTGGTTTTGTCACATTTGTTAAATTTATTTCGCCTAGTAACTGGCTGACGGTTCGGTGTGACCTGACGAACATCACGCTCCCAACAGAGCGAGGCAGCAGTCTTCCGTGAAAACATGCTCCCCTTTACGCTGTCACCGTTTAACTTTTTGGACTTATTCATGCAGTTAACTCGGCAAAGTTACAAGAATGGTTTGCCATTGCCTATTCTTGTCGCCCTCTGCAGTTGGCCAGCTTGACCTGTTACCGTTCGACACCACGAGGAGGTTGCAGTAGGGCTTGATGATGATCTATCTTTGCAGACTTGGCATCATCCATTTGTCGAACAAAATGTATAGTTAGAGACCATCAAATGTATAGTTAGAGTTTTGGGAGATGATATTTTTTGTATTGTAAATCATCTCTCTGTTATGCACTGTATTATTTTCTGTTTTACACACACACACACACACACACTTCCCATAGTGGGCAGGGAAGTACTTGCTGTGTCTTCTATCCCCTCTTATCTGTTATCCAATAGCCTTCTGTCTTTGTCTTGGAGTGAGATTGCTTGGTTTTGTCCTGACCTTGGTTGGAGTCCTTGGCTGAGAGGGAAACAGTCGAATGTATAGTTATTGCCTTGGGAGATGATATTTTTTTCCTTGTAAATCATCTCTCTGATATGTACTGTATTATGTTTTATTTACATGTTATATTTGATTTGTTAACATTTGAGTGTATTCCTCTTAGTGGGGACCTGTGCTTGTGTCTGGATGAGACTTTTAGGTGATCTCAAACTAAGTACTTTGATGGTGTGCTCTTGGAATCTACATCTGTTTCCTATTTGAACAAATTCCCCTTTATCTTACCTTTTCTTGAGTGCTTTAATTGAATTCTATAACTTTTTACTATCCCATTTCTTCCTTTTACTGGCGCTGATATGACCTTAATGTGTTGCAAGCGCCGTAAAACCCTCAAAAACAAAAACAAAACACACACACACATATATATATATATATATATATATATATATATATATATATATATATATATATATATATATATATATATATATATATATATATTTATATGTAAAACAGAAAATGACGTGAATAGAAAAGTGCTAGAAGACAATTGAGAATAAATAACTTTCACGGCGATGGGGGCTCAAACCCACAACCGTACTGTTATGACAAAACCGTCTGAATGGGGAAGGGTAGCGCTACTGATAGAGTTATCCACCGCTCAAAAAAAAAGTGGTATCAAACTCTGTGTCTATCTTGAACCGCTCTCCCCGACCAGGCGGTGTTGTCATATTAGTAAGGTCTTGGGTTCAAGCCCCCATCACCGTGAAAGTTTTTAATTCTCTTTTGTCTTCTGGCACTTTTCTACTCACTTCATTCTTTGTTGTTATCAACATAAGTGCCTGCTCCACTTACTTTTCTGAATACATGACTATATATATATATATATATATATATATATATATATATATATATATATATATATATATATTATATATATATATATATATATAATATATATGTGTGTGTATAAATATATAAATGTGTTGCGTGTGGTTGGATGGGAGCATCACCCTTGAATCATATACCTATGATGTTCGCATGGGTGTACGATCCGATAGTGATGTAGTTTCTTCTTCTCTTTACTAGCCTATCCTGCTTCTTTGGTTTGTGATTGTATTTTTGACAGGGGATATTTTTTTTCTGTAAATCTTCTGCCTGTTTGTTCTTGGTTATTTATAATTTAGCTTATATCTTTAGGTTATGATTTTGATTTACATTTGTACTATTTTTGTTAGATTGCTTGTTTTTTTGTTTCAGCGGTCTCTCATATAACCTCAATTGTGTTGGAAGAGACCTAAAGCAACAAACATATAAATGTGTGGGTGTGGGTGGGTATGTGTGTCAGTGCATGACATAATCAGTCGGAAAGTAAAAATTTTGGATTTGCAATTTATTTTTTTTTTGCATTTTCTGAAAGAATGTGCTCCCCAGAGCATTTTAATCTTTATTTGAAGTAAACCGGGTGATTTTTCATGAAGTTATAGTCAGATGTATGGGAAACTGGTTAAAAGATAAATATATGAATACAAATAATTTTTAAACAGTTTCTTTGAAAAAAAATTGATTAACGATCTTTATTGTTTTATTGTTGTTGACAAATAAGATGCAATGATTAATGTCCTCATTTTTATTTATGGGTATCACAGGTATTGTTATTTTGCTTTATATCTCAGCCATCTCTCCTCATTCTAATTTATAAAAGTAAAATGTTTCAAAAGCCATGAAGGGGATCCTGACCTCCCATAGCGGGCAGGGAGGTACATACTGTGTCTTCTATCCCCTTATATCTGTTTTCCAACATGCTTTCTGTCTTTGTCTTGGAGTGAGATTGCTTGGTTTTGTCCTAACCTTGGTCGGAGTCCTTGGCTGAGAGGGAAACAGTCGAATGTATAGTTATTGCTTTGGGAGATGATATTTTTTTCCTTGTAAATCATCTCTCTGTTATGTACTGTATAATGTTTTATTTACATGTTATATTTGATTTGTTAACATTTGAGTGTATTCCTCTTAGTGGGGACCTGTGCTTGTGTCTGGATGAGACTTTTAGGTGATCTTAAACTAAGTACTTTGATGGTGTGCTCTTGGAATCTACATCTGTTTCCTATTTGAACAAATTCCCCTTTGTCTTACCTTTTCTTGGGTGCTTTAATTGAATTCTATAACTTTTTACTATCCCATTTCTTCCTTTTTACTGGCGCTGATATGACCTTAATGTGTTGCAAGGCCGTAAAACCCTCAAAAACAAACAAACAAACAAAAGCCATGAAACTTAAAAGTTTTTCCACGAGCACTTCTGGTTTTAAAATTTCACAGAAGATTTTTTTTTTTTTGGTTACAGTATTTTTGTGATCATTGTTTGGGCAATGGACATACAATATTTTCATACTTATTATTATTACTATAAATTTTTGTTTTTCTTTTTCTTTTGGGTTTTATTTATCTTCCCCTCTAATATATACTTCAGATCATGAAGCAATTTAGATAATTTTCTAAACTTACCTTGTGAAACAATATATTGCAAAATTTCGTGGATCGGAGAATAGATATTTTTAAACCATTGTCTTATTGAAAGAGCTTCCAACTCAGTTATTGTTACTGTCTTTGTGGTTTTGGAAAAAAACAAAACCCCAACTTCTATTACATTCCATATATTATGTGATCACCCGTACTCGTTAATATAATAATGTAATATTGTATATGTTTTACACACATATTATACTGTTGATTAAACTGTTTCCTGAAGATAAACTCTCAAAGCATAATCAAAGTTTTTGTTTACATTTACATCCACCAGGCAGGAGCGCTGTGCTTGTGTATTTCCAGCTGGGATCTACTTCTTTTCCTTGCTTGAACATCGTATTTTGTAAATGCGAATCTTCAATCTTTTGGCAAACCCACCATCTTCCTTTTACTGAAGCAGAATTTATATAAACGTGTTGCACGTGATGCTAATCAGATATATGATTATAATGTAATATAATAATAATATTATGACATTATAATATGAACGGTCTGCATTCAGTTACCTTTTTAAATATATATATATATATATATATATATATTATATATATATAATATATATATATATATATATTATATATAATATATATATATATATATATATATATATATAATTATATATATAAATTATATAATAATTATAAACAAAAACCATGAAATAATAGTGCTCAACCTTTTGATAAAAGGAGCTATTTATAAAATATTTAAAGTATAGTTATGATCATTCGCTCTCATCACTTCCTGATGAGGCTCGAAACAATATAGTAGAAGTTGATCTTTATTTGTATATAAAGATGAAAGTATAAAATATGGGACAGGTCAATTCAGCAACATTTTTTATATAAAGCCTTTTTTGTCTAGGTGATCAAACTTCAAACCTCTTATCGCTCTATAGATTTGATATTTTTTCCTGGTGATTTGACTATGTTTTATTTTGTAATATCTGTTATATGACTCGGAACAATATATTCTATAATTATTTTTTTCCAGTGAACAATATTTTTACCTCCAATATATATTAACAAACGTGTTATTTTAGATTTGAACCCTGGGTGGAGTTCCTGACCTCCCACAGTGGGCAGGGAGGCACTTACTGTGTCTTCTATCCCCCTGTGTCTGTTTTCCAACATGTCTTTGTCTTGGAATGAGATTACTTGGTTTTGTCCTGTTCCTGGCCGGATACCCTGGCTGAGTGGAAAACAGTCAAATGTGTAGTTAGCTTTGGGAGATGATATTTTTTTCCTTGTAAATCATCTCTCTGTTATGCACTGTATTGTGTTTTGTTTAGGTATTTTATATGGTTTGTAAACATTTGAGTGTATCCCTCTTAGCTGGACATGTGCTTGTGTCTGGATGAGACTTTTAGGTGATCTCAAACTAAGTACTTTGTTCTTGGAATCTACATCTGTTTCCTATTTGAACAAATTCCTCTTCGTCTTACCTTTTCTTGGATGCTTTAATTGTAATTCTTTAACTTTTTACTATCCCAGTTTCTTCCTTTTTACTGGCGATGATATGACCTTAATGTGTTGCAAGCGCCGTAAAACCCTTAAAAACAAACAAAACATTAGATTTGAACCATTTGGGTCTAGCTTAAAGAAAAGATTACTTTCCATGACCCTTGTCCAACAAGAACAAGTATGAAATTCTGGTTGGGATCTTTTGACCTCCCATTGTGGGCAGGAGGTCACTTGCTGTATCGTCTATCCCCTTAACATCTGTTTTCCAAGTTGCATCTTTATTGTAATGGATTGAGATTGCTTGGTTTTGTCCTGGCCCTTGCTGGATTCCTTAGCTGAGAGGGAAACAGTCAAATGTTTAGTATTCGTTTTGGGAGATTATTTATTTCCCTTGTAAATCACCTCTCTGCAATGTATTGTTAGTTATATTTTCGTTTTGATGGATATATTCTGTAAACATCTGAGTGTATTCCTCTTAATGGGATCATGTGCTGGTGTCTGGACGAGACTTTTACTTTTAGGTAATCTCAAACTAAGTTCACTGATAGTGAGCTCTTGGAATCTACATCTGTTCTCTATTTGAACCGGTCCCCCTAGTCTCTTAATTACCTTTACTAGTAAATCTATAATTTTTTTTTTTACTGTCCCATTTTCTTCCTTTTTTTTACTGGTGCTGAAATGTCCTGTATGTGTCAAAAGTACAAGCGACGTCAAAGTCGTAAAAACAAACAAGTATGAAATTGGCAATTTTCTATTTTTTCCTGTCCAGCCAAGTAATTCAAAAGGCGATTTCACTGCCTCTTTCCGTTTTGCATGATTATGCATGCATGTGTGTTGTCGATGACAACTGAAGTAAGATACTCACATACTGAGCTTTTGTTGATTGTTTTGTTGGTTTTTTTTACTTTTTGAGAAGGGGCGTGGGGTGGACTGTGGGGTTTTTTTTGGGGTTTTTTTTTGTTGTTGTTGCTTTTTTGGGTTTTTTTTTTTTAGTTCATATTGTTCTCTCTCTCTCTCTCTCTCTCTCTCTCTCTCTCTCTCTCTCTCTCTCTCTCTCTCTCTCTCTCTCTCACATCTCTCTCTCTTCCTTTCTCTCTCTCCCTCTCTCTCTCTCTCTCTCTGTCTCTCTCTCTCTCTCTCTCTCTCTCTCTCTCTCTCTCTTCTTTTCCTTTCTTTCACTTTCATTCATTATTCCCTCTATTTCATTTTTGTTATTGTTTTGTTTGCTTTCTTTATGTTTCAATGGTTTTTCTTGTTTTAGTTTTGTTTATTTGTTTTGGGCTTGTTTGTGTTTTGTTTGTTTGGTTGTGGTTTGTTTGTTGTTTTATTTTGTCTTTTTTCTTCTTCTCTGTATTGTTCTTTTTAACTCATTGTCATCGTTTATTCCCACCTCACCTCTTTACTTGAAATAGCTACTATATTTATTATTTTTGTTGTTGTTTGTTTAGAAAATGTCAGACTGCATTTATTTTTTGAAACAAATTTTTGTAACGAACATTTTTCATTATCGTTTTTTAAATTTTTTATTATGATTATTACCCGTCACCATCTGTGCCTATTTAAAAAAAAAATATTTTCAAGCCGTCCATCATTTTATTTTTTAATTTTCCGTAACGATTATTTTTATAACTGTGGAACTTTGTTGTTTTATCCAAGACATTTTTTATCACTTTCTCATTATTTCAAATCCTTTAAAAAAAAAAAAAGAAAAAATCTTTGCCTTTTTTATTGTTTTGTCATTTCATTTTAAAAAAATCCCATTCCGCCCTTTGATTTGTTTTAATTTTTCTTTTGCTGCCTGTGATCCAATTGTGTTTCTAGCACTGAATTGTTCCTGACCTCCCATAGTGGGCAGGGAGGTACATACTCTTTCTTCTATCCCCCTGTGTCTGTTTCCAGCATGCTTTCTGTCTTTGTCTTGGAATGAGATCATTTGGGAGATGATATTTTTTTTCCTTGTAAATCATCTCTCTGTTGTGTATTATTATAATTGTTATTTTGAATTTATAATGTAAGCATTTGAGTGTATTCCTCTTTGTTGGATTTTGTGCTTGTGTCCGGGTGAGACTTATAGGTGGTCTCAAACTAAGTACTTTGATAGTGTACTCTTGGAATCTACATCTGATCCCTATTTGTTCCCAGTTCCCCTATGTCTTACTTTTTCTTGTGTGCTTTATTTGTAATTCTAGAACTTTTTACTATCCCATTTTCTTCCTTTTTACTGGCGCTGATATAACCTAAATGTGTTGCAAGCGCCGTAAAACCCTTAAAAACAAAAACAAAACAAACTGATAGTATGCTCTTGGAATCTTCATCTGTTCCCTATTTGAGTAATTTCCTCTATGTCTTACTTTTTCCTCAAGTCCTTTTAATTATAAATCTAGAATGCTTTTACTGTCCAATTTTTATCCTTTTTACTGGCGCTGATATGACCTAAATGTGTTGCAATCGCTGTAAAACCCTTAAAAACAAACAAACAAACATTTCCTCACGTCCTTTTAATTGTACATCTAGAATGCTTTTACTATCCAATTTTTATCTTTTTTACTGGCGCTGATATGAACTAAATGTTGTTGCAAGCGCTGTAAAACCCTTAAAAAATAAAACAAATAATAATACCTTTATGTCTCATTCCATTCCGCCCTTTGTTTCATTGCATTTGCCTTGAATTTGAATGCCTGTGTGATACAACAGTGTTTCTGCTACTGAACTTTTAATCTTTTCTGATAAATGGAATGTCTTTTTCTCCTTATACCATCTTTCTTTTCCATGACACCCCCAAATATTTCACTTAATAAATAATGGGGTTTTTTTTTTGTTCTGTTTTGTTTAGATTCGGCTGGTTTTCTTATTTTGTTTTTTTATTTTGTTGTTGTTGTAGTTCTTTTTTTTTGGTTTGCTTTCGTTTTGTTTTTTTAGTCGTTTTTTTAATTAAAAGAAATTATATATTTTTTATTATCTATCTACTTTTGCTCCAAGAGAGAAATGAAGAACTGGGACAGTATTTAAGCGCAAAATACGCTCTTGTTCAAGTCTTTTAGATTACTTGTGAAAATGCCAAAGATTGGGTGGTTGTAATATACTTCACTTTTCAAATAAAAATATCATTTTTCCAAACTTTGTTAATCGGTTTTAGTTTGTTATTTGGATGGGGTGGCACTTACTGTGTCTTCTATTCCCTTATAGCTGTTTTCCGATTTCATTCTCTCCCCTTCCGTACTCAGGTGTAAAATGAGTTCCTGGCCATTAACAGCCTTGTCTGTGTCGGAAAAAAAATTGTATTATCGCCTAACAAGCGTTCTGTCTCGTTCTACATGTTATGTGTTGCTGTTGGTCAGGGGCCCTATGTAAAGCGCTTTGATCACGTATAGTGGATATTGCGCTATATAAAAGCTAAAAAGTTATTGAGCTTTTTTTTTTTTTTTAGTTTTTATATAAAATATAGATCGAGGCGAATCTTTTGAGCCACCAACGATCAAAATCTTTCCGGTAATAAAGTATGTAAGCGCGCGCAAATGAATCTAACAACAGGGCGGCGATTCCCAAAAAAACCGACGCGCACTTATTTGCAGGTCTGATAACCCAATTTATTCCTTATGGGCTCATTTGTTGTAATGGAAATCTCAAAATAATGTCCATTACAACAATGTAAAACTAGTCCATGAAACAAGTGGGTTCGGATGTCAGGCCTGCATATTATATGTACACATCGTCAATACGATTCAATAGTCTGGTGTCACGCCGCCCGGCAACGGCGGCCATCTTGGTTCTAAACAAAGAAAATCATTACTTTTTATTTTTCATGCTGGCTAGAACTTTTCACATGTCTTGTGATCAGAATGTGTAAAAGTTAAAACATGATCAAATGTATGTGTTATTTTTCCTCTGGATACCCTTTATGCTCGCCGGAGAAATATTTCATACGGGCGTCCGCCATTGTTCCGATAGTTTAGAGACAGTGTTACTAAATTACCATCCGTCATTAAGAAGGAAGTGACGTTACGAGTATTACCCATCAAAATGCCTTAGCAGATTTTATAACAAATGACCCATTGAAATGCCCTATCAGATTTTATAACAAATGCCCGAGCAGATTTTCCAAATAATCGTTTGAGTCAACGGGTGACCAAATTACCAGACCCTAGATTTTAAAAAAGGTTTGCTCGTATACACAGGGCCCCTGACCAACAGCAACACGTAACATGGAGAACGAGACAGGACGCCTGCCAGGCGACAATACAATTTTTTCCCCGACAGAGACAAAGCTGTTAACGGTCAGGTACTCAAGTACGGTAACAATTTTTTTAGATTTGCCACTAATTCTGTGCACGTTGGGAACAAAATAAAATGATTAACTATTAACGTGAGCTACACGGAACAATTTTGACCCCAACCTTATTTTTTTTTTCAAAAGAATAGATTAAAGCCAAGAAGTCTTGGGTTTGAAATTTTTGTCACAATTTGAGGACGAAATTTATTAATAGATCGATATTCAACACAAACATTCTCTGGCCAAACAGTGATAAAAGTGATGTGTTTTGTCATTAATTGCGTAGCTGTGATTTATGCTATGTCAACAACCGCTGGTCACCACAGGATAAACCCCATGGTTCATTAATTTACTGCCATAATACAACAGATTTAAATCAAAGTAATCGGCTTTTAAAACAACAATATCTCTGGCTATCTAACTTTCCGTCCGGTTAAAATAATGTTATACAGATTAATATTTATATTTCAATGGGCGGTTTTCATTATCTCGACAATAAAATACACGTTTAACCCTTTTGAGCTAAATTCTAATCGATTTGAGTTGATTTTTTTATCTATCAGTATTTAGGTATTGTATGACTGTTTTAAACATATATCTGGGCTGGGTTCCTGACCTCCCATAGTGGGCCTACTGCGTCTTCTATCCCCTTATAATATCTGTTTTCCAACATGCCTTCTGTCTTTGTTTTGGAATGAGATTACTTGGTTTTGTCCTGGCCCTGGCTGGGAGGGAAACAGTCAAATGCAAAGTTATTGTTTTGGGAGATGATATTTTTTTGCTTGTAAATCGTCTCTCTGTTATGTATTATTATATTTGTTATTTTGAATGTATAATGTAAGCATTTGGGTGTATATCTCTTTGTTGGATTTTATGCTTGTATCCGGATGAGACTTATTGGTGATCTCAAACTAAGTACATTGTTGGTGTGCTGTTGGAATCTACATCTAATCCCTATTTGTTCCCAGTTCCCCTTTGTCTTACTGTCTCTTGGCTGCTGTTAATTGCAATTCTAGAACTTTTTACCATCCCATTTTCTTCCTTTTAACTGGCGCTGATATAACCCAAATGTGTTGCAAGCGCTGTAAAACCCTTAAAAATAAAAACAAAACATAAACATATATGCTTAACCCTTTAAGAACGCGATTCATATCATTGGTGTTGAATTCGTGATTATTCTCTTTAATTTTTTTAAATTGAGATTTTATATAGGGCAATATCCAATAAACGTGCTCAAAGCGCTTTACAAGGTGTACCTGACCAACGGCAACATTTAACATTTAGGACGGGACATGACGCCTGTTAAGCGAAATTACATTTTTTTTTTCGAACAGAGACAACGCTGTTAACGACTAGGTACTCATGTTACACCTGATTACGGTGAGAGAATGTGAGTAAAGAGCCTTTTCCATGATCCAATGACCCAACTAGGTGCCGAGCGAGGGTCGAACCCAGGACCTTACGATCCGAAAGCGAGTGTCGTACCACAAGACCACATGGCCGTACAAGATTATTCTCTACCAGTATCATGACTTTAAAATAATCATTTAGGCAAATCATTAGTTGTTTTTTTTTTCCAGCCAATCACCGCTTTGTGGTTTAACTAGACATAATGAATAAAAAATAACTGACAGTTTTATTTTAGCTTTTTTTGTTTGTTTGTTTGTTCCATAATCTTGTGGTTGTTTGTCTTTTGCTTTTTTTTGTTTTTATTTCATTGCGCGTCTTGTTGCGGATGGCATCTTCCACTGCAATTAATAGCACCCCATATTCAACTGAAGCTCGGATTCAACGAAATCTGGCTGTCAATTCCTTTGGGTTCGTTGTATCCGGTGTCCCTGGATAGGGTAATGGGAGCAATCTATATTCAGGTTTTCGTCCAACCGAGGCATCAATCACATGATTTGTTGCTGTCCAACGATTGGATATTTCTTAACAAATGTAAATACGCTGCTTTATTTATGAAAGTTGTAACATACCTATGTGTCAAGCTAAACAAAATGACCAATCGTGATGCTAGATATTTCAAAAAGTGCATTCAGACTGTCCAAGAGGCATGGTTATGTTTCCTTTCACTATCAGTCTATAAGAAACTTAGATAACCACGCCTCTCGGACAGTCGTCATAATGTAAACAATGGCAGTGATTGGTAAATATAATGAGCAACACAGGTTTTACTATCGATGGCATGTGTCTAAATAAAATACCCACTGTTCTACCGCTTGATCAGATAGTATGCAGATGACGTCACTCAGGCCTTTGTTATTGTTTTTGCCATCCGCGTTTGTGAGTTGTTCTCACTAAACTGTATTAACCAGACTATAAAAGTTCATGGTTACACAGAGTTTGTGTGTTGGTCCGTTATACTTCCGGATGGCAATGTTGTGAACTCCTTGGCTAAGCGCATTCTATCTATAGAGAGTATGCGTTTGGCTAAGAAGCTCATAACATTGCCATCCGGAAGTATAGCGGACGAACACACAAAACTATGTGTACCCATAAACTTTTATAGTCTGGATAATACAGTTTAGTGAGAACTACTCATAAACGCGGATGGCAAAAAGCAATAACAAAGACATGAGTGACGTCATCTCCATTCTATCTACAACCGACACAGAAAACTATGTGAAAATTTAAACGTTTATTAAATGGTGAAAAAAATCATGTGATAACTAGTCACCCATTTGGCGGTATGAAATAATAAGGGCTAACCAACACCAGAGACTGACTCCATGGACCAAGCACTGCCGTCCTCTGCCGTCTTCCGGATAAAGACGTCGGTTCGTCAGAGTCAGTCTCCAGTGTGGGTAGCCCTAACGATGATCAAAGAGAAGTCGATACCATTCGCCATTCACGTTATTGTTTATAAACAACCAACTATGTTTGTCCAAGCACGTGTGAATGTGTGTCACAAATTCAATGTTTTGAATGGTCAAAAATATAATGTCCAATTACAATTACGGATTGAATGCACTTGCCATTAACATTGACACCAACAATATATGTTTTCAAGCAGTCGCTAGCTACTCTGTGCGTCTATGTGGTCTCGTGGCTTTCGGATCGGAAGGTCCCGGGTTCGAGCCTCGCTCCGCGCATAGTTGAGTCCTTGGAATAGGCTCTTTACTCACATTCTCTCACCGTACTCAGGTGTAAAATGAGTACCTGGCCGTTAAACAGTGTTGTCTTTGTCCGAAAAAATTATAATATGGCCTTACAGGCGTCATGTCCCGTCACACATGTTAAGCGTTGCTGTTGGCCAAGGGACCCCCTGTAAAGCGTTTTCAGCACGTTTAGTGGATATTGCGCTATATAAAAAGCTCAATTAAAAAAAAAGCTCAATTCACAATTTAAACAATAAGATTCCACCACAGTTGATTCGTTTGTGGAACAAAATATCTACACATGTTACACATAATATTATATTTATGTGCTGGTTGCAGTAAATCTGTTTTGCCAGTCAATCTGTACTAAATCCAAGGGCCTCCCCACAATGATGAGGGTTAATTTCAGTGGTTATATATTCCAATTATAATAATATATACAACGAATTTTCGTTGACTCAGGATGTTACAAGCCTGTGTGTGTGTGTGTGTGTGTGTGTGTGTGTGTGTGTGTGTGTGTGTGACATCAGCCTATTGTTAGTAGATAATAATCGTAAATCCTGTTGTGATAGAAATAACATTTTGTGAAAAGTGCTAAATATGAAAAAATATTTTTTTAAAACAACAACAAAAGAACTTAAAATCATAATGTGTGATTGAGTGTAAGGTGAATAATTTGACACATTGTGTGAAAAGTGCTAAATATGACAAATATTTAAAAAACAACAACAAAAGAACTTAAATCATAATAATGTGTGATTGAGTGGAAGGTGAATAATTTGACACCCTGAAGTATTCAATGTTTCTCTTACTCTTTGTCTACACATCAATTCGAGTTTATGGAGTATGGTTGTGAAACCGTTGGATTATTCATGATAATCACATGAAAGGTAAACACGTTTATTTATTTAGTTATATTGTAGACACCTTCATTGAGTAATGATGATAATAATAATAATAATAATAATAATAATAATAATAATAATAATAATAATAATAATAATAATAATAATAATAATAATAATAATAATAATGACGATGATGTTAATAATAATAATAAATATGTTTTGATTGACATGACTTAGTTTTGCCTGAGTGCTGTTGAAGCGTATACCGACATGGTGTAGATAATATGCAATAAAACATAAATTCAAAACTTGATGCAAACTATATACGTTGTAAATATAACAGTTAAAGCACGTTGTTTTTATTTGGAAACTATTATGACGTGATTCATAATCACTAGCCCGAACTATCGAGTCGGTACGAGATTTTTTTTTTTGGAAAACGATTAATTTATCTTTTACTTTGTGAGGCGTATCTTGTTTACATAGGACAGTGTAAAATCTCTAATCTTATGACGGCGGTGTTAAAGTATCTAGTATTTTTAAAGGTATGAAAGAAGAAAACTTTTTTGAAATGGCATCTATAGATGGAACGAATTCGACTTCACTCAGGTCTTTGTTATTATTCTTTGCCATCCATGTTTATAAGTAATTCTCACTAAACTGTATTAACCAGACTATAAACGCTCAAGGTTACACATGGTTTTGTGTGTTGGTCCATTATATTCCCGGATGACATTTTTGTGAGTTTCTTTGCCAAGCGCACATCATCTATACGGCCCAAAATCTATGTTCACTTAAGACAAACTGATTTTGAGGTCGACAGACACACACACACACACACACACACACACACACACACACAAACACACACACACACACACATATTTTTACAACTTTTGACAGAGGGAGACCTGCAAAAAAAAAAAAAAACAACTTGAAAAACACGCGCCATTAATTAAAAAAAATCTGACTATAGTAAGTCCTTATAGTAAGTCTTGGGTTTGATTTCCACTTTGGGCGGAGCAAAGGCTATTTGCTCTAGTTTTCTCACTATATCTACTCAAGTGATGTGTGTAGTGTGTAGCGCTGGTGAACGGCTGCATCCATTACCACCTCTGTGTTATTCTCTATTATTTGCAGATTTTTATTCGTGAATTCAAACTATTGGACTATAATTTTTATAAAGTTGTGATTTTTAGTCTTCAGTGCACCCTGTGATGATAACGTTTTATGTATTTAGTTGATCCAAATTAGAAATTCATAATCAAATTTATTTAAGACTAAAACACAAACGGAACAAATTAATTCTATCATGTAAAAAAACATACATTCAAAATAAAATAACAAGTGCCAAACGAAACTCACGTGAACTGTTCGCCACCCTGAACAAACCTGTCCCTCCAGGAAAATGCGGCCGCATCGGCATCCGATGCGGCCGCATCCTTTGGCCTTCCGCATCCAACTCCGCATCCGTCAACAAAAAGCTAAATAATTCCCACTACAATTACTCCTCCTCCTCCTCCTCCTCCTCCTCCTCCTCCTACTACTACTACTACTACTACTACTACTACTACTACTACTACTACTACTACTACTACTACTACTACTACTATTCCCACTACACAAATAACTACTACTACTACTACTACTGCTCCTCCTCCTACTACTATATTACCACAACAACTACTATTACTACTGCTACAACTACTACACCACCACCACCACCAGTACTACTACTACTACTACTACTACTACTACTACTACTACTACTACTACTACTACTACTACTACTACTACTACGACGACGACGACGACTACTACTACTATCACTACTACTGCTTTCTCTACTACTACTATTACTACTACTACTACTTCTACTATTACTACTACTACTACTACTACTATTACTACTACAACTACTACTATTACTACTACAAATACTACTACTACTACTACTACGACTACTACTACGACTACTACTACTACTACTACTACTACTACTACTACTACTACTACTATTACTACTACTACTATTACTACTACAACCACTTCTACAACGACTAATACCACTGCTACTCCTACCATTACCTCTACCACTACTATTACACTATTGTTATTATTACTACAGTAAAGAATAAAATATTGTTGTTGGAATTTCGTTTCTTTATATTTATCATTGTCATTCATGTGTATCTTGGTTTGTTTTTTTTTTTTTCCCCTAATACTAATAATTTGACCATGTAAACGTTAGCTATTTTAGGTGACATTTTTTAAATTAACCCATTCATAACACGCTACTCTGCCACAGAGGTTGGTGTAGCATGCTAAGGGTTTAAAATTAATGTTCTTTAAAATAGTGTACCTACTTCTTTCTACATTGTCAAGTAGTCTGGTATATATTTCTGCTTTTTAGTTGTTTTTAATGAAACAAAACAACTTAATGTAGCTTTTAAACCTATAAGAATTCATATTTATTGTGAAAATTAGGTTTTGGGGTTACAAAAGCACGCAAGAACATGCATAAATGTCGGATTTTTGGCATAATGTTGATTTTATGGCATAATTCATGGCATAATTTACCTTTTTTTTGGCATAATATTGGCATAATTTTGCCCAAAAAATGGCATAATTCCACGGGGACAGACAAACTGATGAAGGATCATCCTTCAAATAATTTCGAGGACCCTATTGCTACCTCAAATAGTTTCTCTCTACACTTTAGAGATAAAATATCAGGTATTCGGAATAATTTGGACAAAGAAGAGATAATGAAAGCACAAATAAATGAAACTAATGCACTTCCAGCCGGAGCAGCATTCGACGAATTTGAACCGGCCACTGAAACAGAAGTACTGTCTGCGCTGAGACAATGCTCCAAAACAACCAGCCCAATAGATCCCATTCCTTCATGGCTTGTTCTTTCTTGTGCTAATATTTTGGTTCCCGTTCTTACTCATATTGTAAATGCTAGTTTGTTTATTGGTGAGGTATCTAATAATCTTAAACATGCTATTGTCACTCCCATATTAAAGAAATCTAGCCTTGACAAAGAAGACCCAAATAATTATCGACCAGTCTCGAATCTCACCCTCATGTCTAAACTAATTGAGAAAATTGTTGCTTTTAGGCTTAACGCGTTTTTGAATGAACACAATTTGTTCTCTAAATTTCAGTCTGCTTATCGCCCCCTTTCACAGCACTGAAACTGCTCTTATTAAAATCCATAATGATATCATAAATCATTTATGTCGGAAAAATGATGATGTTATTATCATACTACTCGACCTTAGTGCTGCTTTTGACACAATAGACCATACTCTTTTAATTGACAGACTTAAGACACTATACGGATTTGGGGGTACTGTCCTTGACTGGTTTTCTTCTTACCTCTCTGACAGAATTCAATCAGTGTCTGTAAATCGACATGACTTCTCTTCTCCTTGTCCCCTATCTTTTGGTGTACCACAGGGTTCAGTTCTGGGACCCTCTTTATTCACCCTCTATATCAGACCATTAGGTGACATCATCTCAAAATATTTTATTAAGTACCATTTTTACGCAGACGACACCCAATTACTGTTTCCCATTAATATCGACAATCATCTCAATGTTATAACGGATATAGAAAATTGTATCTCTGAGATTAGTGACTGGATGTGTTGCAACAAACTCAGGTTAAATGAAAATAAAACAGAGGTGTTGCAAATTACAAGACGGGGCCTCGTGGACCTTTCCACGCTTAACCTGAATCTTTCTGATTGTGTAATTCCCATCACTAAAGAACCTGTGAGAAACTTAGGAGTTTTATTCGATACCAAATTAAACATGTCTGCCCATGTCACTAATGTAACTAGATCCTGCAATCTTTACCTTAGATCTATTGGTGCTATTAGAAGGCTTCTTGATATTGATACTACTAAACTTCTTGTAGTCTCTTTGATTCTTACCCGCCTTGATTATTGCAATAGCTTGCTCTATGGTTGTGATAATAATGTCATTAATCGACTACAAAAGATACAGAACAAAGCAGCTCGATTGGTAACGTTACTAAAAAGCGCGAGCATATAACACCGATTTTGGAGGACCTACACTGGCTACCTGTAAAGTTTAGGATTGAATTTAAAATACTCACCCATGTTTTCAATTGCTTAAACAATTCCGCTCCTGTTTACCTTCAGGAACTTATCCACCTTTATGAACCCAGTCGAAATTTAAGATCTGCTAATTTAAATATCCTAAGGGAACCCCCAAAATCGTTAGTTTTTCATGAGAAATCCTTTGACCATCATGCCCCCCGACTGTGGAACTCCATCAATATTGAAACTAAAAATAGTGAAAATCCACTTATCTTTAGAAAACGGTTAAAAACTGAGCTTTTCTGTAGGGCATATAATTTGGACTCTTAGTATGTATTTTATTATAATATATTATGTTATCATCGAATTCGTGTGGTTTTAACATGCCAGTTCTATATTTGTATATATCATACATGATGTGTTGATGTAAAGCGCCAGTGAGCAATTCCAAATTGGAACTAGGCGCTATATAAGTTCATTATATTATATTATATTATTAAGTGTAAACCTATGCCTGGACAGTAACAGCAGGTAGATAACCACGCCTCTCGGACAATCGTCTAATGTAAACAATGGCACTGACTGGTAGACACAGCAAACTCTACAGGTTTTACTATCCATGGTATGTGTTTAAGTAAAATACCGACTGATCTACCGCTTGATCAATGGAACTAACACAGAAAACTGTTTAAATTTAAACATTCATAATCTGATCGAGAAAATCGTGTGATAACTAGTCACCAATTTAGAGGTATAAAAACGATAACAATTATCAGGGAGAGGTCGATTTCATTCACGTTGCTGTTTATAAACAACCGAACTATGTTTGTCCGAGCACGTATGAGAGTGTGTCACAAATGTCATGTTTTGATTGGTAAAAAATCTACTGGTTAATACTCTTCAACAGTCCTAACGTCACTTCCTTCCTAATGACGCATGGTAACTTAGTAACACTGGCTCTAAACTATCGGAACAATGGCGGACGCCCGTATGAAATATTTCTCCGGTGAGCATAAAAGCGTATCCAGAGGGGGAAAAAAACATAAATTTGATTATGTTTTGACTTTTACACATTCTGATCACAAGGCATATGAAAAGTTCTAGCCAGCATGAAGAATAAAAAGGTAATGATTTTCAAGATGGCGGCTTTTGGGCATATACTCGGAAGAGATGAAAATATACCAGCTAATAAAGCCATGAATATTTTTTTCACCCCATCCGGACACAAGAAATATCAAGGTAGACAACCCACTTCAATTCACACTGTCCTCAATAGAGACTTAAAACGCCTTCAAAAGAACAAAGTATTAAAATCAAAGGAAGACCTCACGAAACTAGCATCCACAGCAAAAGACCGTGAACAGTGGAAGGAAATGACACGGATGATTAGAGAGGCAGCCGAGGCGTCCCGATCGGATGATTAGGCAGCGAAAGGCCTTAAGTCAGTAAGTCATATGACGTGCTCTTTTTCTTCTTCTTTTTCATTAATTTCATTGACTTCCCCACCATTAATAGTAATAATGATTAATAATGATGATGATGATGATGATGATGATGATGATATAGATGATATATATATAATAATAATAATAATAGTAATAATAAAAAAATAATAATAATAATAATAATAATAATAATAATAATAATAATAATAATAATAATAATAATAATAATAATAATAATACTTTATTCATCCAAAGGAATTTCTTTTGTACCTTGGTTTTGCTTTTATTTGTCATTTTCTGCCACTCATATTGACGGTTTCTTTTTAACAGATTAAAAGATAGTAGTTCTATACTGTATTTAATCTCTGAAGTCAACAGATTCGCTTTATTGCTCCTTTTCTATGTTTTATTCTGCCAATTTTGCCTGTATATTACTTATTCTGCCGTACTCTGGAAAAACTAATATTTAAAAATTTGGCCAGAAAACTTGTCCTTCAAATATCGATCGATTTAAATGACTCTCATCTTGGCAAAAACTCTCAAACCCGGGACCTCGGTGAAATCCCGGGTTTGACAGTATTAGCCAAGATGAGAGTAATTTAAATCGATCGATATTTGATGGACGAGTTTTCTGGCCAAATTTTTAAATATGTTTTTTTCCAGAGTACGCCTGTATTATGCGAGCCTTTTAACCAGTTAACTGCCGTACTCTGGAAAGACACGTATTTAAAAATTTGGCTAGAAAACTCCTCATTCAAATAATATCGATCAATTTAAATGACCCTTATCGTGGCAAAAAACTCTCAAACCTGGGACCTCTCTAGGTCTTCCATTGACGTCCTAGTTTGAGAGGGGTTTTTTTTCTTCCGAAACGAAGGTCATTTAAATCGATCGATTTTTTCTCGCCAAACTTTTTTAATTCGCGTTTTTTCAGAGCACAACAGTTGCCAGGTTAAAAAAACATCACACGGTTCAGTTACGATTGATAAAGAAAAGGGGAGTGGGGGTGGGGGTAGGGAGGGGAGGGGGAGAACACACAATAACCTCAAATGCAGCGATTGAAAAGATAACCGTCTCTTAGATCTCAATATGACCTAATAAATAAATGTGTGCGGATCAAGAGCAAACGACAAGTTTATTTATTATCCGGTACTACCTGTTGGTTGATAGAAAAACACACAACATTATTATTCTAAAGATCTCGTTAAACAAACAGATTCGTGACTATGTTTATTTAGTGTTGTGGCTATGATATTCTGGAAGAATAAATTAAAAGTGTTTTTTTACAGACAGAGTCATTCACTAATTGTAGCTTGTAGTTATTGAAAAGTTGTTTTTATGTGATGTGATAAACATTGATCTAAGGATGTGATGAATCGGTACATTGGTCGGTTATTTACTTTTAATTTTACACTTAAATGGTGCTGATAATTCCTCATAAACAATTCATTAGTTCGTGCAATGTGAGTGAGATAAATAACAAAGTAAAGTCGATAACATATTATTATTTTTATGTTATGGCATTGTGTATTATAACTGACTGTCAATCGGATAAGTCGTGCTGAAGTATAACTAGCTGTCGGCGTCTCATGTTTTCCTTTCCTTGGACAAGTTATTTATCATTTTTACATATAGTTCACTTTGCGGCGCTGCACTGCGGCTAACACTTGGATTGTTCTTGTTCAGGATACATCTTAAAAGACAAATTTTATTAAAAGTAAACAGAGATCTCCCCCACCCCTTTCCATTTCTCTCTCTCTCTCTCTCTCTCTCTCTCTCTCTCTCTCTCTTTCTTTCTTTCTCGCCCTCTCTTTCTCTCTCTCTCCCCCGCCCTCTCTCCTTCTCTCTTTCTCTCTCTCTCTCTCTCTCTCTCTCTCTCTCTCTCTCTATCTCTCTCTTTCTCCCCTCTCTCTCTCAAAACACTTGTTCTTTTGACAAAGGGGAAAACCTGAAACGTTCACATAATTTGTCTTTGTTAATTGCTTCCTTTTCATTTGACTACACATAGTTATTTCTTTCTTTCAGCAACAACAACGTTTGCAGTGATAATCAGAAATATAAAAGTTTAGTAGTTATCGACACTGATGAAACAACGCCCATATCAAATCCAAGTCCAATATTTTAGACTATAAATTCAATCATCTGCATTTTATAGTCTCTGACATAACACTACTTTGAGGTAGTGGTTCTTCAGAGCCACAATACCCATGGAGCCGGATTTTTATCCCGGTTTCTATAGCGTGAAACGGGCAATAGCAATTGATTGCTATCCTTTGTACAGGACGCAGTGAACCCTCGCTTGCATCAAACAACACATAGATACATTTTACTTTGGACATTTTTATTCTACCGTATTAATTTGTGAATTTTCAGTGTTTACAAGCATATGATTTTTATAACATTTCAGCAAAGGACATTTTAACAACTTGGAATTTTTATGATGGAAATCATTAATTATCAAAGGTATTTTCTACACAGCCATTTTTTTACAACCGCTTATTTTGCAAATACTATTCACCTCTTTTTATCAACATATTGGTGAACACTTCTATCTCAATATTAATAAGAACAGGCCTCGGGCAGGCAGACAGAAACAACACAACATTCTAACTGTGATTACTCATCGTCCACCCCTCCCCCACTCATACCGTGGCCTTCGTAAAGTTATGGCCTGATACTGACCAAAAAATTACGTCAAAATGCCAGTCTTTTTGCCACAAAAGAAAACAAATCGTGAGTTGTATTCAATAGCTCAACCAATGAAATAACTTGTTTCCATGAGCTCTACTAACGACAACTCACGAGACGGTGCAAAAACCTAAAAATGACGTCAAACTGCCAGTCCTTTTTGATTTCAGTATCAGGCTATAGATAGTATGCGCTTGGCGAAGAAGCTCATAACATTGCCATCCGGAAGAAAAACGGACCAACACACAAAACTGTGTGTATCCATGACCGTTTATAGTCGGGTTAATACAGTTCAGTGATCATTACTCATAAACGTGGATAGCAAAAAACAATAACAAAGACCTGAGTGACGTCATCTTCGAACTATCTATAAATTAACGATGGCTACGCTGATACTGACCAAAAATGACGTCAAAATGCCAGTCTTTTGCCACAAAAGAAAACAAATCGTGAGTTGTATTCAATAGGGAATGAGATTAGAGGAAGAGTAGCGTCCCTTGATTGGACGTCACCTTACAGAGAGAACGTCAATTTGGTTTTGAAGTGTCTCAAGCCGCTTTCTCCGGAAGCGAGGACGAGAGACGCATGCGCACAACCAACATGACGTTCTCTCTCTAATAACTTTTCCGCCGATGACGTCACAGACTATGGGTGTGGTCCAATCAAGGGACGCTACTCTTCCGCTAATCTCATTCCCTATAGTTCAACCAATGAAATAACTTGTTTCCATGAGCTCTACTAACGACAACTCACTAGGCGGTGCAAAAACCAAATAATGACGTCAAACTGCCAGTCCTTTTGGATTTCAGTAACAGGCTATAACATAACGATGGCTCCGCTCATAACCCCGTCCACCACCAACATTTGTTGTACATGACCCACAAAAATAACACGGCCAACAAGTAGCATCGTTATTGGTCTTTTAACTCTCTCCTTACCAGCCATTTTCAGAATTTTATTTTCCCCATAATGTGACACCAACCCAACACAAAAATAGTTTTTTCTTACTTAAACAGAAAAGCAACAAATACATTCTATGCATAATATTGATCAGCAACATGAACTCTGCAACACATTGTCACGTTTTTATAACTATAATAAAATATTTGTCTTTAACATGTGTGATTTACGAAAGAAATCTGAATGATAAAAGTGCTGGTTGGATCGTAACGAAAGTGACGATTTTCCTATGGTTGGTAAGGAGAGGGTTAAATGCACAGTCCTGTCGTAATAAAACGGAGGAATTAAATTATTTATCAACTGAGAAGAACTTGGATATTTACAGTAGAGACGAGGCTTTCAACGTCTGGAGACGACCCAGTTGCAACGGCATGACACCCCCTGGGTACCAATTTAGATCGTATCTAAGGAAAAATCAGCTAGAGGGTGGCATTGGCGTATTTTATAAAAAAGAAATTATCTAAACATGTAGAAATACTTGAAATGCGCTGCAAAACAATGGAGGTCATTGATCTAAGATCCCCCCCCCCCCCCTCAGAATGCAAGATCCAAGATCAACTGCATCTATCGACCGCCAGTAAACCCAAAATAAAATTACCCAATGTTAGGATTAGGAAAGAAACCCACGAGATGTTAACATTGCAACCCACGCGTCCTGGCCATTCAATCTTACTCGGGGACTTCACTTTTCATTTCGACAAGATCACAGACACTGCTAGATTGCGCGAGTCACTATCAGAGAACGACATATGCCAGATCGTAACAGTGCCAATCCACTCTGCTGGTCATATTTGAGATTGGGTAATTTTAGAAAATTCCGGGTCCCCCCAAAAAAAACCCAACCCAACGCCATCGTCGATTACCTCCCCTTTTCGGACCACTCCCTCACTTCTTTCAATCTCGACGTTTCAAAACCATGCCAAGAAATCATCACCACATCAACCAGAAACACCAAAGGTATTAATTTGGACAATTTCAGAGGTGATTTAGAAACAATACTCACTCATCAAAATTCAATGATTTCTCCAGACCAAGAGCCATTCCAAACAAGGACCGTCACCAACCCGAAGTACGTTCCGTGGTATACCTGGGACGTTAAAGAAGCTAAAACGAAGTGTCGGAAAGCAGAAAGACTGCTGAAAACATCAGGCCTTACGATTCATCGTGAGATATACAAGAACACATTTCGCGCCTGGAAGATAACAATAAAAAAGCCAAAGAATCGCATTTTCTTTCAAAATTCGAAGCTTCCAAATCCTGCAAACAATTATTTGGCATCCTTAATGATCTATTTGCACGCGGAAGATGCACTTCATTACATCTACAAAAAAGGGGGAAAAATAAAGAAACTTGCCAAAACAAATTCGACAACTTTTTTCAAGACAAAATCTATAACATTCGTTCAGAACTAGATCGGCATGAACCATCTTTAGATACAGACACATTCTTTGGTATCCCTGTTGACAACTTGAACCCAGTTTCATCCAGTTTCATAAAAGAGTTGATCACAAAAGCCCCATTAAATCTGCGACCTTGACCCCTTACCAGCACAGCTTTTGGCCAGCTCCATCGATACAGTATTACTATTCATTACATCAATCAAACATACTTTCCTACTGACTGGCGAAGTTCCATCGTGTTTTAAAAGTGCCTTGTCAAACCACTACCGAAGAAACCATCATTGGACCACAATGTATTAAACAATTATCGTCCTATATCAAATTTACCTTTTTTTTTCAAAACTTTTGGAGAAAGAAGTTCTGACACAATTATCATCTCATCTTAAGAACAACAGTTAGAAACAAAATTTTCAGTCAGCCTAGAGACAGCAACACAGTACTGAAACGGCGCTTCTTAAAATTTTTAATGACTTGTTATATAATGCCGATGCTAACAATATCAATGTGTTAGATCTTTCAGTTGCTTTTGACACCAATGTCCCTGACTAGAAAATACGTTCGGTGTAAAAGGAATTGCCCTTAAATGGTTTACATCATATTTGCAGGATCGATGGCAGACTGTCTTGGTCAATGGTGGTTCAGAGCAAGTTTTACTAAACTTTGGAGTGTTACAAGACTCTGTACTTGACCCTGTTGTTTTCACTTTATATATACAGCCCCTTTCTAGTGTGAAATCCAGATTCAATCTGAATTATCATCTTTATGCAGATGATACGCAAATTTATGATTCAGTACCTCTTAGTAATTTACAATTCTTAATACAACGAATTTCGAGACGTTTTAACGAGATTAAATCTTGGATGTATCAAAACAAGTTAAAACTAAATGCTTATAAAACTGAGATCTCGACGTGAGGAAGGCCGAGTATCCTTATACTGGCAAATAAATCAGTCATTACTCTCGGAAACAGTACAATAGAATTTTCAAATAAAGCAAAAAACCTTGGCGTCATCATTGATAAAGATCTTTCCGTGACAAGCCATTTGAATAACACCATACAATCTATGTACAAGCAAAATTCGCCATTTAATACCAAAGCATATAGCAGAACTTTTGATTAATTCCCCTGTTTTACCCAAACTAGACGATTGTAACTACCTCTGGACAAATTAAGCTAAAGTCAAAATGTGTAAATTTCAGTTTGCTCAAAATAACGCAGCCAGACTCGTACGAAATAAACAAAAATACCCGTCGTTAACTCTCCTTCTCCGCGAGTTACATTGGTTTCCAATGGAGAAAATTGGCTCGCTATAGGCTCGACTTCCGGGATGGTCTCGTGACGGTCAACCGGAATTACTCCTTTCCCCCCGATATGCCTCAAGCTCCCCCACTATGACAAGGTCGGAGATCCACGAGAGAGGACAAAGGGCGAATTACCCATCACTGCAGATTTCAAACAATAATTATGTGGTGACTTTCTCCATTATTGTGTTATTGTGTTCAAAGATAATTAAATGTTTAATACTTGATCATATTTGTTGTTGTTGGTAATATCTAGGATTTATGGTGGGAGAGTGTTCCATTCCTTGATAGTTCTTGAAAAGAAACTGGTTATTGTAGGTGTTGGTTCTGTTAGTTGGAATTGGGAACTTACTGCTATGATAATTTCTTTTGAATGTACATTGTTGTTTTGTGAAATATTGTGGTAGAGTTACTGCTGTTTTGTTGGAATGTGGAGAAGTTGGAGGCGTTTCTCTTCCTGCCCACTCTCCAGTGTATTTCACTGCAACCATTTCCTCCGGTCTCTTTGCTTGCAACGCGTGCTCTTGCAACTGAGATATTAGGACTCATTCAATGCAATACTTAAATCACATTTTATTCTTATTTGAGGATGATAATATATAATTTTTTAAAGTGACATTTTTATACAAATGTTCCACTATTTTAGTGATTTGAACTCTCAAATCCTTTTCATCCGCATCACAACAACCTAATACCGTTTTGAGGCAAAAGAAACACCTACAATAATCTAGAATAGATTTGACTGTATGAATAATAAACAGCAACTGTTTTGGTTTATTTGTCGATTTTTAGATCAGTAAAAAGAACAACATCGTTGTCTTTGATTTATCGATTTTATTTGATTTATCCGTTTTCAGTTTTCCTTGTTTTTTTTCTAGTGTATATAACGACGTGCACTTATTTACAGATCTGATAACCCAATTCATTATGGGCTCATTGTAATGCAAATCTCAAAAAGTGATACAAAATATGACTACAAGGGTAGACAGATGAAATTATTGTGGAAAATGCCTTTCCCAATGGTTTGTCGCCGAGGTGCCGAATTGCAGGTTTGATTCCTCGGACCTAGTCTAGGTTGTGTGATTAGTTCTACTTTTTTAGACCACGCCTATCCGTATTATGAAAATTATATTTCAATATATTTCAGCTACAGCCGTTGGTGACATCAAGAATGGCCAGCCTCAAGAGGAGAAAACTGTTTATGTATGCTGTCTTCTTCAGTGTTTATCTTCTTGGCGGGATTGAATATGGTAATCAAATTATTTCTTACATGTATAATGATATACGATCCTCACACTCTTGCTCTACGTGTTCTTAATCGTTGCACGAGCTTACTAGTGCGCTTGGGAAATATAGTTCGAATTCCAAAAAGCAAGGATGTAAGAAATCTTTCATTATACCCCTCAATGAACTTTGATTTCGTCAGCTTTGAATAAAAGACCTCTTCAAAAACATTTAAATAATACTTCTTTTTAAAGAATCTGATTTTTAGTGAAAATTAACAAGTAATAATCTGACGTCACAAACTATTATTGTAAACATATTATCACTACGCGTTACTATTTAGGGATAGGGGTGGAATAAAAATAGTTTTATTGCTGTGCTTGCCTTAAATAATTGTGGATATCGGGAAAAGGAATATTATGTTAGTTATATCTTTTATGTTATATCTTACTGGGAGTGCCGATAGCTTAGTTGGTATAGCACTTGCTTCACGCACACACATGCGTACATGGATCGATCACGGGCCCGTCCCCTTCCACCAAGCAGTGATTGGGTAGCCTGGTCCGTTTGATCTTGTGGAAAATTCTTTGCTACAGAATAGCATCCTATCCAAATAGTAGCAAGGAATTAATATTGTCAGTTTCATGCAGTGGAAACCGAAATAAACTCCGGCTTCGTGGGCCTCACTTTAAATTTTGTAATATGAAATTTTATAAATCACATTTCATATTTTTTTAAAACCCCCAAAAAAACTTAATTGTCTCCTGAGTCTAATAGTTGTCATCTTTAACTTATAGCCTGGCACTGACCAAAAATGACGCCAAAAGACAATCTTTGGTCATAAAAGAAAACAAATCGTAAGTTGTATTAAAATGTTCAACGAATGGAATCGCTTGTTTCCTTGAGCACCACGAACGACAATTCACTTGGCGCTGCACAAACCTGAAAATGACGTCAAAAGATAAGTCCTCGTAGGGCAATTGATAGAATGAAGTTGATGTCACTCTGGTCTTTGTTATTGTTTTTTGCCATCCGCGTTTATGAGTAATACTCACTAAACGGTAATATCCAGACTATAAACGTTCATGATCACACATAGTTTGTGTGTTGGTCCGTTATACTTCCGGATGGCAATATTATGAACTTCTTAGCCAAGCGCATACTATCTATAGATAGAATGCGCTTGGCCAAGGAGTTCACAACATTGCCATCCGGAAGTATAACGGACCAACACACAAACTCTGTGTAACCATGAACTTTTATAGTCTGGTTAATACAGCTTAGTGAGAACAACTCACAAACGCGGATGGCAAAAACAATAACAAAGGCCTGAGTGACGTCATCTGCATACTATCTATAGATAGTATGCGCTTGGCTAAGAAGCTCATAACATTGCCATCAGGAAGTATAGATAGTATGCAGATGACGTCACTCAGGCTTTTGTTATTGTTTTTGCCATCCGCGTTTGTGAGTTGTTCTCACTAAACTGTATTAACCAGACTATAAAAGTTCATGGTTACACAGAGTTTGTGTGTTGGTCCGTTATACTTCCGGGTGGCAATGTTGTGAACTCCTTGGCCAAGCGCATTCTATCTATAAAGGACCAACGCACAAACTGTGTGTATCTATGAACGTATATAGTCGGGTTAATACAGTTCAGTGAGCATTACTCATAAACGCGGATGGCAAAAAAAAACAATAACAAAGACCTGAGTGACGTCATCTTCGAACTATCGATAGATAGAATGCGCTTGGCCAAGGAGTTCACAACATTGCCATCCGGAAGTATAAAGGACCAACACACAAACTCTGTGTAACCATGAACTTTTATAGTCTGGTTAATACAGCTTAGTGAGAACAACTCACAAACGCGGATGGCAAAAACAATAACAAAGGCCTGAGTGACGTCATCTGCATACTATCTATAGATAGAACAAAGATGACGTCACTCAAGCTTTTGTTATTGTATTTTGCCATCCGCGTTTGTGAGTGATTCTCACTAAACTGTATGAACCAGACTATAAAACTTCATGGTTACACACAGTTTTGTATGTTGGACCGATATACTTCCGGATGGCAATGTTATGAGCTTCTTAGCCAAGCGCATACTATCTATAAGTTAACGTTGGCTATGGTGTAACCGTATGTTATGAGCTTCTTTGACAAGCGCATACTATCTATAGCCTGACACTACTAGCACTTATCATCGACGTCATTTTATAGGTTTGTGCAGCGTCCAGTGAGTTGTCGTTAGTGGAACTCAAGGAAACAAGCGATCCCATTGACTGAACTATTGAATACAACTCACGATTTGTTTTCGTTTGTGGCCAAAGACGTGTCTTTTGATGTCGTTTTTTTTTGGTCAGTGTCAGCGTCGCTATTATATAATTATAGCCGATAATTATAGCCTGTTATAGACGATTAGTTTTCTTTTGTGGCCAAAGACTTGTCTTTTGACGTCATTTTTTGGTCATTGTTAGGCTATAAGTTAACTATGGCTACGGTGCCAGGCTATAAGTTAACTATGGCTACGTGCTACGTTCTAATCCCGCCCCCCCCCCCCCCCCACCCATACCCTTCTCTTTCTACCACTCTTTGTATACTTCAGCGGTGATATTACCCACCCTTTGGCTGTATCTCTACAACACATACAATGCCCCAGATTACATGCTGGGGGTTGTCTTGTCCGTCTACAGTGTGGCATCATTTTTTGCATCTCCTGTCTTTGGAAGGTAAGTACCTATATACATGCGGATTCCATTTTTGTCTATCATTTTTATGCGGCTATGTGATCTAGTGGTATGACACAAGCTTTCGGATCGGAAGGTCCTGGGTTCGAGCCTCGCTTGACGCGTAGTAGAGTCCTTGGAAAAGGCTCTTTACTCACATTCTCTCAGGTGTAAAATGAGTACCTGGCCGTTAACAGAGTTGTCTCTGTCCGAAAAAAAAAATGTAATATCGCCTTACATGCGTCATGTCTCGTCTCGTCCTTCATGTTAAGTGTTGCTGATAGTCAGGGACTACTTGTAAGAGCTTTGAGCACGTTAAGTGAATATTGCCCGATATAAAAGTTCAACTTAATTTTTTTAAAACAGCTACAACGAACAAAAAATCAAAAGTACTTATTTTGGATATGTAGATCATTGAACAAACAACGCCAATTTTAATCCCCTTCTATTCTGTTCTACAAGATTTGTGATAAAACAGCTACAACAACAAACATAAAATCAAAAAACAAAAAAAACAAACTTATTTTGGGTATGTAGACTATTGAACAAATAAAGCCTGATTTAATCCCCTTCTATTCTGTTCTACAGGA
>NC_088363.1:34032832-34100332 GCF_034508935.2 Berghia stephanieae
TTTGTTGTAGGTGTTAAGGAGAGGGTTAAACCAATTTTTCTCTTCAAATTTATGATTTGTTGTTTTGTCATCGGGATAAAGGTTAGATAACTCTTGCAGGTTTTTTTTAAGGATTGTCAACCTTTCGGGTTATCCTAATGTCCTTTTTCATGTTTGTTTCTTCTTCAGCTTTTTATGGCATTCATGTGGTTGATATTGATTGCTGTTGTCTTCATCTGGTACGAGGAGCCGTTTGATATTTTCAAGGAAGAGAAGAAAGAGCAGGATCTGGAAACATCTGATATGTCTGATATGAATTCAAACAAGCAACGTGAGACAATGTGTTTGTCACATACATTATGATTGGTTTTGATAAGGCTTCTTATACTGATGATGGTGATGGGGATAATGGTGAAGATGATGGTGCTGCTGCTGATGATGATGACGATGATGATGATGAGGATGATGGTAATGATGATGATGATAATGATGATGATGATGATGATGATGATGAGGATGAGAATGATGATGATGATGATGATGATGATGATGATGATGATGATGATGATGATGATGATGAGGATGATGGTGATGATGATGATGCTGCTGCTGCTGATGATGATGATGATGATGATGATGATGATGATGATGATGATGATGATGATGATGATGATGATGATGATATTATGATGATGATGCTAATAATGATAATGAGAATGCGGTATTGAAATTAATGATGATGGAGATGATAAGGACGGTGATCAAGATAGTGTGATAATAGAAATGATCGTAATGGCCAGTCTATCCCGGTATTGAATGGTAAAATCGACACTATCAATTGTTTGCTAACCTTTGGATAGGACCCTAGTCTATCTCAAAGTACTTCCCATCAGATCTACCAGTCCCAGCTACCCAATCACTGCTTGGTGAACAGGTAAGGAGAGTGAATCTTGACTTCACCAGGATTGATCACGGTCCTTTTGCATGTGAAACGAGCCTTACCAACTGAGCTATCAGAATCCAATTCTGATTAATTTGTTAATTATGGTGTTCATACCAATGTCTGTTGCAACAACAGGTGATCTGTACGATGACGTCAAGCAACAGCTGGATATTACTACGTCCAGTGTGAAAGATAATGGATTCATCAACAACAGAATATGCTCATCGGAATTCAACGATGACTATAAACAAGAAGTGATGCAGCAATGCGAGATGTCCGGAGATAAACATGATAAAGATACTAGGAAATTAATTGACGATTCTCTCTCAATTTCTGATACATCAGATGGAATGTTGAGTTCTACTAATTTTCAAAATGTAAGTATTTTCTGTTTATTTTGACTTACTTGACTTAAGCGTCCTGGCTCCTAGCGAAGCATAGGCCCTCAACAGCACTCTTCCATCTTCTTCTGTCTTGGCACAAACCTTTGCCTCACTCCATGTAAGATTGGAGACACACAAATCTGGGTGAAGGCTTCTCCTCCAAGTCTGTTTTGGACGACCTTGTTTCCTCTTGCCCTGTGGGTTCCATACAAGAGCCTGTTTGGTTATAGTACAAGGATCTTTCCGCAGGGTGTAGCCAACCCATTGCCACTTTTTGCGTCTGACCTGGACATCCATTTGCTTTTAGTTTGTTCTTCTCCAAAGGTCAGTGTTTGGCACTTTGTCAAACCAAGTTTCTATTTATTTTACGGATGATAAAAAGGAAGAAAAAAAGTCATAATGGCCAAGGAGCTGGAGTTCATTTAGGTTTCTGTAGTTTCAAACAGTCATTAACAATTGTTTGTAACCCTTTGGTTAGGATTTTAGTCTATTTTAAAGTACTTTTCACAAGATCTAACAGACTCGGCAGCTAATCATCGTTGGGTGGACATGGCAGCCACAAATAATCTCAATTGCTTTTTGGATAGATATTTGGCCATCTGAATGTGAGATAAGCTTCGTATATTTGAGCTATTGGGATACCCAACATTTATTTTTGGACTCATGGAGGGTCTGCAAAAGTAGCAGAAAAACTATATTATTTGTTCAACCTCTAAGGGGATTTTCCAAAGGAAGACTGAAATAATCCAGGCATCATCTTCTGTAAATTGAGCTAGGGTGAGGTGACTTAGTCAAGGCCACACAGAGTATTGGCTGGGTGGGGTTCCCGACCTCCCATAGTGGGCAGGGAAGTACTTGCTGTGTCTGTTTTCCAATTGCTTTCTGTCTTTGTCTTGGGATGAGATTACTAAGTTTTGTTCTGACCCTGGTCGGAGTCCTTAGCTGGGAGGGAAACAGTTGAAGGTATAGCTGTAGTTTGGAGAGGTTAGAATATTTTGTCTTGTAAATCGTCTCTCTGTTATGTACTGTTATTTTTTTAATTTTTAACATTTGATTTGTAAGCAATTGAGTGTGTTCCTCTTAGTGGGATTTTTGTAGTGGTGTCTGGGAGAGACTTTTGGGTAATCTCAAACTAATTAACTGATAGTGTGCTCTTGGAATCTACATCTGTCCCCTATTTGTACCATTCTTCTTTCTCTTAATTGTTTCTCAAGTACTTTTAACATTTAGAATGCCTTTACTATCGTATTTTCTTCCTTTTTACTGCCGCTGATATGACCGGAATATGTTGCAAGCGCCGTAAAACCCTTAAAACAACAACAAAAACAAACAAACAAACAACAAAGTATTGGGGAATTGAAGCAAAGATCACATCACTCTATCATGCAGTCCTCTATTTTGCATTTGTTCCAAACGTAGGCTTCTAAGCTCATGTAGCAATTTTAGAACTCAGTCAGAATTCCTAAAACAATATTGTAAAGATTCTCTATGCTTTTGTACTCTGAAAAACAAACAAAAAAACAAAAAACAAAAAAAACAAAAAAAAAAAAAAAAACAACAAAAAAAGACCCACGTATTTAAAATTTTGACCAAAAAATCGTCCTTCAAATATCGATCGATTAAGATGACCCTCATCTTGGCAAAAACTCTCAAAACTGGAACTTCGCGAAATTCCAGGTTTGAAAATTTTTGACAAGATGAGGGTCTTTCAAAAAAAAAGAACGAGCTTTGATATATGGCGATATCCACTAACCGTGCTCAAACCTCATTAAAAAGGGTCCCTGACCAACAACAACCCAAAACCTATAAAACAAAACGAAACATGACGCCTGTTTGGAGAAAATACAATTTTTCTAAAAGAGAAAATGTTGTTAACGGCCAGTTACTCATTTTCAAATATCGATCGATTAAGATGACCCTCATCTTGGCAAAAACTCTCAAAACTGGAACTTCGCGAAATTCCAGGTTTGAAAATTTTTGACAAGATGAGGGTCTTTCAAAAAAAAAAGAACGAGCTTTGATATATGGCGATATCCACTAACCGTGCTCAAACCTCATTAAAAAGGGTCCCTGACCAACAACAACCCAAAACCTATAAAACAAAACGAAACATGATGCCTGTTTGGAGAAAATACAATTTTTCTAAAAGAGAAAATGTTGTTAACGGCCAGTTACTCATTTTACACCTGAGTAGGGTAAGAGAATGTGAGTAAAGAGTCTTTTCCAAGGACTCAGTTATGCGCCAGGCGTGGCTCGAACCAATAACCTGCCGATTCGAAAGCGAGTGGCATACCACAAGACCACATAGTCGCAATCAATTTTAATTTTCTTATCTTATTTCATCTTATTTACTAAAGGCTTAATACAGAAATTATCCTTTAATTGCCTTATACAATAGTTTATAGTTACAGAATATCATATAGCTTGCATTGTATCATTCACAGACAGTTTTACAAACTTTGAATGTAAGGAAAAATGTATCAATACGACAATGTAAAATCGAAAAATACAATCATAGAATACAGGTAATTGAAAATTGGTCATGGATGAATGAATCATAAATGTACAACGTTCATTGTACAATGGAATATTGATGATAATCGTGAAAGCAACAATAGTAATAATCATACATAAGTCTCTGATGAATTATTATGATTTAACATTGTTTCAGATGTCATTTTAATCAATTGATATTTGATGGATGAGTATTCTGGCCAAACGTTTAAATCTTACATTGTTTTTTTTTTACAGTCTGTCAGTATTGCCTTGACTTATTCAAAGCGTACAGCTATGATGTGGTCTTTTGGTAGGACACTCGCTTTCGGAGCGGAAGGTCTGGATTCGAGCCTCGCTCAGCGCATAGTTGAGTCCTTGGAAAAGGCTCTTTACTCACATTCTCTGTCGGAAAAAAATTGTTATATCGCCTAACTGGCGTCATGTCTCGTTCTACATGCTGCATGTTGCTGTTGGTCAGGGACCCTTTGTAAAGCGCCTTGAGCACGTTTAGTGGATATTTAAAATAAACAACAACAACCCCCCCCCAATAAAACTTGAGCCTTTATATAGCGTAATATCCACTAAAGATGCTCAAAGCGCTTTATGGCTCTCTATATAAAAGCTCAATTAAAAAAAAAAATAATTTACTGATTTTTAACCTTTTTATTGTTGTGAATCCATCACTGTTTGTACATACAGTCTGTAAATGATGATGGCCTCAAGGATGACTCTCCACGTATAGACGACCTGGTTGCAAAGGAAGGACTACTTGGTTTCTTGTACAAAGGTAAATAGTTCCATCCTGTATTATTCCATCCCTCTTCCTAACATAGAAACAGGTAATGATATCAAGTTTACAATAATGATTTGGGATGTCAGATTATCAAACGTTGAATTTCACTAAAATTAGATTCGTTTTTGAAAAACGAAATATCATTTAAATACTTTTGAAAATGTCTTTTACTCATAGATGACGAAATTGAAATGGATTGAGGGGTAGATAAAATGAAAGATTTCTTACACTTTTGCGTTTTGGAATTCGAACTTTGTTCACAACGCGCAATCGCAAACTTGTGCAGCGGTTGGGAACACGTCCGGAATTCCAAAAAGCAAGAGTTAAGGGCTAACCCGCACCGGAGACTGACTCCGACAACGCGGCACTGCCGTCCTCTGTCGTCTTCCGGATAAAGACGTCGGGCACGGACAAACTACTAAAATAAAGAGAAGAGCCGCTAGACCTATCTCTCCCAAGCTCGAAAAAAAAAAAAAAAACCGGCAGAGGACGTCGAGTGCTTGGCATGGGTAGGTCGAGAGGCTCTTCTCTGTATTCTTAGACGACAGAGGACGGCAGTGCGGGTCGTTTCCGGTGTGGGTTAGTCCTTAGAGTCTTATATTCATGAATGTCAAGGGTTCCTCAGATGCCACCTACTCAAACTATATCGATTGCAGTTGAATTCTGATAACGTCAACACTGCCAGAACTGAATAGATTGGTTGACTTTAAGCAAAGGTTGATTTTATCCGTCACCAATGAAACACACTTAGATAAAGAACAGAAAATTTTGGGGATAACAAGGAATGTGGTTTAAGCAAAAGAGTGTTGATTTTTTGCGGATTCAACTGTACCTGACAGTTATTAGTAATTATTCAGCTCTGCCACTTATAAATATTTCAATTTTTGATTTTTAAATTAAAACATATCTTTTTGTTTAAGAAGTATGTATGCGGAAGGATATTTTGGGAATCAAAATTTTTAATCCATATTTTGATTACTAAATTATCGAAGAATTTTTAATTGGTGAAGGAAGTACTTAAAATAAAGAAGCGGTAGCGTAATATTTACTATGTTTCACTGGAGTAACTTTGTTTAACTGGTGGGCAGAGTGGCTCAGCAGTATGACCTTTGCTTGATACCCGAAAGACACCGAGTTCGACCGTAGCCATCGTTATGTTATAGCCTGACACTGAAATCCAAAAGGACTGGCAGTTTGACTTCATTATTTGGTTTTTGCACCGCCTAGTGAGTTGTTAGTAGAGCTCATGGAAACAAGTTATTTCATTGGTTGAACTATTGAATACAACTCACGATTTGTTTTCTTTTGTGGCAAAAGACTGGCATTTTGACGTCATTTTTTGGTCAGTGTCAGGCCATAACTTTACGAAGGCCACGGTTCGACTGACCGCTGGGCTGTGTTGCCTTGAGCAAGTACCTCGCCTTAGCTCACTGCGGCGCCTGGGTTATTCCAGTTTCGCCTTGGGATCGACTCCAAAGACAAATTTCCTCTAGTGGATGAATAAAAGGAATTTATTATTTTTATTTTTTATTTATATATCTATTTATTTATTCATTCATTTATTTATTAATTGGCAATGAAGACAGATTAACGTTGAATCTCCTACTTTTTTTCTTCTTACAGAATACATGAAGGACAATGTGATTGCCATTTTAAATCTTCTTTTTTGTGCCATGTTTTCACAGATTTCTCTTGAGGTAAATGAAATAAATGAATAAAGAAATAAATATAAATAAATAAATAGATAAATTAATTAATAAATAAGTAATAAATTAATAAATAAATAAAATTAGCATTTATATACCGCTTTTAAAAGAGTTTACCATGCTTAACGCGCTTCACAAGGTTTTATTTATTTCTCCAGAACCAATAGTCTTCAACAGTCGTATTGTCACTTCCTTCCTAATGACGTATGGTAACTTAGTAACACTGGCTCTAAACTATCGGAACAATGGCGGACGCCGTATGAAATATTTCCCCGGCGAGCTTAAACGCGTATCCAGAGGAAAAAAACCCCATCAATTTGATCATGTATTGACTTTTACACATTCTGATCACAAGGCATATGTAAAGGGAATGAAAAGTTCTAGCCAGCATGAAGAATTAAAAGTAATGATTTTCTTTGTTTAGAACCAAGATGGCCGCCGTTGCCGGGCGCGTGACATCAGACTATTGAATCCAATTGACCGGCGGGTGGTCGATATTTTTTCCTGACCCCCCTGTTCACCCAGAAGTAATTGGGTAGCTGAGTCTGTTAGATCCGGGAAATGTAATTTTGCAATAGACTAGCGACCTATCCAAAGGGTAGTAAGCAATTTATGTTGTCCATTTCACACAAAAGAAACTGGATAAGAAACTGGATATTGTCTTTGACCACATAGCCGCACATGGCATATTAAATTGATTTAATACCACTTCCCCCTCTCTCACCCCTTCCCACCCGTCACCCCCACTCTGTGCGGCTATGTGGTCTTGTAGTATGACACTCGCTTTCGGATCGGAAGGTCCTGGGTTCGAGCCTCGCTCGGCGCATAGTTGAGTCTTAGGAAAAGAATCTTTTCTCACATTTTCTCACCGTACTCAGGTGTAAAATGAGCACATGGCCGTTAACGGCGATGTCTCTGTCGGAAAATATTGCAATATCGCCTAACAGGTGTCATGTCTCGTTTAATATGTTACATGTTGCTGTTCGTCAGTTAGCCTTTGTAAAGTGCTTTGAGCACGTTTAGTAAGTATTGCGCTATATAAAAACAAACAAAAAAAGCTCAACTATTCCCATTTCATTGGCACCCACAGGCAATGTGTACTCAAGTGTCCCTGGAATATTTGGATTTTGGAGAGATGGAAAACAGTATATTGTATTGTCTGTGTGGAGCAGAGGTAGGTGTGATATAGATTAGAGCTGAGCTGCCTACTTCAAATTACAAAAATTCGTAGTCAAATAGCTTAAGAAATAAACAATTTGCTTTCAACATGATTCAAAAAAGGTCCAAAGTCCTGAATAAATAGTATGCGCTTGGCTTAGAAGCTCACAACATTGCCATCCCGAAGTATAACGGACCAACGCACAAAACTCTATGTAACCATGAACCTTTATAGTCTGGTTAATACAGTTAAAGTGAGAACTACTCATAAACGTGGATGGCAAAAAGCAATAACAAAGACCTGAGTGACGTCAACTTCATACTATCTATAGATAGTATGCAGATGACGTCACTCAGGCCTTTGTTATTGTTTTTGCCATCCGCGTTTGTGAGTTGTTCTCACTAAACTGTATTAACCAGACTATAAAAGTTCATGTTTACACAGAGTTTGTGTGTTGGTTCGTTATACTTCCTGATGGCAATGTTGTGAACTCCTTGGCCAAGCGCATTCTATCTATAAAAGGTTCACATAGTATTGTGTGTTGGTCCGTTATACTTCCGGATGGCAATGTTGTGAGCTGACCTAGTTTTCATTGACAAGTCGTATAAACAAAGAGTGAGTGGTTTTCAGCGGTGAGCAGAAAAATAGCAGTTATAACACTGTCTTCGGTATTGTCTTTACTCTATTTGTTTACAACGGTGTAGATATAGATAGTTCTAAGATGACGTCAATCGGGCCTTTGTTATTGTTTTTGCCATCCGCGTTTGTAAGTTGTTCTCACTAAACTGTATTAATCAGACTATACGAGTTCATGGTTACCCAGAGTTTGTGTGTTGGTCCGTTATACTTCCGGATGGCAATGTTGTGAACTCCTTGGCCAAGCGCATTCTTTCTATATGAGGTCTGACATCCGAAACCATTTATGGGCCTAGTTTAACCTTGTTGTAATGGACAATATTTTGCGTCATTTTTTGAGAGTTCCGTTACAACAATGAGCCCACAATAAATGGGTGATCAGACCTGCAAATAATTACACGTCGGTTTACAATGTTGTACTAACTTCCGTTGACCGGGTAGAGAGTGGAAGGTCAGAGGTGACAAATTCCGGTCCCACATTTTAAACTATTTTTTCCCCAATATCGCAAATAACCATAATCCTCTCCTCTAAGTCAAATTTTAATATAGAAAAGGGACTTAAAATTCTAATTTTTATTTTTAAAAGGAAACATTTTTTAATTTGGATATTTTATTTTTACAGATTCTCATCGTCTACATCATGGTCACTATATTGAGTAAATACGTAGCGGACAGGAACATGATTCTATGCGGAGGTGTCCTCCTTCTAGCCTCGGATTTAATGCTTCTTTTTGTTTTACCAAGTGCACCCAAGCGTAAGTGTTTGAAATTTAACCTTCAACAATTATTTTTACCCGACGTATATATATATATATATATATATATATATATATATATATATATATATATATATATATATATATATATATATATATATATATATATATATATGCAGGTCTGATATCCGAACACAAGTAGGGGCCTAATTTAGCAATGTTGTAATGGGCAATATTTTGCGTCATTTTTTGTTTTCCATTACAGCAATGAACCCAAAATGGATTTGATTATCAGACTTGCAAAAAAAAAAAAAAAAATGCACGTCGTTTTTACCCTATTTCAAAAATGTATTTATTGTTTGTCATCGACGTTTAAGTGGAAGAGGTTTTGTGGTCTGGTGGTATGACATACGCCTTCAGATAGGAAGTGTCATTCGTTCGAGCCCCGTTCTTTGAAGCGCACAGTTGAGTCCGTCTTGGAAAATGCTCTTTACTAACATTCTCTCAACATACTCAAATGTAAAATGAGTACCTGACCGTTAACAGTGTTGTCTCTGTCGGAAAAATTGTAACATCGCCTAACGAACGTGATACCGTTCCTAAGTATCTAATCTCACGAGCGATATGACGCAGACATACTGTCTATGGGCTTTCAGATCACGTACGCTTCCATCTACTTTATCTTATCCTATGATACAGATAATATATTATGTATGAAGACAAGGTCAGAAAAAAAAATAGTAGTTTTATATTTAACATTTTAATCTAAAATTAGTAAATGATTTAAAGAATGCTGATCAAATTAACAAAAAATACAATTTTAGATAAAGATTTTAATTTTTTAAAATGTGGATTTGATTTTAGATATTAAATCACCGAACTTTTTATTGTTCAAGGCTTACAAAATATTTTTTATATGGAATATTGGGAGGTAACTCTTTATTTGATAGTGATATCACTGACGGCTGCGTTAGTTAAATGAATAGAGAAATTTCAGAATTTGCGGAGAAATTAAGGCTAATACGAACACACAGTCGTCTATTTTGATTATTTTACCACTGTATTGTGGAAATTAACATTGATCGAGACAAATCTTTTGAGTCATCAACTTTGATCAGTCCGATAGATTATTAATACTTGATAGAATCAAGAGAGATTTTCAATGACGTCATCCTCTTTTGTTGCGGGGATGTGCTAGAATTTGTAGAATCAATTAGGCCTATAAACTCGCAATGAGAACCAAAAGAGACTCATGATTACGCCTGTCACATATTCTAAATAATTATTTGAATCAACGGGAATTGTAATCAACCCATAATTTAAGAAAGGTTTGCAAGTTACTCTTATATCAATCTGTGAAAAATTGTTTTAGAATTTTTAGATTTGCCAGTAATTCTGTACTCGATAATAAACATTTGACATTTGCTGTACGGAACACTGTTGATCCTAAAACCCCTTTTTTTAAAGAATAGATTTTCAAAGTACAAAAAATCTCTTGATAACAAAAAATGGAGTGAGTAGAGAAGTGCATCGGACAATAAAGAATAACTATTTTGGCAGTTTGAGGTCAAGTCACAAACACCACAAAAGTTTATTGGCGAGTTAGCAGTTAAGCAATGAACTCTTTTCTCTATACAAATATAGATAGTTGATTATGACGTCACTCAGGTCTTTGTTATTGTTTTTTGCCATCCGCGTTTATGAGTAATGCTCACTGAACTGTATTAACCTGACTATAAACGTTCATGGATACACACAGTTTTGTGTGTTGGTCCGTTATACTTCCGGATGGCAATGTTATGAGCTTCTTAGTCAAGCGCATACTATCTATAATGATGCTATAGATACTATGCACTTGGCTAAGAAGCTCATAACATTGCCATCCGGAAGTATAACGGACCAACACACAAAACTGTGTATCCATGAACGCTTATAGTTAGGTTAATACAGTTCAGTGAGCATTACTCATAAACGTGGATGGCAAAAAAACAATAACAAAGACCCCATTGACGTCAACTGCATACTATCTATACGCTTAGGTAATTTACTCACAACATTCAGTAAGTCTGATATAACATACCAACACGCAAAACTATGTGTAACCTTGGTCATTTATAGATAGAACGAAGTTGACGTCTTTGTTATTGCTTTTTGCCATCCGCGTTTATGAGTAATCCTCACCAAACTGTATTAACCAGACTATAAACGTTCAAGGTTACACATAGTTTTGTGTGTTGACTGTTGCACTTCCGGAAGGCAATGTTGTGAGCTTCTTAGTCAAGCGCATAAAATTTCGTACCATCTTTAGATCTATTATTATAATCTTCATGGTTAGAGAGTAGAGGCCAAAATAAAGGGATAAGGTCAGGAAACGGCATTGACCTTTTCACAAATGTTTATCAACATAAATAAGTGCTTGCTCCACTCACTTTTCCAAAAAGTTCTTGGGAGAGTGGACTGCAAGGTGGTATCAAGAGGGCTAGGCGCTAGGCAGGGTTGGTGGGTTATTATTTTTCATTAGCTTGATATCGTTGTTGATGATTGATGTTGTTACAGATGACCGGTCCAGAAACCTGTTGCCCATGTCGATATCCATTGCAATTGATGTTCTCAGTTTGCCTTTCTTGTTAGTGTGTGCCACGTCACTTTACTCCAAAATGACACGCAGAGAGACTCAAGGTAACATTCACATTTCAATTGATGTTCTCACTTTGAGCAGTGGCGTGGCATGCTTAATGTATAAGGTGGTGGCAGAATCAAATGAAAATGACTTAATGCATGCTATATTTGTAAATACAAAGGAAAGAAAACAAATTAAAGAAAAGACTTACTCAAATAATTAAGAGGTGGTATATACCATTTCTGTTTTATTTTTGAAAAATGCTGTGATCCATATTTAAAAGATGGATGCGGTGCCAGGCACCAAATCAACCACTGTAGCCACGCCTCTGTGTTTGCCTTTCTTGTTAGTGTGTGCCACGTCGCTTTACTCCAAAATGACACGCAGAGAGACTCAAGGTAACATTCACATTAAATTTGTGTATGCAAATAAAATCCCGTTGGATACGTACAATACATTTCTTACCTTTTTTTTGTCACTGCTGCTAAGTTTTCACATAAATACTCATTATCAGATAGTTTCTTTTCAACCAAGACTATGTGGTCTTGTGGTATGACACTCGCTTTCGGATCAGAAGGTCCTGGGTTCGAGCCTCGCTTGGCGCATAGTTGAGTCCTTGGAGAAGGCTCTTTACTCACATTCTCTCATCGTACTCAGGTGTAAAGTGAGTACCTGGCCGTTAACAGCGTTGTTTCTGTCCCCCCAAAAAAATGTAATATCGCCTCTGGACCCTTTGTAAAGCGCTTTGAGCACGTTTAGTGGATATTGCGCTATATAAAAAAAAGCTCAAAGCTCAAGACGTTCATGGAGTCAGAATACATTCCAGTTCCTCTTGCATTGAACGGACAGCAACAATCCTTCACCCACTCACCCACTCACTCACTCGCTCACTCACTCTCTCACTCCCGGGTGGGGTTCCTGACCTCCCATCGTGGGCAGGGAGATACATACTGTATCTTCTATCCCCCTATAGCTGTTTTCTAATTTGTCTTCTGTCTTTGTCTTGGAATGAGATTACTTGGTTTTGACCTGGACGTGCCGGAGTCCTTGGCTGGGAGGGAAACAGTCAAATGTATAGTTATTGTTTTTGGGAGATGATTTTTCCCCTTGTACATCATCTTTCTGTTATGTATTATTTTTTGAATTTATAATGTAGTATTTGAGTGTATTCCTCTTAGTGCGATCCCTGTGCTCATGTCTGGATGAGACTTTTATGGGATCTCAAACTATTCACAATGATAGTATGCTCTTGGAATCTACACCTATTCCCTATTTGAACAATTCCACTTTGTCTTACTTCTACAATAGTAGCACATCTAGCGGGTAATCAAAAGGCCTGAAGTTCAATCCCTAGTCCAGCGGGCAGATTAATTGGGATGGTTATTATTATGTATTCATTATTACATAATGAAAATAAGGAAAAAGGGAGATGGTGGCTACGATGTATTTATTTTATTTCCTTGATGGGATCAACCGGAAATCATAAACAAATAACTCGTAGTGATTCATTAACACCCATAAACAATAACTCGTAGTGATTCATTACAGTTATTTTCTTTTATTTTTCTCTATACTTTGTTTGGCATTGATTTACACACACTTATCTGATTTTTATCTTACACATAGCTAAATTTAATCAGTAACTGGTATGGCACTCGCTTTCGGATTGGAAGGTCCTGGGTTCGAGCCTTGCTCGGCGCATAGTTGAGTCCTTGGAAAAGGCTATTTATTAGTCACATTCTCTCACCGTACTCAGATGTAAAATGAGTACCCGGCTGTTAACAGCGTTGTCTCTGTCGGAAATTCTTTTTTGCAATATCGCCTATGAGGCGTCATGTCTCGTCCTACGTGTTATGTGTTGCTGTTGGTCAGTGACCCCCTGTAAAGCACTATGAGCCCGTTTACTGGATATTGCCCTATATAAAATCTCAACATTTTTTTTTCTAAAGAAGAAAAATAGGGAGAAAATTGTATGTTATTATTATATAATATTATCATCCTCAGGATTAAGCCAAGGTCTGCGCTATGCCATTGCGGGTCTTGGTACCATCTTGGCTCCGATGTGGGCGTCATCTGTTGTGTCAAAACCTTACCTGGTGCTTGGTGTTCTCGTGGGCATTCAGACTATGGCTGTGGTAAGTTGACGGATTAAGATGAAAACATGTTGAAATATTATTGGTTTGGACTGGTGTGTGTGTTGTATGTGTGTGTGTGTGTGTGTGTTGTGTGTGCCTGTGCATGTGTGTGTGTGTGTGTTTGTGTGTATGTACCAAGCCCTGCGCTATGCCAAAGTGAGTCTTGGCACCATCTTGGTTCCAATATGGGCTTCATCTGCTGTGTCAAAACCTTACCTAGTGCTAGGTGTTCTCATGGGCATTCAGGCCATGGATGTGGTAAGTTGACGGGTTGAAATTCTGATAGGATGGGATATTCAGACCGGCCTTGTACTACAAATTATTCGTAAAATTACAAACGTTTCGGCCCCAGCAACAGAATTGCATTTGCGTCCTTGATTCAATAAATTATGTTTGAAAGGAAAGTTTAGTTCCAGAGAACCTAAATTATACAAATTGAGTTTTAAGTTGAGTTTTTAATATAGCTCAATATCCACTAATCGTGCTCAACGAGCTAGACAAGGGGTTCCTGACAAACAGTAACACATAACATGTAGAACGAGATATGCCGCCTATTAGGAGATATTGCAATTTTTTTTCCGACAGAGACAACGCTGTTAACGCCCAGGTGCTCATTTTGCACCTGAGTGCGGTGAGAGAATGCGAGTAAAGAGCCTTTTCCAAGGACTCAACTATGCGCCGAGCGACGCTCAAGTCCAGGACCTTCCGATCCGAAAGCGAGTGTCATACCTCTCGACCACATAGCCTCATGGCCTTGGAATAATTTTTTTGGATCATACAGAGAGCGTATTATTTATTTCTAAAGTAATTTATAGTAAAGTTTCTTTATTTTTCTCATGGAAACTACAAATTTATTATTTTTAATTTCAAGTTGGCAGCTCTGGAAATTGGTTTAGAATGTGACGTATGTTCGGTACAAGATGGTGCAGAGAAAAGATGAATCATAGACGTGATGAGATTTTAGTTTGTGTATCGCATCGCTACTTTCACGAAGCAGAGAGAAAACAAATCAGTTTGATCTACATCTGTTTCCTATTTGAACAAATTCCCCTTTGTCCTACCTTTTCTCGGATGCTTTAATTGTAATTCTAGAACGTTTTACTATCCCATTTTCTTCCTTTTTATTGGCGCTGATATGACCGTAATATTTTGCAACCGTCATTAATCACACAAATATTATGAGGATCAATCATCTGCATGACTTCTTATAGTCCAGTTGGTCTTTACCAACAGTTGCCTCACAAGCAAAGGAATTGAACTTAATCTCCGCCGTCCACCCTGCAGTGTTTGGTTAGCTGGGTGTTTTAAATTTGGCAGATAGTACTTTATCGCAGACTAGCATAATATCAATACTATTCTAAAGAATGTACTTGTTACTTTCCGTTTAACGTTACAGAAATTGGGATCTTTTCCATCTCCATAGGCCATCTGGTTTTACGGCTTTGAGTACTCTCGGCTCTTCTACTTCCCTTTACTAGAACCGTTTGATTTCTAAGTCGAATTTTTCACGACGTGCTGTCGCACATTCTGCTCTATCTGTGTGGAATACTCTTTCAGCAGAAACCAGACAACGTAATTCTATGTCCTCCTTTTAAGCCTCTTTGTAGACAGAGTAGGTACTTCATTTCAGTTTTCTGTGAGTTATTTTATTGAATAATATATATGATCTCGTGTGTATATAATATGTGGAAAGGGGTGCTATAGAAATTATTATTATTATTATTATTATTATTATTATTATTATTATTATTATTATTATTATTATTATTATTATTATTATTATTATTATTATTATTATTACTGATAAACTCTTAAATAATGCCTCTTGAAACAAAAATGTAAAAAAAAAAAGAAGAGAAACATGCTAGTTGTTGCCAAATTTAAACTATCTTTTATTTTGTTAATCTTTCACAGGTTCTGTGTCTGTTGTCTTACAAACGATTGAAAGGGTTGGAACTGGAGAAAAGCGACACAATTATCTCGACCCCAAAATCTACCGACTGTGAAAAACTGAGCGGATCTGACCTTTCCAATTGTCCAGCTAACAGCCCAGATTCTCATTCAAAATACGGTTCCGTCGATGGCACAGATTCATTTGCCTGTAGATATTCCACGCTGAAAGCCCAGGAAGACTCATAGTTTTTGTTGTTGTTTTTTTTAAAACCCAAAATAGAAACTCTGTTCTTATTCACATATATCAACTATATAAAACGTGCATTTATATTGCTTATAATATCTGGGGTTTTTTTCTCTTCGTTACAGTACTCGCTGAATTATAGCACGGTGAATTCCAGCACGCCCCGCAAAACGGCACGCTTGAGCTGGGTGACCTAATCGTATCTATAATAAGTCGTTACCTTCCATGAACAAAGGATTTTGGCACGCTCGGATTCCAGCACGCTTTTTGGCTTCTCCCAAGAGTGTGACAGAATCCAGCATGCACTGTATGATCATTACGCTTAGCAATGCTTCGTATAGCTGTTCATCAAGGAGCAAGATGGAGCCATAGTACAGGGTGTCCACAAAGTCTGGGTACATGTCATACTTCCCCATCTATTTATATTTATTCATTTATGCTATAGATTGTGGAAATTTAGCTGAATGATGCTTTTCTTCACGGAAGAAGAGGTCATGTACATTTAAAATACTATTCATTTACATCCCAATCGAATAAGATAGAGTTTTTAAAGAAGAATTTGTACTATTACCATGTACCTCGTCTTTATTGACACCTTGTATTTCCATTTTTATTCATAACATCGAGCCATGGGGTGCATAAGGCACTGAAGACCTCCAACATTTCTGTCTGTCGGCGACATGCACACCGATTTTGTTCCAGGTTAGGCCTGACTCGTTAAGTTATTTCTTTATCGATGGATTTTCTGCACGCCTCTTTGGTCTGTCTGCCTCTCTGTCTTTTGCCATCATCCACTGAGTGCCTCCCATAGTGGGCAGGGAGGCACTTACTGTTGTCTTCTGACCCCTATATATGTTTTCCAACTTGTTTTCTGTCTTTGTCTTGGAATGATATTACTTGGTTTTGTCCTGGCCCTGGCCGGAAACCCTGGCTGTGAGGGAAACAGTCAAATGTATAGTTAGAGTTTTGGGAAATTATATATTTTTTTTGTCTTGTAAATCATTTCTCTGGTATGCACTGTATTATTTTTATTTTACATGGTATATGATTTGTAAGCATTTAAGTGTGTTCCTCTTAGTGGGGGCCTGTGCTTGTATCTGGATGAGACTTTTAGGTGATCTCAAACTATGTACACTGTCAGTGTGCTCTTGGAATCTACAGCTGTTCCCTATTTGAAACAATTCCCCTTATCTTCTTTTTATTTTGGTAATGGTGCTTTAATTGTAATTCTAGAACTTTTTACTATCCCATTTTCTTCCTTTTTACTGGCGATGATATAGCCTTAATGTGTTGCAAGCGCCGCAAAACCCTTTCTCTTAGAGATTCATTTCTAAATTTGTTAGGCCAAAATATCCCTATTGGGGAGCATTTTGAAGATTACATTTGTAAACTATTTGTGTATTTGAAATACATACTTCAAGTTATTGTTAACTTAACATTGCAAAGTTGAAACCTCGTAAATGCCCTTGTTACAATTTGTATTTTAAATATTTGTTCTAATACTTAACATTGTAATAATTACTACAGTTAACAATGGGAAGCAGAAGTTGTGACGTCACACTTTCTTTTATTCCAGTTCAAAACTTTTTTTTTTTAAAATTAGAAAGTGACCTTTTATATAATGCAATATTCACTAAACGTGCTCAAATCGCTTTACAAGGGGTCCATGGCCAACAGCAACACTTAACATTTAGGACGGGACATGACGTCTGTTTGGCGATATTATAATATTTTCGGACAGAGACAAAGCTGTTAACGACCAGGTACTCATTTTACACCTGAGTACGTTAAGAGAATGTGAGTAAAGAGCTTTTACCAAGGACACAACTATGCGCCGAGCGAGGCGAGGCTCGAACCCAGGACCTTCCGATCCGAAAGCGAGTGTCATACCACATAGTCGCGTGCGTAACCAGCCCTCCGGACAATTAATGAACAATGAATAGTTTCATATTGAATGACCCATTTATTGTGCACTAGTCACTCCGGAGGACTGTTACAAACTCCCAATGAGTTTTGAACCGGAAGCTAGGAAGGTATGACACCACAACTTCTCCGCATATTGTAATCACAATATTTATATCAAATTCAAATATCATATATCAGTATCTATCGCAATGAGGAGATTAATTTTTAATAACAACCATTTGATGTTGACTTTGTTGGCGTACACTGTTTTATACAATGCAATTCTGTAAAATCAAATTAAAGAAATTAAGGAACAGGCACCAGTGTAAGATAAAGATCTAAACAAGTGTGTATGGAAGATGGCAGACAAAGCAAGAAAGAAAATACAAGAAAAAAAACATCCCAAAAAAACAGTCGACCTCGACTGGGAGGTAGACTAGTTGTTTTAGATGTTTTTTCTTTCTTCTATTTTTTTTTTTTGCTTTGTCTGGCACCTTCCATACACACTTGTTCAGGTCTTAACCCCGTAACACATCGTAAAATAGCATAATTTGTGATTTTTTAGAATCTTTCAGAGCCAGCCATAAGGCTCATTGAGATTATCCCGGTTTTCATAGCGTAAAACGCACAACAGCTATTGCTCACTTTATGATAGACTACCATCTTATTCCAAGGATGCCAGTCTATCACAAAATACTTTCCGCCTGATCTAAGAGACCCAGCTACGAAATCACTGCTGGGTGGACAAGGGATTGGTCAGAAAACAAATCTCAACTTCTCCCAGCATCGGTCTCGGTCCCTTGCGTATGAAGCAAACGCTTTACCAACTGAGCTATCGGGACCACCAAAATACAGCAATACAAGGCTATTTTCAATTTCATTGTAAATTGTAAGTTATTTACAATACAGTATTGGTATACTCGTCTTTTAAATTATATTTTGCTTCAAATTGATATACCTTTATTGTTATTTTACAAAAAGGATCAAAAACAAAATTTGTTGATAGATCGTTTGCTTGTTTCGGCCCCAAGATTTGGAATGAACTACCACGTGGTCTGAGGGAGTGCAGGTCTTCGCCTGCCTTTAAAAAAGAATCTCAAGACACATCTTTACTGTATTTACTTTTATTGACGCTATGAACTCTTGATTTGGCTATGAAGTGATTGTATTGCATGTTCTATTGTAAGGTTTGTTGTCTTAAAATTATTATTTTTTATTTGTTTTATTTTCAAATTGATAATTTACATTGTAAAGTGCCCAGAGCTTGTGTCGTACGCGAGAATGAGCTCTGTATAAGTGTGTATTATTTATTTATTTATTTATTCATTGCATAATCTCTATACTATATTATTTACTCTATCAGCATTACAGTAATGTATATATATATATATATATATATATATATATGTGTGTGTGTATATATATCAATACCAATACCTGGGTGGATTCCCGACCTCCCATAGTGGGCGGGGAGGTACAGGGAGTTACTTGCTATGCCTTCTATTCCCCTTGATCTGTTTTCCAATTGCTTCTGTCTTTGTCTTGAAATGAGATTACTTGGTTTTGTCCTGACCCTGGCCGGAGTCCTTGGTTGGAAGGGAAACAGTCGAATGAATAGTTATAGTTTTGGGAGATGATATTTTTTTCCTTGTAAATCATCTCTCCGTTATGTACTATTATTTGTTTAATCGTTAACATATGATTTGTAAACATTTGAGTGTATTACCCTTTGTGAGATATTGTGCTGTTGTCAGGGTGAGACTTATAGGTGATCTCAAACTAAGTACACTGATAGCGTGCCCTTGGAATCTACATAAATATGTTCCCTATTTGAATCGTTTCCCCTTGTCTTACTTTTCCTCAAGTACATCTAGAATGTTTTTACTATCCAATTTTCTTCCTTTGTACTAGCGCTGATATGACCTAAATTTGTTGCAAGAGCCGTAAAACCCTTAAAAACAAAACAAAACAATATTAATACAAAAAACAAAAAACAAAAAACAAACAAACAAAAAAACAACAGGCATATGACATTATCCAACTCAAAATTATTGATATTATATTGTCTTTTAAGCGATTTGTATTGACCTGTACTCTGTATTAACCTTTGCTATGTAACGACCTTCGCTTGATACGATCTGATACGACGTATACTTATTTGCAGGTCTGATAACCCAAATTGTTATGGGCTCATCATCATTGTGATGGCAGTACTCTCCAACCATCGCAAAATAAATATTATTCTCCATCACAACAATGTTTAAACGAGCCTACAATTGTGTCCGGCTATCAGACCTGCAAATATGTTAACGTCGATCTGATTGAAATGTTTTATGGAGAAATGTTTATTGACATTATATATTTGTACAATGTAGCTTTTATGAGAACCCTTAATATTATAGATGATATGCGTTTAATTAAAAATACTCATTTATCTTGGCTATCAGATGAACCATATCGACACACAAAACTATGCAGTGTAACGTTTCAGACTGTTAGAAGAACTTAAGTGAGAACTAATGATCTAACTGGCAGTCCAAAAACAATCTAAAGAGCCGAGTGACGTCACCTTCATTCTTTTAAAAAAATGTTATTTTAAATTATTAATTCAAAAGATTTTGACTTACTTGACTCAACGCCTTTCGCCTCCTCGTCATGCAATTGGAACGCCGGGCTTCAAAAGATATTAAGTTTTGAAAACATGTTGAAAACAAAATGTTGAAACGTAACTTTAACAGAAATGATAATATCCCAGAAATGCTAAGAAAATAAATTATAAAGTAAAAAGCTTACGAACAACTTTTGACTTTGTCTGTGCATTTGTATTCAACCCTCTCCTTACCAGCCATTTTCAGGATTCTCCCCAAAACTGCACACCTAAATAACACAAAATATATTTTTTACCACTCAAACCCAATAGCTGCAGCAGTAAGTTCTTGCGATACATAATTTCTTTAGAACACTATGCTCTGCAATACACTGTTCTTAAAAATGTAGGATGTACAAAAGAAGTTTGAATAAGAATAAGGTTGGTTGTATCATAACGAATGTGACGATTTTCATATGCGTGGTAAGGAGAGGGTTAAACGGAAAGAAAGATAATGTGTGACCCATTTCCTGAAAGTTTTAACCCTCTCCTTACCATCCATAAGAAAATCGTCACATTTGTTACGATGCAACCAACAGTTTCCTCATTCTGAAAAACTTTGTATATCACAAATTATAAAGAAAATACTTTGTTATGGCGATAAAAATTAGACACTGGACAATTATATGTATAAAATGTACTTGTTCCTTTTCTGTTTGAGTAGAAAAAAAAAATATTCTTGTGTTGAGTGGGTGTGAAGTTTCAGGGAACATTCTGAATATGGCTGGTAAGGAGAGAGTTAAGTCAAGAATGATTACAAACAGCTTCCAAAAAGAACAAAATTTCAAACACACAACGTTTGGGATCAAACCCTTCTGCAGCCAATAACAAAAATCGAAAAGTGAATGGAACAGGCAATTATGTTGATAATAAGTCAAGTGAGTAGAGAGGTGCCTGAGGACAATAACAATAGAGAAAAACAACTTTTGCGGAGATGAGTAGTCGGACACGACCCGACTGTTACGGCACCTTCGCCTGGCCACGAGAGGGACACTCTACAATCGACGCCACCCACCACCCAAACCGAAGTGGTTTCAAACCTTGCAGCTATCTTGAATTTTTCTCGCGACTTTTTGAGGTCACGAGGTCAACACACACAAACACCACGAAAGTTTATTGGCGAGTTAGCAGTTAAGCTTATGAGCTCTGTTCTCAATACACACATATGACATAGAGACGATTGAGACATTGAGTAAGCTCCATCGGGTGAATATTTATTCAGAAATGTGACTGAAGCAGTCCTTTACGTTAATACTAACCAGGAATGTAGCGAGCAGAGAGGAGCAAGATGGCAATAGAGAATGTTGGTATGACGCAAGCCACATTTGAAAGCCAGAAAGGACGCAAAAGTTGACGCAAAACAGAGCTTGATCGCATAGTTACAAGGGCAAAACCCTGGGACCATATAACACCAGTCCTTAAGTCACTACACTGGCTTACAATAATTGAGTAAAGATGCGTATCGTTGTCTGGAAAACACTGTCCCTCACTACCTCACAGAACTCCTAAAGAAACATTCGACAACCCGAATTTCGCGTTCCTCCAATGACAACACTCGTTAGGATATCCCACGCATTCGTACAATAGCGGGAACAAGGTCCTTTCCTTACTTTGGCCCGTCTGTATAGAACACCATTCCACAGAGCACCTGGGAGTCCAAACCATTGTCTGTGTTCAAGAAATCCTTGAAAACAGTTCTTTTTTTATGCCATGTACTTTCTATATTGTTTTATGTTGATGTAAAGTGCCAAGAGCCTCATGGTTGAGGATACCGTGCGCTCTATAAGAGTCTATTATTATCATTATCATGAATACAAAATTGCAAATTTTGCTTTCATTTGCCTTCACCACACATCACCTGAATACCTCAAATGCCTTGTGAGGGAAAATAAAACAACTCGATCTCTGCGGTCCGCCAGCTATTTGGTAATTGAGAAAAACATCCTAAGAACAAAGTTTGCTGAGCGTGGTTTTGCATTTTCGGCTCCAATCGTATGGACTTCTTTACCACCTAAAACCCGTCAATGTGAAAGTCTGCCAGTGTTCAAACGACATCTAAAAACCAATCTTTTTCATTCAGCTTATCGTGGCGGTTGTGTTGATTCTTTAGTTGAATGAATGAAATTGTGTGATACCCAAAAAAAAAAAAAAAAAGAAACACAAAAAGAAACAATTGTAAAGCGCCTCTGAGCACAATTTGTGGCTGTCGTAATAATAATAATAATAATAATAATAATAATAATAATAATAATAATAATAATAATAATAATAATAATAATAATAATAATAATAATCATCATATCTTGTCGCGCCAGTGAGTCAGCCAGTCCGGGCAGTCTGGTTGCATTCCCTCAGGTCAGCATTGGTGCAGTGAGGTCCCAGCGAGCATTCGGACAGGATGTGGTCCATGGTCTGTCTGGGGTGACCGCATGGGCATTCAGTGCCCGGTGAGATTTTCCATTTAAAGAGGTTGGTGGCGGTGTTTCCCACCTTTGCTCTCGCTCTGTTCAACGCCACCCAGTCTTTTCTCTTGAGGTCTGTGCCTGCTGGGAGCTTTTCTGTTGGGGGCTGGAGGGCATCGTTTGCTGTCTTGTCCGATTCTACCCATTTGTCCAGGCGGAAGAATGCTGAGTGGTCTGGGTGAAGGCTCTCTACTGTGAGGAAGCTTTTCCTTGATTTGAGCCTGCTTTTGGGGCAATTGTGGTCACAAAGGGTAATAATAATAATAATAAGTCCAACAGGTTTGTGAAAAGGAGAAAGAGTACAGAGACACTCGGAACCAAACGACAGGCAACGGACAAAGTTGTGGGCCGAATGTTTTGCTGTACAACGATACCGTCTTAAGCATTGTCATTGGTTTTGTTCTACTTTCTCAAAATAATCATTTCGATGAATGTCATGAGTTTAAGTAAAATGCATAATTCGAGTATTCTGCTTAATATTGAACAATAAAACCGTATTTTCCATAGTACAGAGACAGGAACAGGAAATTGATACCCGGGTACATGATATGGTGTCCTTTCTTCCCCAATCTCTCTTTCTGTCATTCTCTCTCTCTCTCACACACACACAAACACACACACACACACACACACACACTCTCTCTCTCTCTCTCTGTGTGTGTATATGTGTCTGTGTGGTTCTCGCTCCTTTTCTCTCTCTTTCTTTCACTCAACCTATTTATTTATCTATATTTATTTTTATCTTTCTCTCTCCATATTGGAAAATCATTTCTTGCTGGTCACGACGAGACAAGAACATTTCGTGAAGACCGCGGCAAAGGCCTCTTTATAACGAGTGGAAATTCTAATGTAGAAAAAGAAGTTAATCGATGAGTTGACAAGGCTAAACAAGAATCGTATGTGATAACCCAAGAAGAACATGTTATACTGGAGCCCTGTGTAACTAGCTCCTGGAATCACGAGGATCACGGTGGCCGGGATGTGGCCCACTGATAAACAAACAAGGAATATAGAAGTGACCGTGATTACAAATTTCACCATCTCAGCGTCTTTCGAAGACATGTTCTTCTTATCCGTCGAGGGTTCCGATGACGTCACCGTTGCTGCGTTACTTTCCCGCCATTTTTTGAATCTGTTTAACTTATTTATCATAATGATGGTGGCAATGGCGACGATGAAGATTGCAACCGAAGATAGAAAAGTGTTTGCTATCAAGCTGTAGAATATTATGTATTGTTTGGCAAAAGGCGATTCGACAATGTACGGACGGGTTAGGTTGCGTACAGGATCAACGCCCCAGACAATTCTGGTTGACGTGCTGTAGGTCATTTGGGTGACGACGAAGACTACAAATATGGAAACGATTATACCCAGCGTCACTTTTGGTCTTAGAAGTATCTTGACTTTCAGCGGGATCAACACACAAAGACTTTTTTCAATGGACAGATACACGGTTGTCCAGTTGCTGCAGTAGTAAAACACAACGTAGATGAAAGCGGAGTAAGAGCAGTAGATATCGCAGGTGACTCCGGGTAACCAACCCCAGACGATGTCGACGATAAAGCAAAGCTGTAACGTGATGAGCAGCAAACAGCTAACTAAATCGAATATGGAAAGGGAGAGGAATGCGATGTTGGTGGTGCTATTTCGGACTCCTTGTTCTAAGAACACCCGGATGTTGATGGTGTTTGTGATGACCCCAAGAACGGAGAAGAACATCTGTGTGAATCCTATGACTTTTGCGATGACCTCAAAGAGCTCATCGCTGATATATGGTTGGCCAGGGCTTTTGATTTCTACTTTAAAAGAGTCGTTGTTAAAAGTCGAATTTGAAATCATTTTGTTGAGCTTGAAATGGCAAAAAGTTATTCTTTGTATTAAGTTTACCGTAAATATATAGCTCTTACAATTTTTTATTGAACCAAAGTGGTTCTCGCATGTTCAGGATGTTCATTGTTGGGAGATTTCCCCTCTTCGTTCATAGTTGAGGTAAAGGATGAATCTTAGTAATAATACATCTGGATGTTCATTTTATGTCATTACTTTTCATGTAAGTGTAACAAGCATAAATTTTATATTTTTGCCTGATATATTTGATCTTGAAAAAAATAAAAATTTATACCTTGTTTTAAAAGAAATATATTTTATCGATGAACACTTAAATATCGATTTATACGGTTTGAAGATCGAGGCAAAATTTCAAGTAGCATAAATATCGATAGATAGGTAGTTTCGATCATTACAAAATTGATTGTTGAGCTTCAGGGAAAAATATATACTTAACCCTTTTATGGCGAGATTCTTACAGCGACCTGGATATTTTATTCTCTTAGAGTTAAGACAAATATACCAAATGAATTTTGATTATCAACTGTATTTTCATGAATATATGATTGTATAAAGAAAAACAAACCAATTATTATACAGAAGCTTTAGATCTCTTGATTTGAAAACGTGTGTCCAACTTTATATATATATATATATATATATATATATATATATATAATATATATATATATATAATGCTGACAACTTATATAGCGCAATCACGCATAAGTTCTTGTCATTGAGTCTTTTATTTAAGTGACAGTCTGATAACATTGAGAACGTACAAAGACGCGCTACTAGACTTCTGCCTGACATTCGACATCTGTCGTATCTACAGAAAGATTAAAGGATCTAAATTTGTCTTCATTTAAATATCGTAGAATAGAGTTGGTCTTATTTATGTATGTATATATGTAATAGAGTCAGACAACCGGGTAGTTGATGCCGGCGAGTGTGATAGAGACAACCGGGTAGTTGATGCCGGCGAGTGTGTTACTGATGGAGACAACCGGGTAGTTGATGCCGGCGAGTGGTAGTGGTAGTATTGGCAGAGTGTAGAGGCCGTGGTGGGAGTGAATGGATTCGGTCCCGGGGTCGACTTAAGAGTTCCAGACTGTAACTGCGGCGGTGGTGCTCAAGTGAGGAAGATAGATCGAGACAATGAAGTGACAGTTTAGTACTACTGTTAGTGATAGTAGTAGCATGACTTCATGTGTCAGAAGTAGAAGTAGGGAGTTGATTTCATGAGCGAAGAGCACACACCACAGTCAAGTCCGGAGACACCATAGTCTACCCGAGTCCTAGCCCATCCACTCCAGGGTAGTGGAGGCGATCAAACAACAAAGGCCAGTATGTATAATGAATGATGAAGTCTTTATTCAGGAACAATGGAACAGATTATTCTTTTGTATCGTATTCTATAGGCGTGTAGCAATGAATGGATCAATGAATGAATGAAAAGAATCAATGGCAGAATAATCTCATAATATTAGCTATAGCAGTTAAAAATAGATTTAGCGCGGACGTCAGGGAAAGCACCTACGTCACTGGTCCAGGTAAAGTGATGCGTAGACTGAAGAGAGTAAACTCGATCGAGTTGTGTGCATCTTCATGATTTAAACAAATTAATGCAAATAACATGGGACATGTATGAAGGAACGAATAAGTCTAAACTAAAGAGTTATGCTACAAAATCAATCATAGTGAATTGCAGAGTTAAAGAGTAAATGTTTAGCTCGTAATTAGTAATCAAAGGCTGTATGAAATATTTAAGTAGCAATTTATTAAGTATACAGAAGAACAAAGTAGATTTAGATGACTCAAGGTAGGTGGCTAGAAAGCTATGATTTGCCAGAATAAGTGATATAAATTTGTAAATGATCATAGTTGTTAAAATGAAGTTATAACGATGTGAAGAGATGAAAGAAAGCACACAAAAATATAGTATCAGGCCAGAAGTCACACCCAGCCGAAGATAAAAATAGTACTACATCGAGAGACTACCTGTGTAAGGGCTTAACACACAACACACAGTGTACTATTGGTCATAGTAACACACACGAGTAAAGGAATGTTGATATCAACCACAGAGGCACACAGTCTTGCATACATTTAAATAGTGATGGTAGCGACAAGTAGTAAAGAGCAATAGAGTACAAAATCAAATAACATTAGATAGAATGGTCATTCTATTACATATAGACTTGCAAATGGTTCATACAACATAGGTTATAATGATTTTAAAACTATTCACGAGTTACAAATACTAGGAAGATAAGTTTTACATTTCTATTGAAAGATGTTATTCGTTTATAAGGAAAAATATCCCAGAAAAGTGAGTGGAGTGATGTTGGTAATACCAAGAAATACAGTGAGTAGGAAAGTGCCAGAAGACAAGAGAGAATAAAAATTTCACGGCGGCGATTGGGGCTCGAATCCGCGACCTTACTGGTACAACTCCGTACAGTAAGGTCAAGGTCACCGGTTCGAGCCACCAGCTGCTGCTGCTAAATTGTTATTCTCCATTGTCATCTGGCGCTTTCCTACTCACTGTATTTCTTGTTAAGGAAAAGTACTCTAATTCAAAGAACTTTAGCAATGAGGAATAATCTAAAGTTTGAGATAGATTTTTAAATTTCAATTAATTGCTTTAAAATTGCCATTGATTGGGAGATTATTCATATAATAGATGCCATCGCACTACGATGAATTATTCACTACGATATTGGATGTTAATTGCATTTTGTAATGGAAACTCCAAAATGTATAAAAGTGAACATACCAAACGAATGTTGATAGGGGAAAATTTATTACGATTTACAACTAAGACACTTAGACTTGTGTTATATATTTGATAATGTAAAACAGCGATATTTACCGAAAATTGTCAAATTAACAAAGAATTCGGGTAGTATAACAATAAAAAATGTTATTGATGCATAAAAGTTACAAAGCGCATTCAAATGAAGACAAATTTAGATCCTTTAATCTTTCTGTAGATACGACAGATGTCGAATGTCAGGCAGAAGTCTAGTAGCGCGTCTACTAGCCTACTAGCTCATACACCATACGATAGGTATAATTTAAAAAATCAAGTTTAGTACCATAAGATTTTCTTTTGTGTATATCTATTTATAAATGCATACCTAACTGCTTTTACTGAGAGAGCACTAACGATAATTTGACAACTCTAAAAAGCTGCTACTGAACCCTTGATAAAAAATGGTAAAATGTCATACCAGGTTAGAGTAAAACAGATCAACGCCCATAAAGGGTTAATGATTTTGAAAGGTATAATGATAATTGAGACGCGATAAGCGATGTGTTTATAGAGAGTATTGGTTGGAATGAACCTCTGTGAACCCTATTTCCTATCATTACCTCATTATCACAACAAAGCAACACTCATTTATACAAATTCCCCCCCCCCCCCTCTTTTTTTTTTTTTTGAATAATGGTTAATTTTGAAAACCAAATTATTGGCAATCCATTAGGTTAACTTAAATCCCCCAATCCAAGATCTGTGCTGTGGTTAGTTGCCGTGAGCTATAGCTCTAGGTTATTGCTTGCGAATAAAACTAAATCAAATATAACGGTGCCGGATAATGACCCCCCCCCCCCCCCCCCCCCACACACACACACACCCAACCCTCCCCCCCCCCCCCTCTCCCCCAACCTCTCGGAACCAATAGATTTTAAAATAAAATGTAATTCAAATGCTATTTAAGTTTAATCTTTTTCCTTTTAAATAAAGTATCAGATATATAGATAAATATAATTGGAATAATTTGGTGTTGAATGGGAAAAATAAAATTACCGTGCGAATATTCGTTACATTTTTTTAAACAAGAGATGGCAAAGCCACTCTTAATGTAATTTTAGTAATTTATTTATTTATTTATTTATTTATTTATTTATTTATTTATTTATTTATTTATTTATTTATTGTTTTCAAATATGCGATCATAACGTTTTCAATCTAATACTATATCTATTAAGTGGGAAACCGTATAAATAATATTGATTGAACGAATCTGTACCTATTAAAAGGAATCTATTGACTCGCTAAATCGTTCCATTGATCTGATACTAGACTGCTAGAAGCTGTGGACTGTAAAGAGTAATAAACAAAAATCAATAAAACAGCTTGAAAAAAAACTGAACAAAATACCAAAGACGGGACGTTTCGGGATCAAAACCCTTCTTCAGGCAACAACAAACAAACAATAAAGACATAAATACATTACAAAATTCCAGATAGAGTTCTGTGTTTGGCATTTTCTTCTTTTTTTTAAAGCTGCCATATTCATTTTTTTGTTGGGAGTCCCTCCGAAAGCTCCTACATCCCCAGTATTCTTGTTTTTATAATGTTCTAGTAGGGGGGTTGGGAGGGGGGCTCAAGCGCCATTTATGTTAGTCATTATGTGAAGTGAAGCCAGAAAGTCTACTATGCAAAACTTTACAAATACTTCAATGATTGTTATAATGTTTACAAATCAACGTTTATCCAGGTGCGGCTATGTGGTCTTGTGGTATGGCACTCGCTTTCGGATCGGAAGGTCCTGGGATCGAGTCTCGCTCGTCGCATAGTTGAGTGGTTGGAAAAGAAAAAAAAATCTTTCCTTACATTCTTCTCTCGTCGTACTCAGGTGTAAAATGAGTAACGGGCCGTTAACAGCGTTGTCTCTGTCCGAAAAATAATTGTAATATCGCCTCACAGGCGTCACGTCCCATCCTAAATGTTAAATGTTGCTGTTGGCCAGGGACCCCTTGTAAAGCGATTTGAGCAAGTTTAGTGGATATTGCGCTATATAAAAGTTCAATTTTAAAAAACAAATCAATCTTCCTTTATAAAGGCATATCACCAATATATTAGAGTTTATCCAGGTTTCTGTCACGTGAATGGGCAATAATAGTTGTGTGCTGTATTTGGGATAGAACGCTGGTTCATCGTAAAGGATCTCATATAAATCCAGCTATGCTTTCATTGCTGAGGGAAGAGAACGTTACAAATCATCGCGGATACGAACTAGGTACGCTTCGATTAGGCAAGGAAAGAATTTTCTACCGGTTGAGCTACCCCCCCCCCCCTCCCACCTTTCTCATCCATCCACTCTCTTAGTTATTCGAGCACATTCTCATAACGTATTATCGATACAAAAGAATCGATCACACGTGTTGGATCACTAAGTGCAATTTATCTTTGAATTTTCAATATCTACTTATTTTTCTCCAATAGCTTGCGAGTATGATACTCACTTTTTATGTTAGCATTTTTGCTAAATTCGACTATCAAGAATCCAATACATAAAATTGCAATGACAACGCCAATGATTTTTTAAAAAAAGAAAAAGGATATAAACCTATTTACTATTAGGTTCGGATAATGAGATAATCGAAATCATTGCGATTAAATAATCGATATTGAACGAGTGTATATAACATTGTTTGGAGCAAGGAATGATTTTCTTTCATCAAGAATACCTACTTAACTATCGGATGTTTTTTGGGGGTAGAATCCTGTGATCTCTATAAAAAATATGATTTAACTATAGTCTTCTTCTTCGTCTTCGTCATCGAACCGTCGCCATCCTCTTCCTTATCTTTCTCCTCCTCCTCCTCCCCCTCTCCATCTCCTCCTCTTTTTCCTCCTCCTCCTTCTTCTCTTCCTCCTTCTCCTCCTCCTCCTCCTTTTCCTCCTCCTCCTCCTCCTCCTCCTCCTCCTCCTCCTCCTCCTCCTTCTTCTTCTTCTTCTTCTTCTTCTTCTTCTTCTTCTTCTTCTTCTTCTTCTTCTTCTTCTTCTTCTTCTTCTTCTTCTTCTTTTTTCTTCTTCTTTCTCGTCCCTATACTCCTCCACCTTATTCTTCTTTTTCACTTCCACCTCCCATATTTCTCCAGTTATTCGATCTTTAGACAATTCCAGTATCTTCATTTTTTTTCTGGCACAAGTATTGTAAAACCCCTAAAACAAGTCATCGTATAAACAAAAAAATATCATTAAAGAATAAATAATATAACACAGGTTGATCGAGTCATATATTGTTTTTATTGATGAAAATGAAAAACAGGAAATAAGAATGGACAACTGCATCATAATTTGATGATTTCAGGTTACAGATAATGATAATGTCTCTTTTGCCAGTCTACGAAATATTCGTCATAGTCGTCCTTCCGAGTCATTAGGCCCGTGGAGCCAGAGTTTATCCCGGTTTCTATAGCGTGACAATAGCAATTTCTTGCTATCCTTTGCAAAGCACTTTCGCCAAATCTAACAGACTCAGCTACCCATTCACTACTGGGTGGACAAGGGGGGGGGGGGGGGGGGTGGGGGGTCAGAAAAAAAAGTCTCGACTGCACCAGGGATCGATCTTGGTCCCTTTGCGTGTGAAGCGAATGCTCTACCACCTGAGCTATCAGGACCCCCAAACATTCGTCATAACTGTATGTAAATTTCTAAAATAAGATGAAAGAATCACCCGAATACCTGAACTAAATTAAAATGGACAATAGCTATTCGTGTAGAACATTGCTGTAGTGACGCTCAAATTTACTGAGGACAAACAGATAACAATGCGAACTTGAATGCAAGCTTCAATTTAATATACGAAAACAGATCAAATAGACGTTTCGGGTTTCCCCTTTATCAACAAAACAGGATGAATGAAAAAAAAAACACTACAGACGAATGAGATAATATGGTAGTGGCGTTGTTAAGATTAATAAACAAAAACATTGATTGGCAATACATCTTTGAGCAGCAACGTTTACATTAAGTCTCTCCTTATCAGCTATTTTCAGAATTTTACCCAAAACTTCACACTCACCCAAAACAAAAATAGATTTTTCAGAGTAGCAACAGATTAGCAGAAAAATGAGCTCTGCAACACAGTGTTGATTTTTTTTGGCTATAACAATAACAAAATGAAATCAGAATAAGAAAATTGTTGGTTGCATCGTAACGAATGTGACGATTTTCCTATGGGTGGTAAGGAGAGGTTTAAGGACAAAGAGACAGATCCGCCCATACTCCACGTGTGTGAGGTAGTTTGAGTTTTAAAAAGAAAGATCTGAAAAAGGGTGTATGAAACAGAGTTGTCATAAACAAAACAAGAAAGAAAAATACAAGAAAAAAAAAGCCCACCCCAAATAGTCAGACCTCCTGATTACCGACACTTTTCAGGTCTTTATCTTACAACAGTGCCTCATCTTTAATTTGTCACTTACCTGTTTAAACCTGAGTCTTTTAGTATCCACCATCGGCGCATCCCCTTGCCTCGTCTTGCCACATGATTTGGAGCCAGAAAAGGAAGAATATTGATAGATACCATCAGAAAGAGGCAGTTGCCCGGTACGTTTTCTGGGAAATGAATGGAGAAGAGATGGAATAGAACAGTTGGTAACACCTGGGATGATCGAAGGAAAGAGAGCTAGAGGAATACAAAGAATGACTTATTTAAATAATCTAAGAATGGCCAGAGGTGATTTTAAAAACAACGCAGACTTCATGTGTACCGCTCGTGATCCGTGGAGACAGCTGACCGGCAACGTGCTCAAGGGTACAAGCCACGATGGATGATGAACAGCCATCCTACTCTGAAGAAAAAACAAACCAAACAATGCGAATTAAAAATCTAGCCAGAAAACTCTTAACTTCAAATTAATATCGATCTATTTAAATGACCCTCATCTCTGACCTCATAAGACAAAAAGTCGCAGATCGGTAATTGGGTCAAATTGAGATACTGGCATTGTCATATCATTCTTGAGCCGAACGCGCATTTTTCTATGTAAGCTCTTTATAACTCAATAAATAAATGTTTGATTACAAAAATTTAGAAGGAAAACGACTAGATAGATTAAAGGGTATAGGATCAAACGGTTTTTTGGCTTTCCTATAAAATGTATTGGTTTTTTGACTCCGATATGCAACTCTTTGTCCTAAAACGACATAAAAATTATCAAACCTGGGACTTGGCAAATACATCAGATAACTCAGATAAGGGATTTTGGCTCTCCTGTAATATTTATTGGGTTTTTGTTTCCCTTTGTCCTAAGACGGCATATCTTGTCCAAAATCCTCAAACCCGGGAATTCGCAAGAACATCAAATAGCTCGTCAACGATTTTTATCTTTATCACAGATTTACAAAGTTCTCTACATGAATTGGACGTTGGGTGGAACAAATCCAAAAGAACGATTAAGTAAAATATAGAGCCTCAACGGTGGACTAGGAACCAAACCACTCTGAAGTTGTCCACTGTTGCTGCGCTATATCTCACTTTATTCGTATAGTACAACGACGCTCTTATGCGACAGCTATTGTATAAAATGTATAATATGAGTTTTTGTAGAGTACAATTTCTTCTAGAATGCTCAAAGCGGTTTACAAGGGGCTCCAAGACAACACTTACTCTGAACAGATGACGCCTATTAATTATTTGTGTGGCTGACTGAGAAAACCCGGAAAGATTCATAAATCGGTATAGACTATAGATAGAATGCGCTTGGCCAAGGAGTTCACAACATTGCCATCCGGAAGTATAACGGACCAACACACAAACTCTGTGTAACCTTGAACTTTTATAGTCTGGTTAATACAGTTTAGTGAGAACAACTCACAAACGCGGATGGCAAAAACAATAACAAAGGCCTGAGTGACGTCATCTGCATACTATCTATAGACCACATCTTTCTGATCTCTTACCACTTTAAATTTTCTTTCTGTGTCTATTACAGCCCAAGTTATGAATAATTTTTTTCTGAATAAAACAGTAAAGGAAGGTGCCCCAAACGTAAACAAGGTCTAGAAGCACGTGGCAGACCACATGTTCCTGTCTTGACAGCTCACGTTCCAATGTAAATTATAGAAAAAAATAACCTTTAAAATTTGGCTGTTATGTGGCAAAAGAAACACATATTCATAAATACTCGATCACGCGTCAAATAATATCTAAATATTGATTTTTTATTAAACAAATCGTAAAATTTATCAAAAATTACTGTCGGTCTATTTTTAGACCACGGTCAATCTCATTCTCCAAAATCAATGCGCTTGTGTGAACAAAACAAGAACTATTTGAAATCTGGTTTTCGGAATAATTTAGCCATATACAAAGAATTTAAATAAATAACTATTTTATTTGTACGTATTTGTTTTTAACTGACTGAGTATTATCTACAATTTGAACGACAAAAACGGGAGACCTGTTTTGTGCGCAACGTTGTCCGGCTGCTAAAGTTCCTAATCACCAGAAAAGAATGGCAGTCCAACTCATGCAAAGGTAAGATGCCAATTTCAGTGTTTGAGTTTGTAATTTGTATCGATTGGTTTTGAGAGAAGGAAACGATTTAGTTCAATGTTAATCCATAATAGCGTTCGGGTATTTAACTTTGGATGTCTCACCGGCATAATTTTAGAATGCTTTGTTTATTTGTTTTCATTTCACTTCGCAATTTGACTGCTGTCAGTCATTACAAATTACAGTTACAGTTACAGTACAGCTTCACTCGCCGATTCTCACTTACAGAGTTTACGTTTCCTTCACTCATGTCTGCTTCATGCTCATTCAGTGAGTGATTCGAATACTACTCTGTGAGAGAACACACTTTTCGTAATTTATGACATTTTATGGGTAACGTTTACAGTCTAGAACGTGTGTCAGTGTCAGCGTCAGTCATAACTTGACCGAAAAACAAAACAGAAAGGAACAAAAAAAAAGAGCAGACACCCCCCTCCTCAGTAGTTGAAATCTCAACAAAAGTTGTTTTTTTAAATCCTCATCTTTCGTGGCGCGTAGCTTTCACCGCTTGTCATATTTTATTGACTCTCGCTCTTTCCTGACCTGATAATAATAATAGATTTCGAAACAGTCTTCATTCTCTCATTATCTATTCATGACTGGAACTGGAAAAGGAACAAGACAAAGGGTCTCTGCCACCGATTTTCAATATCTTGTGTTGTTTGAGGGATTTAAGTTGGTAGCCGTTTTTGCCACATAAGACTTGTTGTTATTGTTTTTGCTGAGAGTCGATGGGATAAGGAATGGCAGAGAGGGAGGAAGGGGTGAAAAAATGAGAATGTCTGGGAAAAGAAAATGTCCCACTCAACCCCTTCTCGCATCTTTGATATTTGGCAGGTGTCAAACTACATGTATGACGTTTTGGATCTTCCAAGCCGTTTCGCCTTATTTGGTCGGTAGCTCTGTGAAAGAAAACATACAATTGTAAAATGCAGGGAGTGCGGTCTGATATTTTCGTCGTCGCTATGATTATTCCCAGACAGGGTCTGCCAATAACGAAAATTGGTTATTCCCAGACCGATAGAGGAAAAAAAAAAACAATATTTTTTTATTTAAAAAAAAAATAAAAACAATTTTAAGAAATTCATGCTCAGAAACGGAACAAGGCCAAACAAAAAAGGATAAAAGAATAGACTCGCTCCAAAAAAAAAAAAAGATTTTAAAAAAAAAAAGGGGGGGGGGGGGGGGAGAGCGATTGAATGAATCTGTGCAGCTAAAATGAGCAACGAGTTTCCCTTGGCTCAAGAGGAATGAAAATGAAAAAAACTGTGTTTAAGTTTTTGTATGAGTGTTGTGGGGGGTCGTGGGGTTTTGTTACAGTTTTATACTTATAGATAGAATGCGGTTGGCCAAGGAGTTCACAACATTGCCATCCGGAAGTATAACGGACCAACACACAAACTCTGTGTAACCATGAACTTTTATAGTCTGGTTAATACAGTTTAGTGAGAACAACTCACAAACGCGGATGGCAAAAACAATAACAAAGGCCTGAGTGACGTCATCTGCATACTATCTATACACATCCCTGTTAGTTCAATCTATTTTGGGGGTAATGATCAAGTGGGGCCTGGTCCCACAACTCTTTACGGATTTACCTTGGATTGAAATGAAAACTAAACCTCTCTGATTACTTTAGATTACCTAATTTTATTTCATACGTTTTTTTATGAAGAAGAAGCTTTTTAGGATTTTGTAATTCATAGGAAACACCATGATATGTGACATGATGTCTTATCTAAATTTTGCCTGAGGAATGATAAGCCAACAATTTTGAAAAGCTCTCTCTATTGATCGAATTATCAAAAATTTTATTTGTGATCAGATATTTTATTTGACTTTAAAGTGAAATCTAGAGGCATTAAAAAATATTCAATGTTTATTAGACTTTTCTTATGTGATCAAAAAGTTAAATACAGGAAATACTGATCAAATGAGTTCACCAGAAGGTAAATAAAAGCCCATTTTTTAAAAGCTAATCGACATTGGTTATGTAATCTTGCCTTCATGATCATAAATCTCTGATAAAATTAGACCTGACACAACGGTTTTAGTTTTAACAACCTAGTGGTATCTGAGTTCCAGGTCCATTATGTTTTCTAATGTTTTTATTGAATATAAGCAAACCATTAAGAAATAGGTCATGTCTATATATTCAACATTGAATGGTATTTCTTCTTACATTGAAATAAGTGGTTCTTTAGAGTAATAAGGCTCATGGAACTGGAGTTATTCCTGTTTCTGTAACATGAAGCAACAGACCTTAAATAGTGCTTGATAACTTTCTTTAAACAATAAATGGTATTTCATCTTACTTTGAAATAATTGGTCCTTTAGAGTCATAAGGCTCATGGAACTGGAGTTTTTCCTGTAACATGAAGCAACAGACTGTAACAAGTGCTTGATGAACTCTGAATAAGTTGCACATTTACATTTTACTTGTAGAGTTAGATCCAGTTATTCATTCAAACATTGCTATCTTAATTTCAAATTGGCATTTAATTAATAATAATAAATATAAAGTTAAATAAATCCAATGATAATAATTGATAAAATAAGATAATTATAACTTTTATTCATTGGTTGGTCCATATGAATTTTACTTTATGATTTTGTGTGAGATGATATTGCTTTTTATGGGACCATGGGAAAATGGTTTAGGATGCCATGCTTATCTTTTTTTTTCAGATCTAAATAACATTACAACAAGAATGAGTCTCTGCATTCCTTTAATTGTTCTGGAAGCATTGGCCTGCCTATACCATGGGAATTAAACAATTTATATTCAGGAAGAAGTATCATTATTATTATTATTATCATCATCATCATCATTGAGTCATATCCTTCAAGATTATCAAAATGGCTTTCATTTGTTACTGTATCTTATAGAGTTCCTCATATATCATTATGGACCCTTCTATGTTTTTTTAATGGAATTAATGTTTTTATTCTATATTCTTCATAAAACCTCTCAGCTTTATTGACCTACCAAGTATAATCTAGAGACTAGAGAGCGGTGATTGAGAGAACAGGACCATATTTTGCTTTCGAGCGTTTCTTAATTTTAAAAGCAGCTTACTGTAGTTTGTAAAGATTTTAAAAAACTTTTTTCTAATGACAGCGTCTAATACACGTTAAAACCAATGCATTTCTATCCCGTTGTAATTTTTGGCAGTGGTATCTCCATTTTAATGGTATTGGCTCCTGTTTCTTTATACAAATGCCCTGTGAGCTTGTTATACACTCGAAAGAAACATTTACATAGGGAAGTCAAGAAGAATATAGCAAAAGAAACCTGCTTCCTTGGTTATGAATAAGAAATTTAAAAAGAAATAGGCAAATATCTCTTTATCTTGTCTACCATTTAACTTTCTAATTATTTTTAAAAGTTTATTATATCCTTTTCTATATTTATAATTTAATTTATCAACAAGATAAGAGTACTGATGAATCTATTTATGTAGCTGATTTGTAATGGTAGTAGAATTTGATAGATGGGACCATGTGATGTTGCATATCAGAACCTTTCTTAATCAAAGCTTTTGCTAAGGCTCTTAAATCACAGATTTAAAAAAATGGAACTACACAGTTTCAGTAATAATTATCAATTTTCTTTATTTTTTTTCTTTCTCTTTCACAGGATGAGAATACAAGCATACCTTTATAATGGAGAAACATCTTATCTATATTTTTAAAAATGATTTTCAGTTTGAATAACATGAATATGAATGAAATGACAATAAAAGTGATATAAATTTATAATCTGCTTTTAATTTATTTCGATTTCACAAGTTGTGTTATGGCCCTCAGATACGGCAGGACGGGTGAGACTGAGAACCAGTCCTCACAATAGCACTAGAGGTCTTGTATGCAAGATGTGATTTCCATTGATGCAGTTTAAAGACTGTCCTGTTTTATTCATTCTGGTGCACGCTGTAGGTTTTTTGGGGTTTTTTTTTTTGTTTCTTGTTTTAAAGAAAGATTCTTTGGGCTTTTTTCTTCAATCTAAGACTTGATTGAATTCTGACTCAATGCAAATCAACTTTGTTCCAACTCCAACTCCTCAATTTCAAATTACAATGAACTTGTGCGCCCTTCCTTCTCTGTTAACCTACAGGTTATTGGATATGTAAGTTTAATACATTTACGTCTACCACAATGATAGACTAGCAATTTATCTAAATATCTTGCATTCGTCTTTTGTAATAACTTTTCATTCTGGGTTACACATGAAAGTTAGCAATGCCGGGTTACAAAAGTATTTTGATATTAAAAAGATCATCATCCTAACATTCTAATCTTAATCTTTGTCATCTTACTTTTTTTTTTATATGTTGCCAGGTGTAAGACTTATTAATTTTGCAAGTCATCATCATCATAGCTTGTCGCACCAACACCAAACTCACTCCACAGCATTGGGGAGCAGACTCTTAGGTCATGGTCAGTGCAGCTGAGCCCATCCTGGCATTCTCTAAGGATGTCTGCTCTGGGCATTCACATGTACACAAGCTAGTCTCAGCCAGCCCCCACTTTTTCATGCCACCAGTTGTTCTCACAAGTTTTGCCCGTGCTGTGTTCAGTGTTACCAATTCATTCCTGGGGAGCTCGGTTCCGTAGGACAGTTCTTCTCTCGGATCTCCAACAGCTTCATTTGCATGATTGTCCCACTCTGTGTGGAAATCCTGTATACAGCTGCATGGTCAGGGTTGATGCTTTCTTCCGTCATGAAGCTCTTTCTCGACTTCAGTCTACTTTTTATTGGGCTGTGGTCATGTTGGGGGTGCCTTGGGTCCATTTTCTGTTATATTTCTGGGCTTTGGAAGCAGTGGCTCTTCGAATGTGGGGAGGTGCAATGCCAGCCAGCCGATGGAGGACTGGAACTGCAGTCGGTTTCAAGTTACTCTAATGATCCGGCAGGTGTTATTTTGACATGGCAGGATCTTACTCAGACTGGTGAGACCTTTTCGGCTGTTGAATAGCAGAGGGCTAGTATGGTTGTCCTGACTGTTTTCTGATCTGCTCCCCGTGTAAGTTTTTCTTCTCTTTTCTTAGGAAGTTGTTTCTTTTGGCCACCTTTGCTTTTGTTTTCTTTGCGTTCTGAGAAAAGGACATTGTGCGGTTTACGGTAACACCGAGGTACACGGGGAATGTGTTGTTCTCCAATATGTCCCCATTCCAGGAGATGTTCAGTTTCCTGTTTTCTTTAGACTTGGCGGCTCTTTATATGGAAAGCACACTCTTGAGTTTTTCCTGGGTTAGCATTTTGTGAGTTCTTTAAATGTGGGCTCAGAGAGTGGCTCCAGGACATCCGTTAGTCTCTCCTCAATGGTCTTGAAATCAGAGGCCTGGGACGCGAGACACAGATCATCAGCATATAGAAACCCCTGGATGTTCTCGAACTGAGGTTGGTCATTGGTATAAACGTTGAAAAGGATAGGTGCAATTACCGATCCTTGAGGGAGTCCGTTCTTTTGTGATCTGCTTTTCTTCCCATCCATTTCCACAAAAAAGTGATGGTTTGACATAAGGGATTTTATTATTGCAACTATTTTTGTGTTACGAGTTACCCTTGCAACCTTTAGGAGCAGTTTCCTGTGATTTACTGTGTCATAGGCAGCTGCCAGGTCCACGAACACAGTTCATGTAATTTGTTTGTTCTCGTAGAGATGACTGATCCTACCTCAATGGCGATTGGTCCGGATTGTGATTTTGGTATGGGGTTGCCGACAGTTTTTGACATGGCTGGAAGACACAAATGCAGGGTCTGGGTTGTAACCTGTTCTCCAGCGAGCGCTTGAAAAGGATGATTCATGCGTCATAGAAGAGTGTCAGATTATATTGGTCAGCCCATTCCTCAACAGTATCTACATCTTCGTTGTTCTCATTGTATCCCCATTTGGTGCTGTGGCTGTTAAAGTCACCTATCACAATCATTGGTTTCTCACTAGTGGTGGATGTAACTGGCCACTTGAATGGCGTTGGTGGAGGTTTGTTGACAGATATCACATTGAAGTGTCTGCCTTCAATTCTGAGAATTTCCACCTCACTTACTGTCATGTCCTGGTTGTATGTCACTATTGATTTGTCTTTGACTTTGATGTAGTTAACGCTACCGTGAATGTTGCTTTCATGTTGTATGACTAAATGCATGCCAGGGATGTTTAGTGCCACGGTCTTGTGCGTCTCTTGTAGACAGAGTTGCGTCGCTGGAGGCCGATTGCTACAACACACACAACACCAACATTTTGCAAGTATCTTTAACACTTTTACCATTAAACGATGATATTGACAACAACAATAATAATAACTATTATTATTATTATTATTATTATTATTATTATTATTATTATTATTATTATTATTATTATTATTATTATTATTATTGTTATTAATAATGATATTAGTAGTAGAGGTCTAGTAGTAGAAATAGTAACAGTTGGACCAAGTACATAAATATGAATATTTATACAGCGCATTTCAACAGATTCAGATAGCCGTGAGCAATGCGCTTCACAATGTTTCATATTTATCCCCCCCCCCCCCCCCCCACTTCAACAAGCCGTATGGAACCATATTTCTTTGTCATACAGCCTGTTAAGCGACCCTTGTGTACTAAACCTGTCACTACCCGTCATTTCTGTAGCCAGATACTCATTCAATCGAGTGGGGTAAGCGGTAAAGTGCCTTAGCCAGGGAAACAACGCGGGGACCACAATTTTTCACGATTAGTCATCCATCCTATTACTGATCACACTTAGCATTGGCATTGCTCGACTTTTGTGACAAGACGAAAACCGTACCGCTGAGCCATACGGTCCGTTAGTTCAGTCTAGTTTTGTGGTATCAGTGGTTATAATACAGTAGTGGTAGTGCAGTTATAGTAGAAGTACGTAGTAGTAGTCTTCTGTTCAAAATGGTCATCTGAGCGAAGAGATAGGAGATAGATTCGAATTTACTCTCTTCATTGCATTGACCGTATGCTTTGACTTTGATCATTTGATACGCTGTAAAAAAAAAAAAAAAAAAGTACGGTCCACCTTAACCAAAAACAAGCAACAATCTTAGTTTCCCTGAACATAGATATGGTTTTGTTTACGGGAAGAGGGGGAACCATGATTATGGTTTTCCTACAAAATAAAAGGAGCATTTGGGCTATAAATAATATGATCGTGGCCTCCCTAGCTATCTCAGGCTCGGAGTAAACAGCTGGAATTTATTCACGACCAGCTTCAGTTTGCTGCCTTAGCAACATGTAAACAAAAAGTTGGTTGGATGCGCATGACATTACTAAAGGTCAACTGCAGCATAGTTCGGGTCATTTATAAAAAAAATCTGGGTCACGTTTGACGTCAAATGTTATTGTTTACATATGGGGCACCTTCCTTTACTCTTCTATAAAACGCGTTGCTATGGGAAACACTTCATCTTCCATTACGTTCTCATATCTCGAATCGAAGCTTGCCGCATCTTCCCGGGTTTTCTCAGCCAGCCTCACATGATTTTTGTTTTCGTCAGAGACAATCATGTTGATACCACTTTCACTTCACCTAGATAAGGTAAGAAAATTCGAGTAAAGACCCAAATCCAAGTTCTCACTTTGCAGCGCTTACAGAGGTACTCAAACTTTCGACCTTTAACCCTCTCCTTACCAGCCATTTTCAGAATTTTCCCCAACACACCCAACACAAACATATATTTTTCTTACTCAAACAGGAAAGCAACAATTACATTCTAAACATATTATTATTATTATTATTATTATTATTATTATTATTATTATTATTATTATTATTATTATTATTATTATTATTATTATTATTATTATTATTATTATTATTATTATTATTATTAAGCAAATTGAGCCCTACAAACAGTTTCAAGGTTTTATAGCGATAAAAAAAAAAGATTTTAATTTTGTTATGTAAAATTGAACTCAGAATGAGAAGTTATTGGTTTTATCGTAACGAACGTGACGATTTTCCTTTGGTTGGTAAGGAAAGGGTTAAGTCACAAACCACGTGTTATATGACTGGGCCACTAAGCCGCTTTGGATGGGCCAACGTTTTGATACAAGACAGGTCATGTAAATGTTGCTGCTCGATCTCGAAGAAATAAATAACAATGTGAAATTGATTGTAAGCTTCAAATTAATAAACAAAAATAGATAACGTGGACGTTTCCGGTATCCCCTTTATCAACAAAACAGGATGAATGAAACACTGCAGACGAATGAGATAATGTGATAGTGGCGTCGTTAAGGGGAAGAAACTTTTAAAATCGGTATTATGTTAGAATGAACCAGAATTCGAGAAGGAAATTTCAAGTGAAAATGATCAGCCATATAAAATGTTAATCTCTCCCACGCTAACAACTATACAGTATTCTCAATAGACTGAATGGAGATGCCGTCACTCAGCTCTTTGGTATGGGTTTAGATATCTGCCCAAAGTATGCAACTGCAAGAGAGGATTTTTGGCCTGGTATCCCACCAGAAGAAGAAGAAGAAGAAGAAGAAGAAGAAGAAGAAGAAGAAGAAGAAGAAGAAGAAGAAGAAGAAGAAGAAGAAAAAGAAGAAGATCACCAGTTGGACAAATGATTTCTACTAATGTCCCTTTAACTCTAACAATAGACTGTAATAGGTTACACAAAGTTTTGTGTTTTGGTACTCTTCAAATGGTGGGCATAACGGGCGACTATTTTACCTAGAAGCATAACATCAATGCAATATATTGACTTGTTAAAAATCTGAAACTCACGTCTTTGATTATGTTCAATGTTCAGCATTGGTAATGTTTGTTTTAAGACACGTGAAATCCTTCAACGCAAACACGGCATGCGAGACAAAGATGATAATATGTATCAAGACAAGAAACTTAGGGGCTACTTCCGTCTGTGGTTTTCAATATCAAGTCGGTAAACATAGCATTTCTTGATTGGATGTGTTTATGTAAAATACGCACTATTTCAACCTGCGATACCATTTGTATAAATACCAAAACTGACGTGCAAACGTATACTTCCATTTGAAGTTTAAAGTTTAAAATCTTGCTAAAGAGAATTTTGTGAACATTAAAGTCCATTAGAGAGAATTTAGTGAGAAATTATTATCCAACTGAAGATAAAAACTGCGAAAACCTGAGCCAAGTTTAAGTAATATATAAAAAATAAACACGAGGCTGTTTAGTGACTTATATAAATACGCATCGTTTGCTATTAAAACCCTAATTCCACTCCAGAAGTTTTCCCGTCTCTGAATTTCAGTCTCGGACACTCTCGGACAGTATTATGGGGGAGTGGTTAAGATGCTACAAATTGCATTGATAGTCAAAGATAATATGACAACTGGTTCAAGTTGTATGATATGTTTAGAAGTACGGAGTTGGTTTCTGAAACAGTTAACTGCCGTCTAGAAATTTGTCCAGAAAGCTCGTTCTTCAAATATAGCTCGATTTAAATAATCCTTATCTTGGCAGAAATGACCAAACTTGGGAACTCTCAATATCTCTTGTTTGAGAGTTTTTGCCAAGATGAGGGTCATTTCCAGAAACCGTAACTGCCTCATTAAGGCCGTTACGGTTTCTGGGACATGTGTGGAGAAGAGACGGAATAGAAAAGTTGGTAACATCTGGGATGATCGAAGGAAAGAGAGCTAGAGGAAGACAAAGAATGACTTATTTAAATAACCTAAGAATGGCCAAATGTAATTTTAAAAGCAACACAGATTCCATGCACACCGCAGAGGATCGTGATTCGTGGAGACAGCTGACCGGCAACGTGCTCAAAAGCACAAGCCACGATGGATGATGATGAGGGTCATTTAAATCTATCGAGATTTGAAGGAAGAGTTTTCTGGCCAAATTTTTAATACGTGTCTGTCCAGAGTACGACAGTTAACTGGTTAAAATGCCAAGAACTAACATCTTACATTTCAGGTACACAAATAATAGGGAAGAAAAGTCGTGACGTCACAACCTCTACTCTTTTGATTCCTAAATCCTTAGAAGTGGGTATGTAACCAGTCATTCGGAGTACTACTAATGAATAGCTTACATAAAGGTGACATAACTATTTTAGTAGCAGGATGTATAGATAGTATGCGCTTGGCTTAGATGCTCACAACATTGCCATCTGGAAGTATAAACGGACAAACACACAAAACTATGTGTAACCTTGAACGATATATTTGGTTAATACAATTTAGTGAGAATTATTCATAAACTCGGATGGCAAAAAAGCAATAACAAGGACCCGAGTGACGTCAACTTCATTCTATCTATAGGTAGATTCTTATGATTACGGGACGTCATGATGGATGATATTTATTGACGACCAGCATATATTTAGACTAGAAAATCAGAAGCCATCACTCTGAAACTAGAAGCTGAATTACACATTTATTTATCTATCCAGTCCTCCTAAGAGAGGTTTTACATTTCCAATAAAATAAGAGCGATTTTTTGTTGTTGTTGTTGTTTTGTTTTTTGACATCACACTTTTCTTCCGTATTTAACTTAAAATAACTTTCATGCCCAGGTTGTCCCCAAAGTAATACCCTTTTGGGATGTAAAGTTACATAGTATTGTTATGGTTGGAAGATGCGTGGGTGTATACCTAGAAACCTAGCCAGATACGTGGGTGCGATTTGATTTCACGTCTGGACATGTTTCTGGAATGTACGCCTGTGGTATGACATGGTAAACAATGAAACCTCGCTGTACCGAACCGCCCCCTCCTATACTCATAGCCTGGCAGTAGGGCTTATCTTTTCACCTATAGTCCGTTCCAAGACCCGTGCAGAGGGGATATTGCAAATTCCTCGGAAATTACGAAATGCGGTGTCCTGATTTTCTGCTTGCGGGCTTTTATTTTAAGTGACATTCCGGATTTTGAATAGCGATAGACCAAACAGTTTTCTCATAATGCTCAATTCCTTTGATGTTTTCGTCGTTTGCAATAAAATATGACTCAAACTTTAAAATGTTTACAGTAATGGTGTGTTGATTCTCTTTCCCGTGGGGAAATTATTCATAACAGAGTTGCATTCAGTGGCGTAGCTCAGCAAATAATTGTGGGTTGTTTGAAATAGTTTAATAATAGATAGCATTTATCTAGTACTTCACAATGTTTATACTTTATCTCTTCCCTTGTGGACAATGGCCATATAATACATTGGACGACACAAGCAGCCCGACAGGTGCTTATACAATTTTCGGACAAAGACATTAATGTATAAAAAAAAAACAAAAAAGAAAAAAAAAAAAACAAAAAAAAAACAAAAAAAAAAAAAAAAAAAAAAAAAAAAAACAAAAAAAAACCCAAAAAAATCAAACACCACCCCCCCCCCCCCCCCCCCCCCCCAAAAAAAAAAAAAAAAAAAAAAAAAACCACATCAACATGGGGATCCTGGAATTTTTAAGATAAATGCCTTTCACAAAGACATAACACCCAACCGACTGTTGAGCAATTCAACTCATAAAGGGCGGACAAGACATGTCACGAAATTCCACCGGTCACCCATTGATTGCATTACGTGTTCGCCATTATTGACTTATGTTCGCTGAAAAAAAGGATGAGGGAGGGGGGGGGGGGGGGACTTTGAATGTATTAATGTAAAATATCACTGAATATAAACCTTCTTTAACACCAGATTCCATGTCATTTTTTTACAGTTCTAACCTTTAAAATACAAGAGATGCATAATTAAGATAACATAACTATTTATTAATTTGACCTCTCCTCTCTGAGTTCCTGGTTGTGAGCAATATTGCTATCTGCCGCATACCATGAAAAAGAATTCCGCGCTTCGCCTCTCTGCAGATATACTTGTAAATGTTCCTCTTTGTGATAAATGTGCATGTTTAATCCATATTTTTAATCAGTTTTTATGAATGGAGAAATCATAACAAGAACAAGCTTCGCCTCTAGCTTTCAACTTTTAAATTGTAACAATTGTTTATGTCAAGTGTGTACAAAGTGTACAATTTGCTGTGTCATTGTGAATCCAGGGTGGCAATGTTAGTGAGTAGTGCACATGAATCTCGTGAAATGTAAACCCTTGGTTAAGTCTTTGGGCGAATTCAGGGATCGTTATCACAATAGAATTCACTGTGTATAAATATTGTATTGTAAAACATCAAAACGTTCACTCATCCCAGACCCTTCGTTTTTTTATGTACCGTAAAAAGGAAAAATCCTAGACTGCACTGTAACCGTGTAAAAAAAAATACAAATTAAAAAAAACAAAAAAAAACAAAAAAACAAATACAAATTAAAAAAAAAAAAAACAAAAAAAAAAAACAACAACCCAAAAAAACAAAAAACAAGAAAAAAAACCCAAAAAACAAACAAAAAAATAACGGCTTAATATCATTAACAATTCTAATGTTCGAGCCAATAGGATTCAATAGTCGTAACGTCACTTCCTTCCTAATGACGCATGGTAACTTAGCAACACTGGCTCTAAACTATCGGAACAATTGCGGACGCCCGTATGAAATATTTCTCCGGAACATAAAGGATATCCAGAGGGGAAAAAAACATAAATTTGATCATGTTTTGACTTTTACACATTCTGATCACAAGCCATATGAAAAGTTCTAGCCAGCATGAAAAATAAAAAGTAATGATTTTCTTTGTTTATAACCAAGATGGACGCCGTTGCCAGGCGGTGTGACATCAGACTATTGAATCGTATTGAATTCAATAGTCTGATGTCACGTCGCCCAGCAACGGCGGCCATCGTGGTTCTAAACAAAGAAAATCGGTACTATTTATTCTTCATGCTGGCTAGAACTTTTCAAATGTCTTGTGATCAGAATGTGTAAAAGTCAAAACATGATCAGATTCATAATGTTTTTTTTCCCCCTCTGAATACGCTTTTATGCTCGTCGGAGAAATATTTCATGAGGGCGTCCGCCATTGTTCAGTTACTAAGTTACCATGCGTCATTACGAGGGAAGTGACGTTACGACCATTGAAGAGTATTATCATTAAAATCCACCAGACGGTTGTGAAGATATACACATCAACGCTGCGCACGGGTTATGGAACGGAATATAATTTGTAGGTTTGTTTCAATGACAATAATCCCATTGGTTGAACTATTGAATACAACTCACGATTTGTTATTAGGTGCTGTCGATTTGTATTTTGACGTAATTTTTTTGCTCAGTGTCAGACTATGAGTTTACGAAGGCGACGACCGACCGAAACCCTACTTCCATAAGCCAGAGAAGTCGTGACGTCACATATTCTAGACTTCCGGTTCCAAACTCATTGGAAGTGTGTATGTAACGTCCTTTGATTGGTGGACAACAACAACAACAAAAAATGATTCGAAAGACATTTCCAAATGGTACTGGTATCATAGTGTGTTAACTTGCAGTCCTTGTTTGATTTTATGAGTTTTGTTCACTCATATAGATGCTATGCGCTTGGCTAAGAAGCTCATAACATTGCCATCCGGAAGTATAACGGGCCAACACACAAAGCTATGTGTAACCATGAACGTTTATAATCTGGTTAATACAGTTTAGTGAGAACAACTCACAAACGCGGATGGCAAAAAACAATAACAAAGGCTTGAGTGACGTCATCTTCATTCTATCTCTGGAAGTTGAAGTCACTCGGGTCTTTGTTATTGTTTTTTGCCATCCCCATTTATGAGTAATTCTCACTAAACTGTATTAACCAGATTTTAAACGTTTTATGTGTTGGTCCGTTATACTTCCGGATGGCAATGTTGTGAGTTTCTTAGCCAAGCACACACTATCTTTCAACCAACGAGCCTCAATAAAATAGTGTTTACAAATAATATTATAGATAGTTCGAAGATGACGTCACTCAGGTCTTTGTTATTGTTTTATGCCATCCGCATTTATGAGTAATGCTCACTGAACTGTATTAACCTGACTATAAACGTTCATGGATACACACAGTTTTGTGTGTTGGTCCGTTATACTTCCGGATGGCAATGTTATGAGCTTCTTAGCCAAGCGCATACTATCTATATTATTTACTGTCCTCTTTGCGGCGATATGGTCTTGTGGTATGACACCCGCTTTCGGAAGGTCCTGGGTTCGAGTCTCGTTCGCTCGTCGTATAGTTGAGTTCTTGGCAAAAGCTCTTTACAACAGCTCACGTGTTTAAAATGAGTACATCGCCGATATTAGCGTTGTCTCTGTCTCTGTCAGGTAAAAATTGTAATATCGCCTAACAATCGCCATGTTTCGTTCTACATGTTACCTGGCCAGTGACTCTTTGTAAAGCGCATTGAGCACGTTTAATGGATATTGCGCTATATCAAAAAGCTCAAGTTTTAATAGTGTTCACAGTGTTGAACACAACTAAGGTACATAATCTGTTTCTGTTTGTTTTTAAGGGTTTTACGGCGCTTGCAACACATTTTGGTCATATTAGCACCAGTAAAAAGGACGAAAATTGGATAGAAAAACATTCTAGATGTACCTGGACTACGTACAATTGAAAGGACTTGAGGAAAAAAGTAAGACATATGGGAACTGATGTAAATTCCAAGAGCACACTATCAGTGTACTTAGTTTGAGATCGCCTAAAAGTCTCACGCAGACACAAGCACAAGATCCCACTAAGGGGGATAGACTCAAATGTTTACAAATCATGTTTAAAAAATCATAAGAGAACATAACAGAGAGATGGTTTACAAAGAAAAAAATATCATCTCCCAAAACTATACCTAAACATTCGACTGTTTCCCTCCCAGCCAAGGACTCCGGCCAGGGTCAGGACAAAACTAAGTAATCTCATTCCACGACAAATACAGAAAGAAATTGGAAAGCAGATATAGGGGGATAGAAGACACAGCAAGTAAGCTCATTGTCCACTATAGGAGGTCCGGAACCCAACCAGGACAGAATCTGTAATAAACCGATTAACCTGATAGGCAGATTCTTTGGATTACGGGACGTAAAAGAGCAAGGATGGATGATCTTCATTGAATAGCAGTATAATTTATTTAGACTAGAAAATAAGATACCATCACTCTGAAACGAGAAGATCCATTACACGAAAGTATTGATCCAGTCCTCCAGAAGAGTGGTTTTACACGAATGAATGAATGAATGAATGAATGAATGAATGAATGAATGAATGAATGAATGAATGAATGAATGCATGAATACATTATTTAATTGTCGGTAAAATATTACATCTTTTATACACAAATGCAACTGGTAACAATTACAATAAATTATAAGAAGAATTTGAAAAAATAATATTTTTAAAAATAAAATCTGATTTAAAATCAGTAAGTCCTTTAAGGCTTTTCACTGACATACGAATTTAAAAAAAAAATACTTTGCACATAAATTGATTTGTCCCGCAGTTTCATTAAATATGAATATCAAATATACTTACGAGAACAGAAAACCCGACAGATCGCTTCAACAGTCATAACGTCACTTCCCTCGTAATGATGTATGGTAACTTAGTAACTGGCTCTAAACAATGGCGGAAGCCTTAATGAAATATTTCTCCGACGAGCATAAAAGTTTATCCAGAGGAGAAAAACGTATAAATACGATCATGTTTTGACTTTTATGCATTCTGATCACATGACATATGGAAAGTTCTAGCGAGCATGAAGAATAGTTTAGTCTTTGTTTAGAACCACGCTGCTCGCCGTTGCTGGGCGACGTGACATCCGACTATTGAATCCAATTACTCATAAACGCGGATGGCAAAAAACAATAACGAAGATCCGAGTGATGTCAAGTTCATTATATACAGTGGCGGTTCTAGCCTATTTACAGTGGTGGGGCAAAGATGATTCGGTCATAAATATATATATATATATATATATATATATATATATATATATTATTTTTTATTTTATTTTATTTATTTATTTATTTTTTAATTAATTTTTTTTAATTATTATTTTTTTCACCTTTAAAAAATAATATTTCAACCACAAATAATCACATTCACAATGAAATGACAATACAAGTAGATTTTAATTATTCCAAACGTAATCAAAACTGAATCACGAAAGAGAATACCACTAAAAAATAAAGCGACGAGACATAATGCGACAACACCTTGACAATACAAGTCCATTTCGTTCACTCGAAAAAATTAAAGATTTGCTTTAATCCCTCAACGGCGAGATTAATATTTCTGTTACATTATTGGTTTTCAGTGGTATGTAGTAACCTTAAAGTTTTAATCGAGAAGCAACAACAGCGATATGACTCGAGTTTCATTCAGAGCTCAAATTGCATTTCACTGCTGTCTTGATGATTAGAGTGATTGTGCCGGTGGTGGTAGTGGTTGGAATAGTGGTAGCGGTGGTGGTGGTGGTGGAGGAGGATGTAATTATGGTAGTGGTTTTGGTGGTGCTGTTGGTTAGAATGATAGTTGTGGAGACGATGACGGAAATGTTATGATGATGTTGATATTGTTTTTATTGCTATTGTAGTACTTGTTGTTAATATTGTTGTTGTTGTTAATGATGAAGATAATGATGATGATGATGATGATGATGATGATGATGATGATGATGATAATGATGATGATGATAATGATGATTATGATGACAACGACGATGTCGTCGACAATGATGGTTACCATACGATATTACAAAGTTTATTCAATCTTAGGCTTTCGACAATAAATCATACAATTTGATGACCACATGAAAGTGGGAAAAAAATGGTAAATGGAACCAAACAATAAACTGATACCATTAATAACCACACAAAAATACAACAATAGTAATACCACCAATACGTACAATAATAATAATAATAATAATAATAATAATAATAATAATAATAATAATAATAATAATAATAATAATAATAATAATAATAATAATAATAACAATAATAATAATGATGATGATGATAATAATAATAATTAATAATAATAATAATAATAATAATAATAATAATAATAATAATAATAATAATAATAATAACAATAATAATAATGATGATGATGATGATAATAATAATAATAATAATAATAATAATAATAATAATAATAATAATAATAATAATAATATAATAACAATAATAATATTACCATCATCATTACTACCACCACCATCATTACTACTACCACCACCGCTACCACTATCACTACCACCATCACCATCATTATTACGTTTCCAATCATTTTTTCTCGTTTAAAAAAAATTGATATCTATCAAAACAGTCGAAATTCCGGTCATTTTTTAAAAGGGTAGTTAAAATATCTACGATTTTATTAGCCCTGAAAACTACGATTTTTATTTTCCTATTTCAAGTAGGCAGCTCTGCTATGACAAGTACTCGTATCAGTATCAGTTCCATAGTCAAAATAAGACAAACAAAAACAACGTTTATTTAATCTTAGGCTTTCGCCAATACTTCATACAATACAATTAAGACAAAATAATGTTACGAATTTCTCCTCATGCATTCGTTAGACTATAACAATAACGACCGTGTTATCTTTACTCCTTACCCAACCAACCCCGAGCTTCCCGCCTCTTCATCGCGAACTATCTTATGTATGTATTAGCTTCAGGACGGGCAAGTACGGAATCTGCCCACCCTTCCCTATTTCCTCTATAAGTCAGTTAGAATTCAACTCTCTCCTTTTCTCAGAAGAGTATTTCTCGTATACTAATTCAAATGTTGAGCAAACCAAAATGGTGGTTGTATTTTATATATTTATTTAGTCGTGACTTTTGAATAAAAGTGTTTTGTTTTATTATACGGAATACAATAGAAAATTACATTGTTTTGCAAAATTATTTTGTCTGGCAATAAAAATACAGGGGTAATTACTTTAAGAATTAAAAAAAAAAAGAACTAACAAATTAATTTGTTAAAAAACAAAACAAAAAAAAAAAAAACAAAAAACAACAACAACAAAAAACAAATAAGAAAACAATTTAAATAAATGAGTTTTGAGAAGCACTAAAGAAAACGAGAAAAAAAAGAAAAGTTTAAATGGATAAACAAATATATAAAAACAACACAAATCAATACTAAATTGATGTAAAATTAGTAAATTAATAAATTTAATTCAATACTGGAACATTCCCAAAGTCATTACATCAATGGTACCAGCACAAGTAAGGCAATAAATAAGAAAAAGTTCGTTTGCCAAAATCTCTATTTAGTTTTCACTGGTTAATAAGGTGGGCTCATTTGAATTAGCCCGACCTAGTACTAGAGAGGCCAGACAGCAAAAATCGGAGTTAGTTCACCGTCAGGCGACGAGACGATGAGATGACGATGTGGGCGGAGTGGAGTGGTTGGGGGGGGGGGGGGGGGGGTGATAAAAAAAGAACAGGAGCGTATCCTGGTTTATGCATTAAGGGATGCATGGTGATTCGCAATCTATCAAAAATACACACAAATTGATTTCAGTACGAAGTATAAAGTTTAAGTAGTAACTTTTGAAATTATCTAATTTAAATTTGATTATTTCAGACCTGGTAATACAGCATATAACTTGAAAAAACAGGCTGGTATTTGCCCACCCTGCCCATTATTACCAGCCGTCCCTGATTATATATATATATTTATATATATATATATATATATATATATATATTGAATCGTGTTTGATACAAATATGGTACGAAAAGTGCTCGACATGTAGTAATGGAGCGAATTATTATTTAAAATATTTACCACAATGTTTGGGGCAGTCTTGACTGCCCCAAACATTGTGGTAAATATTTTAAATAATATATATATATATATATATATATATTTATATATATATATATATGTGACGTACGAATAATTGATTAAACATTGCACAAAAATCGTCATTCAACTAAATGCTATAACGACAACCAAACATTCATCTCGATAATAGTAGAAACAGTATCAGTGAATCAAACATTATTAACTCCCCACGCCGCTCGGTCAGGGTCAAAAATAGCACACAGTTCAATCGTAAGAGTACTATAAAATCCCTCCTAAACGAATCCATTTCGAACTGGCGTAGAGTAGTGCTACTGAGGAGGGAGAGAGCGATGGCTCTGTCAACTCAACAGTGATTGGATCATTGAGTCCATTAGATATGTCGGAAAGTACTAGTTAAAAACCGATCTCCTGTCCATATGGTTGAAATAGTGTTACGTGTTTTCAAACTATATAAACTGAGATAACTCCGACTTAAAGGATTTTTAAATAGTAAGCTTTTATATAGCGCGATATCCACTAAATTTGAATAAAGCGCTTTACAAGGGGTCCCTGGCCATCAACAACATTTACCATGTAGGAAGGGACTGTTAGGCGATGTTATGATTTTTCGGACAGATACAATGCTGTTAACGGCCAGGTATTCATTTTACACCTGAGTAAAGAGCCTTCTCCAAGGACTCAACTCAGCGAACTCAGGGCCCTCCGATCTGAAAGCGAGTGTCATACCACTCGACCACATTGCCGCACAAGGGTAGAGGATTATCTTTGTGATCTCTTCCCTCTCAATCTCACACCGTCTTCCACACACAAACACACACACACACACACACACACACACACACGCCTTCCTCCTCCTCGTCATTCTCCTCGTCCGCCTCCTCCTCCGCTAGACGACCAACTCAGAAAACTATAGATAGAATGCGCTTGGCCAAGGAGTTCACAACATTGCCATCCGGAAGTATAACGGACCAACACACAAACTCTGTGTAACCATGAACTTTTATAGTCTGGTTAATACAGTTTAGTGAGAACAACTCACAAACGCGGATGGCAAAAACAATAACAAAGGCCTGAGTGACGTCATCTGCATACTATCTATATATAACCTTGAACATTTATAGCCTGATTGATAGAATTAAGTGAGAACTACTCATAAAAATGGCTGGCTAAAAACCAAAAAAAAAAAAAAAAAACAACAAAAAAACAAAACAAAACAAAAAACAAAAACAAAATAACAGTTAAGTGCCGTCATCTTCGAACCATCTATGTTGTATTAATCAAAATTAATCGAATAAACATTTCACTAAATTATAATAAACGTTTAATATTACACATAGTTTTGTGTGATGGTACGTTATATCCAGCTGGTGAAATGATGAGCTGTTTGAGACACTGTGACAAACACTACATAATAATTATTTATTTTTTGAGACCATACGGGTTTGAAAACCTACTGTGTGCTTAGGAAAAATAACACACACACAAAAAAAAAAAAAAACAATTAAAAAAACACAACAAAAACAAAACAAAAAACAAAAACAAAACAAAACCAAAAAAATAATAAAATACACACACATTCATACCATACATACACACACACAAACACACACACACACAAACACACACACACACACACACACACACACACACACCGACATAAGGGAGACAACTGTGTAAATGTGTAACTATGCTCAAAAGCTAGACAGTTATGTCCCTTACAGAAAACGTTGAAAATGAAGGGAATCTAAGTACCTTTTATTCCTTTGATTTCACCAACTAGAATAGAGACTTGAGAAACGAAAGACAAGCAAGAAAACACACAGACAATCAGAAACTTCAACAATGACAGCTCCTCAATCAAGTTTCATTCTTAAACTTAAGAGTAACATCTGGATGGGGTTCCTGACCTCCCATAGTGGGCAGGGGGGAGGGGGGGGGGGGTACATACTGTGTCCTCTATCTATCTGTTTTCTATCATGCTTTCTGCCATTGTCTTGGAATGAGATTACTTGGTTTTGTCCTGGCCCTGGCCAGAGTCCTAGCTGGGAGAGAAACAGTCAAATGCATAGTTATTGTTTTGGGAGATGATATTTTTTTTTTCTTGTAAATCATCTCTCTGTTATGTATTATTATATTTGCTATTTTGAAATTAGTAATGTAAGCATTTGTGTGTATTCCTCTTTATTGGATTTTGTGCTTGTGTTCGGATGAGACTTATAGGTGGTCTCAAACTAAGTACTTTGATAGTGTGCTCTTGGATCTACATCTGATCCCCATTTGTTCCCAGTTCCCCTATGTCTTACTTTTTCTTGGGTGCTTTATTTGTAATTCTAGAACATTTTACTATCCCATTTTCTTCCTTTTTACTGGCGCTGATATTGCCTAAATGTGTGGCAAGCGCCGTAAAACCCTTAAAAACAAACAAAACAATAAGGAATAAGAGTAACATGGAAACGTGGAATGGGTCTGTGTCAGTGACATCTTGGTAATGGTCTCTCTCCCTCTCTCTTCAAACACACACAAACACGTTCCTACACACACACACACACACAGAGAGAGAGAGAGAGAGAGAGAGAGAGAGAGAGAGAGAGAGAAAGAGAGAGAGAGAGAGAGAGAAAGAGAGAGAGGAACCAGTGACATTGTTGGAAGCGCAGAACAGCTCTTGGTAGGTGCGTGATTATAGGTTATCAAGGCGGACAACAAAGGTGTGTGTATGCCCTGTAGATTATTTATCACGATTCTAGCGTGGTCTTCCAGCACCGAGAATAAATTAGAGTAGAACGTAGAAGGTCAAGAATACAGATAAGGATACCGACTTATTATTTTTTAAAAGTCAACACAAAATGGAGTAATCTATCATTTGCTAATTATTTTGGTTGAGATAATAAATGTATAATGACATTTTTAGGCGGGGAAGGGGTTGGTCAATTTTTTTCCTTTTATATAACCCCTCGCGGTTATTCAGTCTAGGGTGTTATTTAAAAGGCTAGCACTATTCAGTATCTGATACTGAATAGTGGTTTTGCACTATTCAGTATCTGATACTGAATAGTGGTTTTGCACTATTCAGTATCTGACACTGAATAGTGGTTTTGCACTATAATACGGTGTTTTTTTTCCGAAACCTGACAAAGTTATGGGAAGAGTGCAGCTGTGGGAGTGAATATGGGACTCAGAGAAGTGTACACCAGTGGGGAGTGAACCTGGGACTGGGTTTCGGCGGGTTTCGTAATAAAAAGCAATTACTTTTTTACGAAACCCGACGACACCTGGCAATATCCGACAAAGTTATGGGAGGTAGGCAAAAGCGTGTGTGCGTGTGCGTGTGTGTGTGGGGGGGGGGGGGGGGGGGGGAGGGGATGAACCTGAGATTCAGGGAAGTGTACACCAGTGGGGAGTGAACCTGGGACTCTGGGTTTTGTAAAAAAGCAATAAACCCGCCAAAAGCCGACAAAGTTATGGGAAGCAGGCAGCAGTGGGGAGTGAATCTGGGATTTGGACACCGATGAGGATTGAACCCGGGACTGCGAGAGGCTGATACCAGTGGACAGTGAGCTCAGAATGTACTTTTATTTCGAAACCTATCGAAATTGTCAAAAGTTATGGGAAGTGGGCACCATTGGGCAATGAACTGGGACTCAGGGAAGTGCACACCGGTTGGGAGTGAACCTGGGACTGTGAAAAGAGGAAATCAGTGGAAATGAACCTGGGACTATGGAAGATGGATACCAGTGGGAAATGAAGCCGAACTATGGGAGTTGGGTACCAGACGAGAATGAAGCAATTACTTTTTTACGAAACCCGCCAAAACCCGCGAAAAACCATAGTCTCGGGTTCACTCCCCCACTGTTACTTTCTTTCCATAACTTTGTTGGATATTGGCGGGTTTCGTAAAAAAGTAATTGCTTTTTTTAAAAACGAAACCCAGTCCCAGGTTCACTCCCCATTGGTGTACACTTCCCTGAGTCCCAGGTTCACTCCCCACTGCTGCCTACTTCCCATAACTTTGTCGGGTTTCGGCGTGTTTTGGCAGGTTTCGTAAAAAAAGAAACATCCATAAAAATACCACGTGTATTCAGTAAATAGATGTCAATTGTAGTCTAATATTCAGTATCTATTTAAATTATTATTATTATTATTATTATTATTATTATTATTATTATTATTTATTATTATTATTATTATTATTATTATTATTATTGTTATTATTATTATTATTATTATTATTATTATTATTATTATTATTATTATTATTATTATTATTATTATTATTATTATTATTGTCATGTAAATTTCAATATAATACGGCAAGTAATTCTCGGAAGTACATCGCTCAATTAAAAATGAATTTATAATGAATCGGGTTTGTCTTAGATGACAAAACAAACAAACAAACAAACAACAACAACAAGGAGAACAACAACAACAGAAAAAAGCAAGGTTTTAAAAAGTAATAAACAATAGAAGAGCACAATAATGAAAAACAACAACGCGATGATAACACATAAAAGATATTCGTAATAAATCGATAACTGATTAAATTACTACTTGATTTTAAAAAAAAATCATAACCATAATCATAATAATGACGATGATGACGATTACAACAACAACGATAATAATAATAGTAAGTAAGTAGAAATAATAATAATAATAATAATAATAATAATAATAATAATAATAATAATAATAATAATAATAATAATAATAATAATAATAATAATAATAATATATAATAATAATAACAATAATAATAACAATAAAAGAACAATAGTATAATATCAACATTAAAGTATATTTCAAGCAAATAAAATTATTAAAACAAAAGTTTAAAAAATATAAATAGACAGAAGGAATTTTTAAAAAATATTGGGGAAAAAAAAAAAAAAAGTTACCCTTACCGGGATTTGAACTCTCGAACCTTAAGCTCAGAGCCAAACAGTTTAAATCCACCATGCCATGGTGTCACTGAATTTTAAGAGACATTTAATCATGTCTATTCAGACATTAAAAAATGTATTTGACTGCCTCTCTTATTTTGATATTTTGAACTATGTTAATTGCACGATAGCAGAAATTAAAAAATTTCGATCAAAATATTTTTACAACTTTGAATCGGGCTGTCAGTTACTGCACGTGTTCAATCTGGAAGTAGGTCAGCAGTTCAACCGAGATTGTCGCACTTTTCACTCTCTCTATAAAAAAGAGTTCCTTATGGATACTGAATAGTGGCAAAGCACTATTCAGTATCTGATACTGAATAACCACTTCCTATTTAAAAATTAAAATTTGCTTTATCACGATTCTGGTGTTTTCTTCCAGAACCGAGAATAAATTTTCTAATAATAGTATCAGGCTTTTCCAATACAAAGTATGCTACAATGTAGTCAGAGAACAAACTTTAAAAATAAAGTCTTAATATATGGGAAATTTTCGCTTCTGCATATTTTAAAAGATAAATTACTGATTGTACTCGCTAATACGTATGAATTATATAAATACAGTTTATGTCTTCCAGCTTTTTATACTTGCCGTTTCAGAAGTATGAATAGTTGGTTCGTTTCTATGCCGAGAACTAGTTTTTAATGTTATTGTTATTACATGGATAAAAGTGTTCGTCATTGTCATCATTCCATTCATTGATTCACTTCATAAACCCCAGTCAAAATCGATATCAATTTTGCTTGTTTAGATTTAACCCAACTCCTCGATTGTCCAAATTTATCATTCTCTGTAGAGGTATCAATAGTTAATTTATTATTGTGATTCAGAAGTATGGAATTCCCACATTTGGGCAAGCATTGTGATGAACGATCGTGCAAACAGCTTGGTAAGTTGGCTTCTTGTGTTTTGAATTCAGATTTTTTTTTTTTAATCATCCTGAACTGAGGCAACCAAATAGCCTACTCCAAAGTTCTCTTGATGTTATCCCATCCGATTTGGACGTTCAGGGATATATCAGAATTGATTTCCTTCGTTGATATGTATTTTTATAGAACGACAAGAACAACAAAGCTACTAACTACTATCAAGTTGGAACCGATACTGATAATAATTGTTGGAGTCTGCTCTGACTGTGAGTGTAGTGTGAGTGTGTGAGAAGCCAGAGTTCATATTCATAGAGCAGTTGTCATTGTGTGTCAGTGGTTTTGTCTGTTTTGTTGTTACCATCATGTCTCAGGCAATCCTATTTCTATAACCATAATAACGATTCGTTCCTATACTCGTAGTTTTATATTTATTTATATTTATATGTGCTACATTTTGTTTATGATAACGTTGACGTTGGAACTGGATGTTAGTAAGAAGTAGTGAATTGTTGACATCTTCTTCAACTCATCAACATCCAAGACATTTTATAAAATTATAACTTTGTTTCTCTACAACAATAACTAACGAGCCACTATTGCCATGCTTATTTTTCTTACTGTCTAGAGTGGGGTAGGCCCTCAAACTTAACCTAACCCGAGGTCAACAGTCAACAAGTCCATGTAAAATTTCAATTTTGATATCTTCCTCTTCTGTGTAATGGCAATGGATGTCTGACTCTATAGGTACTTTGGTAAAAATCCATTTGGCGCGCCAGCAAAGAGCTGATATAAATGGCCTAGTGGGTTTGTTACGATTTTTAGGATTTATAATTTTTTTGCCTTTATCAACATAAATTGAACGTCATGTGTACGTTTCCTTCCTCAGATTTTTTACCAATGAAATGTGATGCATGCAGCAAAATATTTTGGTAAGTATAGAGAGAGTTTCATGTAATGTTTTTATTACTTTTAAATTTTAAGATTTTATTATTTCTTACCATAAAATTATCAACAAAAGGTCACTTTAAATTTAGGTCAGCTATCAATGTTAGAAAGTATTTTAGACATAAAAGCTCTTTTTTATTTTCCATCTTCCAGCGGTGACCATATTGTATATGCCTCACACAACTGTACAGAGTCCTATAGAAAGGTGAGTAGTTTCTCTTATAATTTTCTAAGACATTTTTGAAATATACTTTATAAAAGCAAAAAAAAATAATGCATCACCTTTTTATGATGGTCTGTAGTGTTTTAACTCGAGGCAGATTAAATTTACAGTCAATTCTCTCCCTACTGATATATGATGTGCCAAGGTTAGCAAAGCTTTGATGTATCCTATAGAAAGAAAAAGCATGTTCAGATCACTCACTACACACTAAGAACTTTTACGCGTGATTCGAAACCACCCTCGGTGCACCACTGCCAGTCCAGACAAAGATGATGGTGTTTGGACAGTCAATATATGACCAACATAAAAGGCCTCCGGCATTATAAACCTTGCCACAATTCTCGTTGGAGTGAATGGATTTTCATGGTATTGTTCGTCATGAAAATTGTTGTCATCAGCTTAGGTAGTTTTTCTTTGTCCACCCTCCTCTGGTAAGTCAGAAACCTTTCCCATTTTGTTGTTCCTTAGAATAAGGCGGACAATAGTGGAATTGGTGCAGCCAAAATGAGAGCCTTTTCTGTGAGTTGACCATTCAGCAACGTGAAATCCAATTGCCTGGTTTCTCTGTTCATCAGACAATCGAGGCGTCCGTTCAACATAATGCGTTTCCTAGTAATGCAAACATGACATCAGTTCTCACTTGTCAACCAAGGCAAACCATAGGTTGGCATATCATCTATCAGTGGAAAGAGAATTGACTGTAATTTTAATCTGTTGTATTATTTTAATTAAATTGCTTCGTGGAAAAACGCTACACATGATGAAAAAGTGATGCGTTATTTAATTAATTATTTTTTTGCTTAGTATTTTATTATCGTTTTAGGTGCAGAATTATTCAATTAATAGAATATCAAACGTGTGAGTGAAGCAGATTTGTCTGTTTAATAAATTGGATGGGCAGCTGGATTAAATGAGTTCTGATGGAAATTTTTTTCTTCTTTTTTCAAGTCCACGGTAGGCCAATTCCTTAAAGAATAGCCAGCAACTGTTGTAGTTCATTTCAAAATCATCAGAAACGTATTATAATGGGATGGGGTCTTTTTACCTCCCTTGATGGGCAGGTTGCTCTTGCTGTGTCTTCTATCCCGTTTTATCTGTTTTTGTTCTGGAATGGGATTGCTTGGTTTGAACCAAGTCCTGCTCCTCATTGACTGTGAGGGAAACAGTCAAATTGTATAGTTATAGTTTTAGTGAGTTGAGCTTTAAAAGATAAAATAATTGAGCTTTATATAGGGGTCCCTGGTCAACAGCAACATTTAACATGTAAGACGGGACATGATGCCGTATATTACAATTTTTCGGACAAAGACAACGCTGTTAACGGCCAGGTATTCATTTTACTCCTGAGTACGATGAGAGAATGTGAGTAAAGAGCCTTTTCCAAGGACTCAACTATGCGCTGAGCGCGAGGCTCGAACCCAGGACCTTCCGATCTGAAAGCGAGTGTCATACCGCTGGACCACATAGCCGTGTTGATATTTTTTACCTTGTAAATCATCTCTCTGCTATTTACTGATTGTTTCAAATATATAATGGTTTGTAAACATTTGACTGTAATCCTCTAAGTGGGATTATGTACTTTGTGTCTGGTGATCCCAAACTAAGGACACTGACAGTTTGCTCTTGGAATCTACAATTGTTTCCCTATTTGAGCCATTCCCTTGTTGTCTTACTTTTTCTCGTGAGCTTTCAATTGTAAATCCAGAATATTTGACTCTCTCATTGTCTTCCTTTTTACTGGTGCTCAAATTACTTAAATGACTAAATGTGTCACAAGTGCTGAGAAACCCTTAATAACAAACAAACAAGCACATTATTTTAACTCATGCTGTATTGTCCCATATGCTCTTAGGCTACTTTTGTTTATTGCTAAGTAAAAAACTTATGGCTTGTCTATTAATATGAATATATTTGGTTCTCAGGACAATCAAATTCCAGTGTGCCCCCTGTGTAACTTGCCTTGCCCTGTCAGAAAGGGAGAATCACCTGATATCGTTGTAGGCCGCCATATTGAATCTGATTGCCAGTCTGATCCCGCTAAATCAAGGAGAAAGGTAAATAATTGAGCTTTTATAATATAGCGCAATGTCTACTAAAGGTGCTCAAAGTGCTTTACAAGGGGTCCCTTGACCAACAGCAACACGTAACATGTAGAACGAAACATGACGCCTGTTGGGCGATATTACAACTTTTTCCAACAGAGACAATGCTGTTCAAGGTCAGGTACTCATTTTACACCTGAGTCTGGTGAGAGAATGTGAGTAAAGAGCCTTTTCCAAGGACTCAATTATGCGCCGAGCGAGGCTCGAAACCCAGGACCTTCCACTCTGAAAGTGAGTGTCATACCACTAGACCGCATAGCGCACAGGCAGGTTAAACTATATTTTATTTCTGTTCTTTTCTTTTGCTTTTCTTTTTTGAAATTTATTTGTTATACTTGTTTTTGCTTTTGTTGTATGGAACTTATGATATTTTTTGTTCTTTTTTTTTTTTTTTACATGATTAAAGATTGAAATTTTAAAAATCCCACTTTACCCGTTGCCAGCTCCAAGTCTGTTTTAATAGTTGTGCACATCAGATCATGTTTGTCTTATAATGCATCATGACCCACGCTCATGAGGTCAAGTCGAACTAGAAGCAGACGGGAGTAGAAATATTCTAGTTGATATTATTTCAATTCATTTCAGTTGTTTTGCCTTCTTGTTTCTACTTTAGTCTTCCATTTTTTATTAATGATTTTGGATGATTAGGGATGTAATAATAAGATTAAATCACTTTTATTAGGTTATAAATTCTTGTTTCTATTTAAGATTTTCACTTGAAAGCTAGTGAAAATCTTAAGTTAAAACTTGTTTTTATAACCCGATATAAAAAAAAAGAAAAGTCTTTAAAAGTCGTCCTCTGTCTTATCATGATTGTTTAAAAGATTTATGATTATTTACATTTTGACATCAAACACTTTGTGTGTTTCAATGAAAAGTTTGTATGAACTTATTTCTTTGTCCGATTTCACTTCCCTTTTATATCAATTATAACCTGTTGTATTTTTGTCATATGTCATTTAAGGTTTACAGCAACAAATGTTCAAAGAAAGGCTGCAAACAAAAAGAGGTGAGTTAAGCGCTTACAGTTTATATCAAATAATGTTGTTACCTTTTTTTTTTTTTTAATTATTTTTGTATAGTTTCAAGTATACCATTCATGTCCAAGTTAGATAGCTTTCATCTCTTCAATGAAGACATAAGCATAATTTCACAATGGTCTTGTGGAAAGTACTTTGCAGTGATTTAGTGATGTGTCCTGTCGAATGGGTAGTGAGGAATTGATAACTTGGGCCTTATAACTCTGAAATTGAAAGTCCTTTGTCCATCCTGTAATGATACTTAAATGGTCGGATTTTTTTTTTTTTGATTACTTCCTTTTGTTTTTCTCTGGTCATTTAAAATCAATCCACATTTAAAATTCCTTTTTGGGATGCAATAAAGCATTACTATTATCATTATTATTATTATTGTCATTATTATTATTATTATTGTTATTATTATTATTATTATATATATATATATTAATATTATTATTATCACTATTATTATTATTATTAATATTCTTCTTCTTATTATTATTCTGCTGGAAGTGGTCAGTTACAATGTCAAGGATATCGTTGGGATTTGTTGTCTGTTTGCCAAATTTATCCTGTAGTTTTGGGTTCTCGAATGGTTTTCGGTTCAGAGATTTCGTCGCTTTGAACATAGACGATGCGTTATTTTTGGACTTTTCTATGTCTTCCACTTTTTTGTCTAATTCCTCGTTTCTGTGTTTTATTGTAAGTGATCGAATTGAATGCAGTATTTTGTTTCGTTCCGTTTTCAGGTTTATTATTTCTTCCGAGTCTTTCGTGTTTTGTATCCTGCAGAAATTTCACAAACAAGTCTCACAAATATCGCCCTTCTCAGGAAACCCTAGAGACCTAAACAACCGCATCACAACAACTGAAGTTAGAAATAGCATAAAGTGCCTAAACAATAACAGATCCCCAGGCGAAGATGAAATTCCCGCTGAATTGCTGAAATACGGTACCCTCTCCCTGGATCTGAGCATTGCAAACATAATGAACAAAACATTCTCAACACACAAAGACTGGGACATAAACAGCGGTGTCCTAATTACAATACAAAAACCAGGAAAAACGAAAGGACCCGTAAACAACCTGCGCCCAATAACATTACTGAATACCATAAGAAAAACACTGTCAACTATTGTCCTCAACAGAATTAGACCGAAAATAGAAAAATATCTATCACATAGCCAAAGCGGGTTTCGCCAAGACCGAAGCACATCGGACGTTGTATGGACACATAAATGGTTGGCAGCAAAGGCACTCAAAGAAAACATATCCATAACAATAACCGGAATCGATATGTCCGCAGCCTTTGATACGATCGACAGAGGAAAACTTTTGGAGATATTAACAGAAATAGTAGACGAAGACGAGCTCCGAATAATCCGATTTCTCCTCAGCAACACAAGGATATACGGGGCCACAAAACAGACGCAGTTCGAAAGTAACATCGGGACCCCCCAAGGAGATAGTCTGAGCCCGATTCTGTTCACAATATACTTAGAACACGCTCTGAAAGAAGTTCGAAAAGTCATTCCAAAACCAACGACTCATATTGAGAATGCAATCCCTAGAGAAATCGCCTATGCAGATGATGTCGATTTTATTGGATCAACACCAACAAATATAGACATCATACAAAATACCCTCATGAAATATAACCTCCAAGTCAATGCCAATAAAACCGAATTTACAACAATATCGAGGAACAAAGAGAAATGGAAAAGAACAAAGAAAGTCGGCTCACTAATTGGAGACACCGAGGATGTACAAAGAAGAAAACAGCTATCAAACGCCGCACTCAGTAAACTCACCAATGTATGGATTAGAGGTGACAAAATAAAGAGAAAAACCAAACTGAAACTGTACCGTGCTCTTGTAAAACCGGTACTTCTGTATAACTGCGGCACTTGGGCGTTGACAAAATCCGAAGAAGAACATCTGGATGCCTTCCATCGCACACAGCTAAGAAGGGTACTGGACATCAAATACCCCAAAAAGATCTCAAATGAATCACTCTATAAGATCACAAAAGAAAGACCAATCTCCCTTGACATTTTACAACAACGATGGCAACTTTTCGGTCACATACTACGCAGGGACAAAAACATACCAGCAAACCAAGCCATGTCGGGATACTTCCAAAAACACGGGAACCTTTTCAGAGGAAGACCGATCACAACACTCCCTGTGATCCTAAACAAAAACCTCACAACACTTGGACAAAGCATTAGTCTCATAACGGCAGGGGACCTTGAAAATCTGAGAACCCTAGCAGAGGACCGGCAATATTGGAGACACCTCACACAGGAAATACTGGAAACAGCCAAGGCGACCCGATCTTTCGGTCGAGACACGAAAGGCATCTAAGTCAAGTCAAGTCTTATTATTATTGTCATTATTATTATTGCCATTATTATTATTATTATTATTATTATTATTATTATTAATATTATTATTATTATTATTATTATTACTATTATTATCATTATTATTATTACTATTATTATCATTATTATTATTGTTGTTGTTATTATTATTATTATTATTATTATTATTATTGTTGTTGTTATTGCTTTGTTGTTATTATTTTGTTTCCAATCTTGTTTCAGCTTGTGCCGGTGAAATGTGAAAAATGCAAACTCAACTATTGCCTTCGTCATCGCCATGAACAAGATCACAGTTGTGCAGGGTTCCAAGGATCCGGACGGGCTATGTCCAGTGCTGGGTAATTATTGTTTGTTTTTTGTTTAAATTTCCACTTACAGGGGCTGAGTCAGATTTGCAGTCATAGCTTTATTATAGTCTCTCTCTCTCTCTCTCTCTCTGTCTCTCTCTCTCTCTCTCTCTCTCTCTCTCTCTCTCTCTCTCTCCACCCACCAATTTGAGTGTAAACGATATATAAACACAAGTAAACGAGCTCATATATAGTCCAATATACTAAATGTGCTTGAAGCCAGCAGCAATACTTAATGACCATAATAATAAATAGCGCTTATAGTACAGCTCAAAAACCAAATCAAAGTTTTAAGGCGCTCAATTTGCCGGGCAGGACATGATGCTAGTCAGGTACTTTCACAATAGTTGTTCTCTAAAGACAACCGTATTATCAGCCTGGTATTCATTTTACACCTGGATGTGGTGAGGGAGTGTGATAAGAAAGTCTTTTCCAAGGACTAAATTTTACCGCCTACAGCAGGACTCGACCCAGAGATCTACCAATCCAATAGTGGTTGTCATACCACTAGACCACAAAGTCGCACGTGTATAAGTAATGAAGATTGCCGGTAGACATTAACTTGTGGTGATTAGATTTGAACCCAGTATCTGACAGTACTGCATCGCAAAGTTTTTATTTGCTATTGTATACTACATTTTTTATTTTTTGTTATTACGAATCTAATTGCCTGCTCCACTGACTCCTCTGATTTCGCTCCCTATATTGTCTGATCAGAACGAATGCATGTAACAATATTGTAGACGTTGATCATAATTATACTTGAAATATTTTATAAATAGCTCCTTTTATCATAAATTTGAGCACTATTATTTCATGTTTTTTGTTTTTATAATTTTATATATATATATATATATATATATATATATATATATATATATATATATATATATATATATATATATATATATATACATACACATACATACACATACATACATACATACATACATACATACATACACACACATACATATTTGTGTCATGAAAAAGTTTTATTTGCAGAACTTTAAAATACCGAAGAACCTGACTACAATTTTGATAGATGTACATATATCATTAGTCATTATATTTATGTTGTTTACAGAGCAGCTGCAATTTTTCGGTCTCAACCAAAGCCGGCTGGAAAGGCCCAGATGTCTCAAGGATCAGGAAGCGGAAACAGTAATAATAATAATAGGTAAGTCAGACCAGGGGGTGGGAATAGGTAGGGGGGGGGGGGTTTGAATATTATTTTTTTACTGTCACAGACTTTCTTGTAAGCATGAGCATTTAAATAGCGCAGTATCCACTAAATGTGGTCAAAGCACTGTACACGGGGTCCTAAGCCAACAGCAACACTTAACATGATTGATGCCTGTGAGGTGGTATATCAATTTCTTTTTGCTGTTAATGGCCAGGTTCTAATTTTACACCTGTGTACAGTGAGAGAATGTAGCAATGACTATGAAAATTTTTGTTTTCTATTTTTGTAGGAAATACTCCTCTTCAATCAAAGCCCTATCTCCACTGAGTACAAATCTTTTTGAATTTTGGAAATCCATTAATATATAACAAAGTTATGCAGTTTCAAATGTGTCATTTATTTGGATAACTCACAAAGAGAAAAAAATACGGAAAATATGGGACGCTTTTTCTTGCGTTTTATTCTGGTTTGTGGCTGTATCTCGCTTAATACGTGGAATAAGATATTAAAACTTGGCAATTTTATGGCAAAATTATCAGAAAATATGGTGAAGACATCAGAAAAGTTCTAACTTGTATAGTTTTAGAGCTGTATGGCTAGGGTCAAATATAATTTTGTTTTAAAATATACATAATATTGATCATTTGGAACTTTTCCGAAGTGTAATTTTGTGTCTACAACACATACAAATCAAACTAAAAATGTCTGCTAAATTATTATCAATCAGTCCCGTGAGACCATGGCTTATGTTATTTCTAGTATTTATTTGAGAGAGAGAGAGAGAGTTAATGTACTATCCCTATGACATAACAATGAAACAATGCCTTAATTTTTTTAAAAACACGCGAGGATTTGTGTCGTCAGTCACCGCGAACAAGTTGCCAGATGGCTACGTGTGTGGCCAAATATATAATTTTGCTTCTTTTATTAAATTTTATTCATCTATTTT
>NC_088363.1:34105332-34137832 GCF_034508935.2 Berghia stephanieae
AGTAGTGGTAGTGATGTTGTAGTGGTGGTTGTAGTAGTAGTGGTAGTTGCAGTGATGATGATATGGTGGTGGTGGTTGTAGTAGTAGTGCTAGTGATGATGTGGTGGTGGTGGTGGTTGTAGTAGTAGTAGTAGTGGTAATGATGATGTGGCGGTGGTGATTGTAGTAGTAGTGCTAGTGATGATGTGGTGGTGGTGGTTGTAGTAGTAGTGGTAGTGATGTTGTAGTGGTGGTTGTAGTAGTAGTGGTAGTTGCGGTGATGATGATATGGTGGTGGTGGTTGCAGTAGTAGTGGTAGTGGTTGTGGTTGTAGTAGTAGCGGTAATGATGATGTGGTGGTGGTGGTTGTAGTAGTAGTGGTAGTGATGATCTGGTGGTGGTTGTAGTAGTAGTGGTAATTATGATGTGATGGTGGTGGTTGTAGTAGTAGTGGTAATGACAATGAAATGGTGTTGGTGGTGGTTGTAGTAGTAGTGGTAATGATGATGTGATGGTGGTGGTTGTAGTAGTAGTGGTAATCACGATGAAATGGTGTTGGTGGTGGTTGTGAGTAGTAGTGGTAGTGATGATGATGTGGTGGTGGTGGTGGTTGTAGTAGTAGAGGTCGTGATGGTGATTGTGTGTGGTAGTGGTGATTGTAGTAGTAGTGGTAGTGATGATGTGATGTGGTGGTTGTAGTAGTAGTGGTATTGATGATGATGTTGTATTGGTGGTTGCAGTATGTATGTGGTAGTGATGACGATTTGGTTGTAGTAGTTGTAGTGATGATGATGTGGTGGTGGTGGTTGTAGTAGTATGGTAGTGATGATGATGTGGTGGTGGTTGTAATAGTGATAGTAGTTGTGGTAGTGGTGTGATGATGATGTAGAGTGTGGTGGTGTTGTAGTACTGAGTGATGTGTGGTTGCAGTAGTGTGGTAGTGATGATGGTTGTATACTAGAGGCAGTGATGAAGATTTGGTGGTTGGGTGTGTGGTGGGGGGGGGGGGGGGGGGGGGTATCCTTGTAACAAATTGACCACACCGGAATTTGACAGAAGTTGCCCGGAGCCCGGAATTTTTGGCTCCAGACCGGAGTTTTTTCCGGTGAAACCGGAGTTTTGGCATCACTGAGTAATAGTAGTAGTAATAGTAGTAGTAGTAGTAGTAGTAGTAGTAGTAGTGCTGGTATGATGTGGTGGTGTTTGTAGTTGTAGTAGTGATAGTGATGATGATGTGGTGGTAGTGGCGCATTAGAAGTGGTAATGACGATGTCATTGTGGTGGTTGTATTAGTAGTGGTAGAAATGATGATGATGTGGAGGTTGTGGTGGCGCTTGTAGTAGTGGTGGTAGTGATGATGTGGTGGTTTAGTAGTAGTGGTGACGATGATAAAGGTGGTGGTGTTCGTGGTTGTAGTAGTAGTGATGATGATGTAGTGGTGGTGGTTGTAGTAGTAGTAGTGATGATGATATGCTGGTGGTGGTGTAGTTGTGGTAGTGATAATGATGTGGTGTTGGTGGCTCTAGTAGTAGTGGTTGTGATAATGAGGTAGTGTGGTTGTAGAAGTAGAGGTAGTGATGATGATGTGGTGGTAGTGGTTGCAGTAGTGGTGGTGGTTGTTGTAATAGTGGTGGCAGTGATGGCTGTAGTAGTACTGGTAGTGATGATAATCCGGTGGTGGTGTAGTGGCAATGATAATGATGTGGTTTTGGTGGTTGTAGTGGTAAAGGTAGTGATGATGATGTAGTGGTGGTGGTTGTAGTAGTTGTGGTATTGATGATATGGTGATGGTGGTTGTAGTAGTAGTGGAAGCGATGATGAGGTGGTCGGAAAGGAGGGGGGGGGGGGGGTATCCTTGGAACAAATTGACCTCACCGGAATTTGAGGGAGGTTGCCTGTAACCCGGAATTTTTTGCTCCAGACCGAAGTTTTGGCAACACTGAATATGACTAAGCATGCCACCCCCCCCCCCTTCTCTCCATCTCTCTTCCTCTCTCACTTTCCTTCTCTTCGTGTACTACTAAGTATAATCTGCGCTTGAATCCGGCACTCAGTACATTTCAATGAAAGAATTTATTAAACAATGATCCACAAGCTGTTAAGATATTGTAATATCTTATACTATTATATTACTTCTATCACTAGATATCATCCCAAGTCTGGATAAGGATATAGATGAGGATAAAGAAATATATCTGAATAGCCATGACTTGAAAAGTAGATTTGTTATTATTAGTTATTTAAAACTTTTTAAAACAAATAATTCGATGTATGTCCAATAATTTATACAAGAGAACCAATTTAAAACTGAAACAAAGCAACACACTGGTCAATCAAATCTTGAACCGACACATAATCATAAGCACCACGTCATTACTGTTCATAAAGAATGCCTTGGCCTAGTGAAACAAGCGAACGAATCACAATGCCATTATTCCTGTTTACAATTAATAAATAAATCGAACAAAGTATTAATGTAGAACTAATCCGAAGTGGTTTGAAGACTTGTACTTGAACACAATATTATAATCCACATCTATGATGGTAATCCATGAATTAAACTTTAATTGTTTAAAACAAGCAGACGCAACACGATAAGCATGGAACTGTTGAATGAATAGCATATTGAATCTCGCGCTACACACACACATACAGCCACGTAATGAACACGCAATACCGGATGGCCTATACAGCAGTCAGCAATACGCGAGGGAAGCTGCCTGAGTGTGTGTTAGCCTTGGACTGAGTTCAATCCCGGGTGAAATTGAGATTTTTTTTCCTGATCCCCTGTGTCCACCTGTCTTATAGATTTAGCAGAATGTACTTTTATCATAAACTTTCTTGCTTTGTCTGGTACCTTTCATACACACTTGTTCAGTTCAGTTCAGATTTCACCATAAACAAGTGTCATATCCAAAGGGTAGCAAACAATTGCAATTGTCGGTTGATATTCTCGGGCTCCATGGGCCCTATGGCTCTGAAGGACTATTTAAGCTTATCAGAATAGCCAATTTAATAGTCTTTTGTCGTTGTTGTTTTTTTTTTATTTTTTTTTTGTATAGTGTCATTTTTGGAAGATTTGGCCATGTACCAAACTGAACAAAATTATATTCAATTCTAGGAATAAAGATTAACAGTGAAATGGAATAGAAACTTCAACCAGCTGGATGATGTAGACATTTTGGGTTTCCCCATTGTCAACAAAATGCGAATAATAAATAATAAGACTAAAGACTAATCAAAATTTTTAATATATATATATATATATTTAAATTATAAAAAAAAAAAAATTTTGTCATAACTCTCATTGTAATTATTATTATTAGTATTATTATTATTATTATTATTTGATTATTATTATTATTATTATTATTATTATTATTTTATTATTATTTTATTATTATTATTTTATTATTATTGTGATTATTATTATTATTATTATTATTATTATTATTATTATTATTATTGTTATTATTATCGTTGTTATTATAATTTTTTCAGTTCTTCGTATTATTTTTCTTTCTTTATGTCCAGAATGACTGCCCAGGAACGAGAAGATTTCCTTCTTGCCCAAGCATTGTCTGCGAGTGAACAGGAATCATCTCAAAGATCCCACCAAAGTGTGAGAGCCTAGAATTAATCATTCGTTTTGTGTTGTGGTGTGCAAGTCGTGTGCAATAAGGTCAAAGGTCAAAGTAAGTTTACAATGTGATTAGCACATTGCTCAGATCAAATTTGCATTTCCTCTTTTCTACTAACACACAAATAATCCCATAATAGTTATAGAATTGTGGTCTGAGAGACTGCTCAGATTCAATGTTAGTGTTAGCTCTTCCACTATAGAAATTGGTCGCAACCGTCTACACCAAAACTGATTTTGGAGTTTTGATCTGAGAGACTGCTTGGAGGCGATATTAACTCTCCATCCGGATGTCGAAAATAGAAAGTGAAAACTTGGTCACATTTACTTACCCAATGTCAAAATAATTAAATCTACAAGCAGAATAAACTATCACAATATTGATATTAAGGTAATTCTTTCGCTTTTGGAATTCACCTGGACACAGTATTCCCCCCCCCCCCCCCCCCTCCGCTAAAGTCATGATCTCAATAACCGGTTTTTCCAGTGCTAGAGCCTGATCTCATCTCGTATTGCTATGCAATGGAAGAAATAGTGCATTATAATTGATAAAATTAAGAGTTTGATTGATACCAAGTTGAGATTCTAATGTTTTCCCCCCTCAAAAAGGGACATAATTCTGGTTGTTTGTGGCATTTCTAAATTCAATCAAGTTCTTGGTTTTCATCGTCCCGAGTCTCAATGTTTTTGAAATGGAATGGATTTGCATTAATAAGAATGCTGCATTTGTTCTCATCTACTTTCAATGATATTATTCAAAGTTGCCAATTTTACGTATATCTATGGAATTCAGTATGATATAAACCCTCAGTACATTTTCCAATCACATGCTAAACGGAAAAAAAAGTAAGAACATATTGTCTTTTAACTCCACTGTCCTGAAAGGGGTTGGTTTATGTGTTTGCGTAAAAGTTTAGTAAATTTTTGCCCCCTGAATCGCTAACCCTGATTATTTCCTATATCTAAGACATAGTTTGTTTTTTTTTCAAAATTTGACTGAATCAGAAAATCTGCTGCTATTATGACAAAAGAGAGTTCATCATTATTGATTGTCTTGGATTAAAAATAAACTTTATTATAAAAAACAACAAAACACAAGAACAAAGCAAAATATTTGGCTTGGTTCGATTGAATGGTTGAGTTGTATTTGTTAGTTTTCTGGCTTACTGATCAGTGCAATAATGCAATGTTTTGATATGAAATTTTGTTTAAGTTCGAAATCAAATAGAAAAATATTGAGTTTTCATATGTTACTCTAAACGCTGCATGCGTTCAAAATGTGCAAGAATTGGAAAATTTGCAAAATTAGTTGACCAAAAAATGACATTATAACTTTTGAATTTAAAGAAAATCATTTTTTTTTTTTTTTTTTTTCTTAGATTTGAAATATTGGTTCATTCTATAGAAAATATGTAGAAAAAGAAGTCATCTGACGATAGCTGGTTGGCAAGCCTGTGTTTTGAGTTTTGCAATTTATTTGATTGAAACATGTGACTTAAGTTATATATATATTTTTCAAAAGGGCTTTGAAGTTTCGATGAAAGGGCTATAGAAATATGATTATTATTCTTCTTCTTCTTCTACATGGCATTGGGCAATGATCATTCATGGATTTTGCTTTTTCAGGGATTTGTTTTGTCACTTTTTATTTCTTTTTGAAAATTTTTTATTTTATTTTGGTCTTTTCCTCATCTTCCAGAGACCCCAGAGACAAGCTCAACGATCGGGAGACAACAAGTGCCTTTTACAATAGTATTATTAGTTGAATTATTTGTTAGATTTTACATAAATTAAATGATGGATGTATTAGTTTTTAATATGCATTTATAAATTTTATTACTGTACTTATGGTAATGTGGGGGGGGGGGGGGGGGGTTAAAGTATAAAATAAACCATTGTTAAAAAACTGCCTTTTACACTTTTATTTTACCGGCAAATGGGAAGACATTATATTTAGTTGCACTTTAAAGATTTCAATTAAACATAAGGATGAACAAAGACGTTTAAGACAGTGTAATGTAATACATAAAAAATTTTGACCAGTTAAAATTATGTGCAGTGGACTTTGGATCAAACAACGTCTTGATTTGATAACGAATGATAAAAGTCTCGATTTTATATATTTAGCCAGTTTTCTTCTGATTAACCTCTTAATATGGCAACTTGCATTTATTTTATATTAGGGGAATGTATTCGTTAATGATTCTTCCCCTTAGTGTGTGTTGTCGAACGCAGTGAATACTGTTTTAGGGGAAAATTAGGCTTAGACGTAAACAACACTTCTCATGGCATGATGTTTTCTATGAGTGAACAAAGCTCACAATTCACACCAACTCTTGCGAATGCTTAGATGACAGCCCTGTGTGTTTTTATTCTTGTAATTATTATCCTGTCACCAATCAAGGGACTGAATTAGGCAGCAAACCCATTTACTCTATAACAAGCCGTGACCCTGAACCCCGTTGATTGATTGCTTTGTATCTTTTTGGATAACAAAACTCTACAGCATTCCCAACTTACCTCTCGATGTCATTTTTTTTTGCTTTTATTCAATGTCTTGCTTCTTCCAACCCTTCTTCAATGCCACATGCATACCCCATCACAATCCAAATATTTCCACAAAAACTTACCTATTTAACATAAGACGTTAACCATGGGTGCCAGTTTTCCGGTTCATGCCGGAAATCCGGTTTCACGATATCTCGAAGTCAAATACCTCCGGTTTCAGTGTTTTGAGTATTTCACTATGTATTATAAGTTGGTTTTAAAATCAAATTTATTTCCTCATTTTGTCAATATGTTTGCTGTGTAATCATTTAATAATGGTATAAAAACGGTGATGAAATAAGAGTAAAGTTTAGGCCGCATTTTCAGGTTTGGCAAAGGGTCGAGATTTTAGTTTCAGATTTCAGCACTTCTTCCTGCTGGCACTGGCACCCATGATGTTAACGTATCAGATAGAAAGTATGGTTGGATTGGGTCTTATAACCTACCATGGTGGGTGGAGAGGTCATTCTTGCTGTGGCTTCTATCTCTGTGTATCGATTTTCCTTTTTGCAGGTAGCTTTTTTGTCTTGGAATGAGATAACTTAGTTGTGTCTTGACCTTTGACCGGAGTCCCTTGACGAGAAGGAAATAGTCAAATGTTTATTTTGGGCAATGCTTTTTTTCCCTTGTGAATCATCTCTGTCACGCACTTTCATAGTCCTTTTACGTGATCTCACACTAAGCATACTGATAATATGCTCTTGGAATCAACATCAGTTCCCTATTTCAGTCAGTTTCCCCCATGACCTACTTTTTCTTTGAGCTATTTTAATTGTAAATCTAGAAATTTTTGATTATCCAATTTTCGTCCTTTTTACTCGTGCTGAAATGACCTTAAAAGTGCTGCGCATGTCATAAAACCCTTTAAAACAAACAAACAATCAGACATCTCTTAATTATAATAGGAACTTAAACAACCCTTTTTAAAATTATATATGAAAGTGACAAAATGGGTACTTTCTTTGGTGTAATGGTCATCAGGAGGTCTGAGGTTTGATTCCCAGTCGTGGCAGACTCATTTTTTTTTTTTTTTTGGGGACCGTTTTTTTTTCTTGTATTTTTCTTTCTTGCTTTATCTAATACTTTTTTCTTTATACCGATCTTTTTTTAATTATAAAGAAAAATGAGATACAATAAAATGAATAAGTGACACAAGTCAAGCAAGGAAGTGGAGAAAGCTGGTCAAATCATTTCTGGAGTTAATCCAAAGACCTGGGTGGGGTTCCTGACCTTCCATAGTGAGCAGGGTGATGCTTGCTGTGTCTTCTATAAACCCCTATATCTGTTTTCCAATTGCTTTCTTTCTTTGTCTTGGAATGAGATTACTTAGTCTTGTCCTGACCCGGGCCGGAGTTTTAGGGTAGGAGGAAACAGTCGAATGTTTAGTTATAGTTTTGGGAGATGACATTTTTTTCCTTGTAAATCATCTCTCTGTTATGCACCGTGTTATGTTTTGCTTACAAATTATATATGATTTTTAAACATTTGAGTGTATTCCTCTTAGTCGGGACCTGTGCTTGTGTCTGGATGAGACTTTTAGGTGATCTCAAACTTAGTACTTTGATTGTGTGCTCTTGGAATCTACATCTGTTCCCTATTTGAACTTATTACCTTTTGTCTTACCTTTTCTTGGGTGCTTTAATTGTAATTCTAGAAGTTTTTACTATCTCCTTTTCTTCCTTTTTACTGGTGCTGATATGACCTAAATGTGTTGCAAGCGCCGTAAAACCCTTAAAAACAAACTGCAGAAAGCTAGTCAATCATTTCTTGAACGAATCCGAAGAGTGCAATTATCATGAATAAAATTTGTTGTTTCAATACAATAAGATTTTTTGTAATTTTTCGGTTTCAGGGATTAACATTGGCAGTATTAGGATATATAGTGCTTCCATGATCAGGAAGTCGAATACTGACAATTGTCTACACCCGTGTGTGTGTGTTTGTTTGGGTCTACGCCCAATTATGGGGTTTCTGATAGCTCAGTTGGTAGAACACTCGCTTTACACTCAAAGGGACTGAGATCAATCTGGCATGCAATCGAGATTGACTTCCAACCTTCCCCCTCCCCTCCTGTCCATACATCAGTGATTGTGTAGTGGGTTTGATCCAGTGGATTATACTTTGTGATAGACTAAAGCATGGCAAGCAATTGTTATTGTCCGTTTCTCACTATAGAAACTGGATTTAAACTCTGGCTCCATGGGCCTAATGGCTCTGAGGAATTCTGAAGGTCCAAACTCAATTCTAACCATTTAAATCACCTTTTGCCAGACTTAATTTGTGTTTGTGTTCAAAATGATCACAAAATTATATCATTATGTACTTGCGAGGTTAGTATTGGATACTGACGATAATCCGCTTATGATTTAAGTTTATCATCGAAGTATAAATGTGACTTATTTACTTTTTATTGTCCTCAAACACCAAGGCTGTGATTATTTACAACAAATTAGAATCTTGCATCATCTTGAATTGCTTCTCTTTGAGTTTTTTATTTTATTATTATTTTCTTTGGTAATGTTAAATGATATTTAATATTTCTTGCATCTTGTAATGTGTATACCTTTGGTTTATTTTATGATTCTGTATCCCTATATGACGCCTCTCCTTTGGTTTTTGTCCTTTTTACAACGATTTCAATGGCGCTGCCATGTTAATTGCTCATAGTTCTTTTGCATTGTTCATGGTAATATTTAAAACATTTTTTCTTTGTATTACTTTGTCACATCAAATTTTGAGTTTCCAAGCTGTGTTTTCTTCGAAATTCCCTTTTTTTCAAAGACTGTTGAGAATATAAGAATTTTTCTCGTATTCATCTTTATCATCATATTCATCATCTTTATCATCATATATATGTCATCTTTACCATCATCTTTATCATCTTTGTCATCATATCCATCATCTTTATCATCATATTTATGATTTTTATCATTATATTCAACATTTTTTCAATTTCAAGAAATCAGTGGATCTACTTGTGCACTCAACAAATTCTGGTATTTTAAAAAATGATAATTATGGTCCAATTGATTTGAAGGATTGATGTAAAATGCTAGAAAGGCTTTCAACTGAAGCAGGGATGAAACAAATATGTTACAGTGAATGACATAATCAGTCGGAGGGTGAAAAGTTTTGAACTGAGATATTGCCAAGTTTAGTTAGAAGGTCAATTTTGATAAAAAATGAGTTCTTATCATAAATGATTAAATCAACCCTTTTTGTACATATTTAGGAAATATCAAAGCTTAATTTCACTCTAAATATTTTTTACAGCTAGTCTAGTTGAAGAAGAATGAAATTTGAGAAAAGTTGCTGGATCTGTCCCCGCGGTTTTTTTGCCATTTCAAACGCCAAAATTTGCCATAAAAATGGTAAAATTTGCCATCAAAATAGCAAAATTTTCCAAAAATTTGTCGCTAGTTTTACCAAAATCAAACAATTAAAACAACATGTACGGTAAAATTTTTTTACACAAATAGGGCATTTTGTAGAATATTGATGTGACATCAATATGAATTTATTTACATTTTGAATGGTTTGAAATGATATAATAATAATAATAGCCATAGTATGTAAGTAAGTAAATAAGTTAAAATAAGAAGGAAGTAATCAAAATATTTTATTAACTATTTAGCTTCTTAAAATTTTTAAAATCAAAGTGAACAATCGCATTAAAAAATTCAAAATCTGAAAACCTAATTAAGGAGAGGAAAAAAATAACTATTCACAAGGAAAGAGAAACAAAATCCATTTTCCAATGGGGGCACATTAAATTTGTATTCTCTACTTACTATCCAATTTTGAGCATTATTATTATTGCTTTATATTTCAATATAGGCCTAATGGGTTTTTGAATGAAAAACATGGAGAAAATCATGAAAAATCATAATCATATCATGAAAACTAGGTGCAACTTGTGGCGAAAAATGAAATTACATTCCATGAAAAATATTATAATAGAACACATTTTGTTCACATAAATGATAAAGATAAATGTGATAATTTTCTTAGGAAAAGAATTAAACTTTGAAAAGTAAAATTTTTGAATGCAATAAAATAAAAATAGGAATTGGGATTATGGGATGAAGGACGCGAGAGCTCTTCAGTAAAAAGAAAAATAGGCGAAAAACAAAGCTTGTATCCCCAATAGGCCATAGAGATGGGAGACTTGTCCGAGACATGTTTGTCAGTTATTTAGTGCCAATTCTGGATGCTAGCATTGAAAGTCGCCATCTTTTCACAATTTTTCATAGCTTTTGGTTTGTTTTTTTAAAACAAAAAATCGTCAATTTAGCCTAAAAACGGCGAAAATTGCGGCTTTTTGCGGTCAAGGGTGAAATTTGCGCCCGCGAAAAACCGCGGGGACAGCTGGATACCTTTCCCATACATCTGACCATAACTTCATGAAAAATCACCCGATTTACTTCAAATAAAGATTAAAATGCTCTGACGAGCATAATATTCTTTCAGAAAATGAAAAAAAAAAAATGCAAATCCAAAATTTTCATCTTCCGATTGGTTTTGTCATGTACTGACACATATTTGGAGAATATTGTAGGGAGGGTCGAAGGAGAATATGGATGTGGAAGTATTGCTTTGAAAAATTCATGTTTGTATAATTTCTGCATTGTTGGTGTATTGTAATATGCTGGTAAAGTTAATTTTCTCCAAATTGTGATTTCATAGTCTTCCTCTTATATGTTATTATAATACCATATTTAAGTTGTGTTTATACGTAAAAATTAATTTATAGTTACAACGCCATGCTTCAGACACCTTACAGTTGCATCTTAGCTATATTACTTTTAAATTAAATCTGGGTGGGGTTCCTGACCTCCCATAGTGGACAGGGGGGTACATACTGTGCCTTTTATCCCCTTATATTATATCTGTTTTCCAACATGCTTTCTGTCTTTGTCTTGGAATGAGATTACTTGGGTTTTATCCTGGCCCTGGCCGGAGTTCTAGCTGGGAGGGAAACACTCACATGCTTAGTTATTGTTGTAGGAGATGATATTTTTTTCCCTTGTAAATCATCTCTCTGTTGTGTATTATTATATTTGTTATTTTGAATTTATAATGTAAGCATTTGAGTGTATTCCTCTTTGTTGGATTTTGTGCTTGTGTCCGGATGAGACTTATAGGTGATCTCAAACTAAGTACATTGATGGTGTGCTCTTGGAATCTACATCTGATCCCTATTTGTTCCCATTTCCCCTATGTCTTACTTTTTCTTGGGTGCTTTAATTGTAATTCTAGAACTTTTTACTATCCAGTTTTCTTCCTTTTTACTGGCGCTGATATTACCTAAATGTGTTGTAAGTGCTGTAAAACCCTTATAAAACAAAACAAATTCTATCTTAACTCTCTCTTCACCAACCATTTTGCGGGTTTTCCCTGAATGAGGAAAATATTAGTTGTATCGTAATGAATGTGATGCTTTTCCTATAGTTGTCAAGGCCAGGGTTAGACATGGCCCTTAATGGGTCTTCCCTGGTCATCAATCGGCCTTCAGATCGTTCCATGATTTTGGCCATCACATTATGATGATGATGATTATTGTTATTATTATTATTATTACTATTATTATTATTACAAGCATGGACAGTTGAATACCAAAAATGTATCTATTGATATTAAAAACGATTTTATTAATATGTAATTATTTGATTCACGCCATTTCGTTTGATAAGAAAAATGAATGTTTTCCCTAAGTCATACTTCAGACCTATTGTTTTTATGGAGTTAAGGTTACGACTGAGATAATGTTATTAATAAGTAAGTCGCTTTGTCTTCAAACCCACACATTAAACCCATCTTTCCTTCCATAGTGGGCAGGGAGGTACATACTGTGTCTTCTATCCCCGTATATCTGTTTTCCAATTTGCATTCTGTCTTTGTCTTGGAATGAGATTACTTGGTTTTGTCCTGGCCCTGGCCCGAGTCCTTGACTGGGAGGGAAACAGTCAAATGCATAGTTATTGTTTTGGGAGGTGGTATTCTTTTCCTTGTAAATCATCTCTCTGTTATGTATTATTATATTTATTTTGAATTTATAATGTAAGTATTTGAGTGCATTCCTTTTAGTGGGGACCGTGCTTGTGTCCATATGAGACTTATAGGTGATCTCAAATTAAGTACATTGGTGGTGTGCTCTTGGAATCTACATCTGATCCCTATTTGTCCCCAGTTCTTGGATGCTTTAATTGTAATTCTAGAACTTTTTACTGTCCCATTATCTTCCTTTTTACTGGCGCTGATATAATCTAAATGTGTTGCAAGTGCCGTAAAACGCTAAAAAACAAACAACCAAAACCTGTCTTTTTATTCAATGTTTTTGTTATTACTTTTTAAAAAATCTGTATTATGTTTTGTTTACATATTATATATGATTTGTGAACATTTGAGTGTATTCCTCTTCGTGGGGTCCTGTGCTTGTGTCTGGATGAGACTTTTAGGTGATCTCAAACGAAGTACTTTGATAGTGTGCTCTTGGAATCTACATCTGTTTCCTATTTGAACCATTTCCCCTGGGTGGGGTTCCTGACCTCCCATAGTGGACAGGGAGGTACTTACCGTGTCTTCTATCCCCGTATATCTGTTTTCCAACTTGCTTTCTGTCTTTGTCTTGGTGTGAGATTGCTCTGTTTTGTCCCGACCCTGGCCGGAGTCCTTGACTGGGAGGGAAACAGTCAAATGCATAGTTATTGTTTTAGGAGATGATATTTTTTTCCTTGTAGATCATCTCTCTGTTATGTGTTATTATATTTGTTATTTTTAATGTATAATGCAAGCATTTGAGTGTATTCCTCTTTGTTGGATTTTGTGCTTGTGTCTGGATGAAACTTATAGGTGATCTCAAACTAAGTGCATTGGTGGTATGCTCTTGGAATCTACATCTGATCCCTATTTGTTCCCAGTTCCCCTATGTCTTACTTTTTCTTGGGTGCTTTGATTGTAATTATAGAACTTTTTACTATCCCATTTTTTTCCTTTTTACTGGCGCTGATATAACCTAAATGTGTTGCAAGCGCCGTAAAACCCTTAAAAACAAAACAACATAGTGGGCAGGGGGGTACATACTGTGTCTTCTATCCCCTTATATCTGTTTTCCAACATGCTTTCTGTCTATGTCTTGGAATGAGATTACTTGGTTTTGTCTTGGCCCTGGCCGGAATTCTAGCTGGGAGGGAAACAGTCATATGCATAGTTATTGTTTTGGGATATGATATTTTTTTCCTTGTAAATCATCTCTCTGTATTATTATATTTGTTATTTTTAATGTATAATGTAAGCATTTGAGTGTATTCCTCTTTGTTAGATTTTGTGTTTGTGTCCAGATGACACTTATAGGTGATCTCAAACTAATTACATTGGTGGTATGCTCTTGGAATCTACATCTGATCCCTATTTGTTCCCAGTTCCCCTATGTTTTAGTTTTTCTTGGGTGCTTTAATTGTAATTCTATAACTTTTTACTATCCCATTTTCTTCCTTTTTACTGGCGCTGATATAACCTAAATGTGTTGCAAGCGCCGTAAAGATCACAAAAAACAACATTCTTAAACCCGAGATTGTTTGAATGTGCCAGTTGCGACTGGGTTTGCTCTTTCTAAAGTTGTGACCTCAGTCGATATCATAATTTACTCTCGTATTTATGTTTTATATTTATTTGTCCCTTTAATTCCTCTTATTACACAGAATTTCTATCCACAATTTAAAATGCCTTACCTTTGCGGTTTCTTGATGTTCATTAAATGTAATGATGGGCTGAAGTCATTTTTTTTTTTTTTTGTTTTTTAAGTTATAATATAATTGGAATGCTGTTTACATAATATTGTTTACATTCAATTCCAAATAAAATGAATATACTATTATCATAATCATATTATGTGTGTCTCCTGAATTGGTTTTCTTTACTCTGTTTTGTTTTGGCTTTTTTTTTTTTTGGTTAAAAAAAAACATTTAAAAATGAATGAAAATTATGTACAACGAACAGGGTACTGCACACGTTGCTGGGCTTTTTTCCTTTTAAATATATACATGTCTGTTGGATCTGTTATTCCATAATTGTGTTATATTCACAGCGGTCCCGATAATTCAGTTGGTAGAGCACTCGCTTCACACGCAAAGGGACCAGGATCGATCCCGGGTGCAGTCAAGAGTTTTTGTTCTGATCCCCTTTTCTACCCAGCAGTAACTGAGTAGCTGGGTTTGTTAGATCTGGTGGAAAGTACTTTGCGATAGACTAGCAATTGCTATTGTCCGTTTTACGCTATAGAAACCGGGATAATCTCCGGCTCCATGGGCCTAATGGCTCTGGACCAGTTTTTGTTGCTTTTTTCCCCCTTTATAACTTATATTCTACTAGCTCTTTCCCCGTGTTTTGATGGCACATTTCAGTGATCTTACTGGGTGGGGTTCCTGACCTCCCATAGAGAACAGGGAGGCACTTACTGTGTCTTCTATCCCCCTGTATCTGTTTTCAAATTACTTTCTGTCTTTGTCTCGGAATGAGATTACTTGGTTTTGTCCTGGCCTGATACCTTAGCTGGGAGAAAAACAGTCCAATGTATATTTAGAGTTTTGGGAGATGATATGTTTTGTCTTGTAAATCATCTCTCTGTTATGCATTGTATTGCTTTTTTGTGTTATATATACTAATTTGTAAACATGTGAGTGTATTCCTCTTAGTGGGGACCTGCGCTTGTGTCTGGATGAGACTTTTAAGGTGATCTCACACTGAATACACTGGAATCGACATCTGTTTCCTATTTGAATCGATTCCCCTTTGTCTTACTTATACTTGTGTGCTTTAATTGTTATTCTTGAACTTTTTACTATCCCATTTTCTTTCTTTTTACTGGCGCTGATATGACCTTAAGGTGTTGCAAACAAATCTGTGGTCTGAAAGTAAAAACGTCGATAGATTGCCCTTGGAATCTCCTTTCCTTTTATAGGGGGAGAAGAGGTGTGTGTGTGTGTGGGGGGGGGGGGGGGGGGGGGGGTTCTTTCTTTTTTTTTTCTTTCTTTTTATCGGGCATTTTATTTATAAAAGAATAAAGAGTCAACTCCTAGGTGGGGAGGTCACTGTGTCTTTTATCCTCCTGTATCTGTTTTCCAAGTTACTTTCTGTCTTGTCTTAGTCTTGGAGTGAGATGACTTAGTTTTCTCCTTTCCCTTGTCAAAGTCCTTGGCTGGGAGGGAAACAGTCAAATGTTTAGTAAAAGTTTTGGGAGATTATATTTTTTCCCTTATAAATTGTCTCTGTTATGTATTGTTATACTTGTTGTTTTGAATGTATAAGGTAAGCATTTTAGTGTGTTACTCTCAGTAGGATCCTGTGCTTGTGGATGGATGAGACTTATAGGTGATCTCAAACTCAGTACATCCTCCTTTGTCTTACTTTTCTTAGTATGATTTTAATTTTAAAGCTATATTTTTTTTACTATCCAACATTATTCCTTTTTACTGGCGCTAAAATGACCTAAATGTGTCGCAAGTGCCGTAAACACTTTAAAATAAAGAGTCTTCATTTTGCTGTTACTGGTGGTAATATAACCCCCCAAAAACATTTGGGGAGGGGGGAGGGGGTGTGGTGAGTGGTTTTCTTATTCTTTTTTTCTCTTTGGCCCACATTTTAATTATATTTTAAAGGAGTCAACTTTTAATTTTACTATTAGAGGCGCTGACATAATCTAACAATGTTGCAACTGGCTATTAAAAAAAACACCCGAAAAAAGAAACAATTTGATTTGGGTTTGCCCAGGCCCTTGGTTTGAGAGAATTTGATATTATGTATGATAAAAAGCAAAACGTAGGAAATTTTAAAATTTAGAAAATGACGAGAAAGCTCATAAGAAAACAACTCACCACACTCGTGCGGCTATGTGGTCTATGGTATGACACTCGCTTTCGGATCAGAAGGTCCTGGGTTCGAGCCTCGCGCTCAGCGCATAGTTGAGTCCTTGGAAAATGCTCTTTACTCACATTCTCTCACCATACTCAGGTGTAAAGTGAGTACCTGGCCGTTAACAGCCTTGTCTTTGTCCGAAAAATTGTAATATCGCCTAACAGGCATCATGTCCCGTCCTACATGTTAAAGCGCTTTGAGCACATTTAGTGGATATTGCGCTATATAAAAGCTCAATTTTAATTTTTTAAAATCAAATCTGCAGATAAGGGAAAGAATGAATGAATCGCGCAATGATGGATATTTTAAAGAAGCTCGTTAAGTTAAATTTTGTACCCTTAGGTAAATTTGTTAGATATTATAGCATTTGAACATCATAATATTACACCAGAAAACTCTGGCCAAGATCGATTGAAAACAGTGAGCCAGCTGACGAAATAAGGGAGATAAATCGAATAACACAAAATGAAAGTTAAGAAGCATTAGTTACTTCCCTTCAATGATTGCTCTCAATAGAGAATACAGTATAAATAGATAGATGTATATATATATATATATAAATATATATATATATATATGTGTGTGTGTGTGTGTGTGTGTGTGTGCGCGCGCGTTATAATATATATATATAATAATTATATATATATATATTATATATATATATATATATATATATTATATAATAGATGTCATGCTTTGAACGTTTAATGTGTTTTTTTTCTTTTCTTTCTGTTGTTATTTGATTTTTTAAATTGAATAATTTGAAAATACAAATCACCATTGTATTGTCCTTATTGATTTTACCTTTGATCAAAAGGCAAAAGTCGAATTTTGTTACTTCATTTATTTTAAAACAGTTGAGCACACAGATTACCAGCTGATACTGATATGTCTAAAAATGACTACGATTGTTCCGATCGTAATAGTTACATTTTGCACGTTGAACTGATAGTTCCTATGGTATTTTGTTAACCAATTAACTTTCTACCTCTAGTAAAACATGCTTTTAAAAATTTGGCCAGAAAACTCTTCCTTCACATATTCATCGATTTAAAGGACCCATGTGAGGTCCCAGGTTTGAGAGTTTTTGCCAAAAGAATTCATTTAAATCGATCGATATTTGAAGGACCAAGGCCAAATTTTTGAATTCATGTTTTTTTCAGTGTTTTACTGGTTAACACAATGAATATTAAAGGAAAAAAAGATGTCTTATGCAAATTATCAGTAGATGTATAAACCATCATATCGTGTCCCTATCATAACATGTTACTATACACATAATGCTACTCACAAGATTAATGCATGGCATGGAACGAAATCCACCAAGACATTTCTGGGGTCGACAAAATAAAATTACTTCTGACCACTATATTATTATACTATAACAGCGCAGTATCCACTAAGCACGCTCTAATCGTTTTACAATGTGTCCCTTGCCAACAGCAACAAGTAGGACGATATCTAATGCCGGTTAGGCATTAATACAATTATTTCGGACAGAAACGTTGTTAAGAGCCATGTACTCATTGTACACCTGAGTACGGTGAGAGAATGTGAGTAGAGAGCTTTTCTAAGGATTGAACTATACGCCGCTCAGAGTAGGAATCGAGCTCTGTGCCTTCCAATCTGAAGACCACCTAGCCAACCATCCAAAACTAATAATGATAGGACCACACAACAATAACAGTGAGATGATTAACAATGGAATAAAATATCTCTTTAAAAGGGTACTATGCATTTGACAGTCTTCCTCCCAGCTAAAGATTTCGGACATGACCAGGGAAAAAACACCAAGCAATCTCAATCCAGAAAAAGGGTTTCATGGCGCTTGCAAAACATTTAGGTTATATCAGCGCCAGTAATAAAAAAAAAGGAAAGAAATGGGATAGTGAAAAAATTAAAGTATCCAAGAAATTCCAAAAGCATACCATCAATGTACCTAAAAGTCTCATTCAAATGTTTAAAAGATATTTTCAACACAAAAATGTAACGATCAGTCCATAAAAGAGAGAGGATTTACAATGAAAATCCTTGCATACTTTTGACTATTTCCCTCTCAGCCAAGGATTCCGGAGAGGATCAGGACAGAACCAAGTAAACCCATTCCAAGACAAAGGCAAGGACAGAAAGCAACTCATAAAACATATATGTATAGGGGGATAGAAGACACAGCAAGTGACCTGTTCACCATGAGAGAGCAACATGGAAAGGGAAAGAGATAAGAGATAAAAGACACAGTGAGTGACCTCTCTTTCCACCAGGGGAGGTCAGAAGACCCCATCGGGGAAAAATAAAGAAATAGGAAAGATGAGAACGGACGTGGAACACAACAGTCAGCTGGAGAAGCACAATTCTCCCCCCCCCCTTTCCCCATCCTAAAGAATTCAAGAATGAAAAATTGAACACGTGAATCTTTAAATTCAAATCTAAGAAAACAATGTTGAGTTCTCAATTTTAATACAGCATCCATACTCATGTACATCAATAGTATGAAAAAATGGTAACAATAAACGAAGGCAAATTAAAAAGTTGACAAAGGTTCCTCAAGACGACTTTTTAAATGTCAACGCTGGTATGGAGAAATGTATTAAGATCAAATATAGGATCCCTTTGAATCCATAAAATCTCAATAGAGTGGTTTGTAATAAGATTGACATATCAAAATATTGGAAACCAGTACTTAGCTTGATTTCCTCTCTTTTTAATTTTGTCTTCAGAGGTTAGGTGAGAAATACGTATTCAATTTTAGTTGAATAAAAATGTATTTATACCCCAGTGCTTCAGCCAAGAAAATATTCAACTTTTAATTCATACAACATTTTTGGTAATAATTGTTTTTTGTTCATTTATTATTTACGGCATCAACATTTTTATATCTATTAATGTTTTGAGTTGACAAGTCACCGATTTGTGTCATAACATGACCAAAAAAAAAAGAATATAAATACAGATATAATGTTGAAAAGTCATAACATATTCATAGTCGACAACTCAGAGTCCAGTAGCTGCATTTAGCTAGAGCTTCAGATTCAATAATTGTTTTTTGATTTTAAGGCTTGTACGGCGCTTGCAACAGATTCAATAAAGATCCGGATAAGAATTCTCATTTTGCTATTATTTAAAAAGCCATACCTATGTTTATCAAGCCATAAGTGGGTAGCTAAGTCATATTCAAATTGGCAAAAAGTACATTGTAATATGATCCACACATAGCAAGCAAACTATTCTCACCAAAATACAGGAAAACCTGCAGAAACGGGAATTAATTTGGATTCCAAAGGCGATTCACGTTTCAAATTAGGGAATAAATTAAAATTGAGTTCTTTTACTTCAGGAAGTTGTTTTTGTTTTGTTTTTAAGGGTTTTACGGCGCTTGCAACACATTTAGGTTATATCAGCGCCAGTAAAAAGGAAGAAAATGGTATAGTAAAAAGTTCTAGAATTACAATTAAAGCACCCAAGAAAAAGTAAGACAAAGGGGAACTGAGAACAAATAGAGATCAGATGTAGATTCCAAGAGCATACCACCAATGTACTTAGTTTGAAATCACCTACAAGTCTCATCCAGACACAAGCACAAAATCCAACAAAGAGGAACACACTCAAATGCTTACATTATACATTCAAAATAAAAATAATAATACATAACAGAGAGATGATTTACAAGGAAAAAAATATCATCTCCCAAAACAATAACTATGCATTTGACTGTTTCCCTCCCAGCTAGGATCCCGCCAGTGCCAGGACAAAACCAAGTAATCTCATTCCAAGACAAAGACAGAAAGCATGTTGGAAAACAGATATAACGGGATAGAAGACAGTGTGTATCTCCCTGCCCACTATGGGAGGTCAGGATCCCCACCCAGACTTCAGGAAGTGATGTTGAATTTGATTTAAACTGATTTATGTAATAATCTGATAATTGAATTTATTCACAAGTGATACAAAATTATGGCGAAAGACAGATCTTTCTTTTGTTTGCGGGAGTTAAGCTCTAAAAAAAATCAATGAGATAACATATTTGTCACAAACACAATTAGACGTCTATAAACACAGTTATTCTATAAGTTCTATGTGTAATAACCATTTAGATGGTGCCAAAAAATATAACAAAAGACAGAAAAAGAAATGTTCGAAATATTGATAGTGGTGATTTCTTAAAAAGATGCCTAACATAATGCCACATCTAACTGCAGTATAATTTGAATTTTCACAAATACAATATATGACTAGAGCAATATTTGCAATATTCAAAATGTTAATGTCTAAACTAAAGAAGAAGAAGATCAAGAAGAAGAAGAAGAAGAAGAAGAAGAAGAAGAAGAAGAAGAAGAAGAAGAAGAAGAAGAAGAAGAAGAAGAAGAAGAAGAAGAAGAAGAACAAGAAGAAGAAGAACAAGAAGAAGAAGAAGAAGAAGAAGAAGAAGAAAGAAGAAGAAGAAGAAGAAGAAGAAGAAAGAAGAAGAAGAAGAAGAAGAAGAAAGAAGAAGAAGAGAAGAGAAGAGAAGATAGGAGAAGGAGAAGAGAAGATGGAGGAAGAATGAAGAAAGAAGAAGAAAAGAATAAAAGTAGAAGATGGAGAAGAAGGGAGGAGGAGAAGCATAGGAAGAGAAGGTGGAAAATGGGAAAAGGAGAATAAAAATGAAAAGAAGAAGAAGAAGAAGAGAGAGAAGAAGAAGAAGAAGGAAAAGAAGAAGAGAAGAAGAAGAAGAAGAAGAAAAGAAGAGAAGAAGAAGAAGAAGAAGAAGAAGAAAGAAGAAAAAAAAAAAAGAAGAAAAAAGAAGAAGAAGAAGAGAAGAAGAAGAAGAAGAAGAAGAAGAAAAGAAGAAGAAGAGAAGAAGAAGAAGAAGAAGAAGAAGAAGAAGAAGAAGAAGAAGAAGAACAACAACAACAACAACAACAACGGGAACAAAAAGAACAAGACAAGGAAGAAAAAGAAGAAGAAAAAAGAATAAGATGAGGGAGGGGGAAGAGGATAAGGATGGGAAGAGGAGGGGGAAAATGTAAAAGAAGAATAAAAATGAAGAAGAAGAAGAAGAAGAAGAAGAAGAAGAAGAAGAAGGAGGAGGAGGAGGAGGAGGAGGAGGAGGAGGAGGAGGATGGGGAGGAGGAGGAGGAGGAGGAGGAGGAGGGGGACGAGAGGTCATAAAATTTATACAACACCAAAAAAAGAAATGTTTAGAAATTTGATAAAGGTGATATATCCATGTTATAAATTAGGCAATCATCATTATAACATACAAAATGAGGTGAATGGATATCAAAATCATATTGGTGTACCTTTTCCTCAAAACAGTTTAGGGTAAATTTGGCTGGTATGGAAAAGTGTGAAATAAAGGAGAAAAAAAGTTTAACATTTTGAAAATGACAAATTCATTTTATCTTTAGCAGAAGTGCACATTACGTTACTACTGCATTTGAAATTTCAGGATATGAACTTTCACTCTTTTCACTTAATATCTAACTTTGGATTCAGTCACATGAAAATGTTCATCTCCAATTAATCAAACCACAAAAAATATGGTTTCTTCTATAATACATCATAATTTCAAAACGTTGGAAAGGACAAAACCGTATTCCTTTTAGCAGAAGTGTTTATCATTTCACAACTGCATTAATTATTTTTACAACAAGCTTCCTGACAACTGAAGGCATCCACCCAGACCATGCAGCCATATACAGAGTGCATTCATGGAAAGAATGGGACTGCTGCCCAAATGATGCCATTCAGGAACCCAAAGAAGAACTGCCAAGCGGAGTAAATCTCCCCAGGAAAGATTGGTTGACACTGAACAGGGCAAGGTCTAAAGTGGGGAAGACCAAAACAACCTTACAAAATTGGGGACTTTCTTCAGACTGCCGATGTCAATGTGGACACACGGCTGAAAACATGGACCACATCCTTCACGAGTGTGAACTTGGACCACATATCAGTGATATGGACCTGAGAGGCTGCACCCCTGAAGCCATCCAATGGATCCACCACTGGCGCGACACGATATGATGATGATGATGATCTCCAATTAGTCAAACCACAAAAATATAGGTTTTGTTCATAATACATATAATTTCAAAACGTTGGAAAGGGCAAACTGTATTCTTATAGCAGAAGTGTTTATCATTTACAATGCATTAATATTTTTAAACACGCGTTTTCACTATCACACTTCAGCCATTAAAATAATTTAACTTTAGAATAGTCACACTAAATTCGTGTGACAATATCAAATTTAACAAGCAATAAGAATGCGATTCAAAAATTAAAAATTTCTTCGATGAGTCTGATCGATTCAATTGAGAATTAAAAGTTTGAGTGGCAGGTCACCAGACAGTATGGAAATAAAATTGGATCAATTGTAAAAAGACAATATAAAATACAGCCCACAAGTATATGTGGATTTTCTATATACAATGAGATTACATATGTATGTCATAAATACATTATTATAAACACTCAACAAAACTATATACAATGTCATTAAATATCACGATTTAAAAATCTATGTCAGAAAGTGGTAGCATCTTATAATTTGTGCGAGCAATAAACATTTAATGGTCATTACAAATCATTAGAACATGTTGGTGATTTCTTTAAAAGATGCAAAATAAAATGCCATATCCAATTACAATGAATTTCATTTTGTTTAAATTCCATGTATGACTTTGCTTAATTCAACATCGTATTATATATTTATACAAGTAAAAAAGATAAAAATACTTTTGGCCCATTTCCCTACAGAAATGATATATTTCTTCCTTGGCAAGGAGCAAATAAACGCACAGTCCAACTTGTAATATATGTTACTTCTAGAAAAAGAAGAAGAAGAAGAAGAAGAAGAAGAAGAAGAAGAAGAAGAAGAAGAAGAAGAAGATGAAGAAGAAGATGAAGAAGAAGATGAAGAACAAGAACAAGAACAAGAACAAGAAGAACAAGAACAAGAAGAACAAGAACAAGAAAAAAAAAAAGAAGAATAAGATGAGGGATGGGAGGAGGAGAAGGACGGGACGAGGAAGAGATGGGGAAGAATGAAAAAGAAGAATAAAAATAAAGTAGAAGATGGAGAAGAAGGGAGGAGGAGAAGCATGGGAAAAGGAAGAGAAGGGGGGAAATGGGAAAAGGAGAATAAAAATGAAGAAGAAGAAGAAGAAGAAGAAGAAGAAGAAGAAGAAGAAGAAGAAGAAGAAGAAGAAGAAGAAGAAGAAGAAGAAGAAGAAGAAGAAGAAGAAGAAAAACAACAACAACAAGAAGAAAAAGAAGAAGAAGAAAAAGAATAAGATGAGGGAGGGGGAGGAGAAGGATGGGAAGAGGAAGAGATGGGGAAGAATGTAAAAGAATAATAAAAACAAAGAAGAATAAGAATAAGAATAAAAACAAAGAAGAAGAAGAAGAAGAAGAAAAAGAAGAAGAAGAAGAAGAAGAAGAAGAAGAAGAAGAAGAAGAAGAAGAAGAAGAAGAAGAAGAAGAAGAAGAAGAAGAAGAAGAAGAAGAAGAACAACAACAACAACAACAACAACAACAACAAAAAGAACAAGACAAGGAAGATAAAGAATAAAAAAAGGATAAAATGAGGGAGGGGAGGAGGATAAGGATGGGAAGAGGAGGGGGAAAATGTAAAAGAAGAATAAAAATGAAGAAGAAGAAGAAGAAGAAGAAGAAGAAGAAGAAGAAGAAGAAGAAGAAGAAGAAGAAGAAGAAGAAGAAGAAGAGGAGGAGGAGGATGGGGAGGAGGAGGGGGACGAGTAATATATGTTACTTCTAGAAAAAGAAGAAGAAGAAGAAGAAGAAGAAGAAGAAGAAGAAGAAGAAGAAGAAGAAGAAGAAGAAGAAGAAGAAGAAGAAGAAGAAGAAGAAGAAGAAGAAGAAGAAGAAGAAGAAGGAAAGAAGAAAAAGAAGAAAAAGAAGAATAAGATGAGGGATGAGGAGGAGGAGAAGGATGGGACGAGGAAGAGATGGGGAAGAATGAAAAAGAAGAATAAAAATAAAGTAGAAGCTGGAGAAGAAGGGAGGTGGAGAAGCATGGGAAGAGGAAGAGAAGGGGGAATATGGGAAAAAGAGAAGAAGAAGAAGAAGAAGAAGAAGAAGAAGAAGAAGAAGAAGAAGAAGAAGAGAAGAAGAAGAAGAAGAAGGAAGAAAGAAGAAGAAGAAGAAGAAGAAGAAGAGAAGAAGAAGAAGAAGAAAGAGAAGAAAGAGAAGAAGAAAAAGAAGAAGAAGAAGAATGGGATGGAGAAGGAGAGAGCAGAAGAAGAAGAAGAAGAGAAGAAGAAGAAGAAAGAAGAAGAAGAAGAAGAAGAAGAAGAAGAAAGAAGAAGAGAAGAAGAAAATGATATATTTCTACCTTGGCAAGGAGCAAATAAAGCACAGTCCAACTGGCAATATATGTTACTTCTAAACTACTCTATTTTACCAATTAATGATTGGGCGATGAGATGTTCATTATTTGAAGAAAAAAAGAAGGTAAACTACATGTTGAATATGGGGAAAAAGAGAAGAAGAAGAAGAGAGAAGAAGAAGAAGAAGAAGAAGAAGAAGAAGAAGAAAGAAGAAAGAAGAAGAAGAAGAAGAAAAAGAAGAAGAAAAAGAAGAAGAAGAATGGGATGGAGAAGGAGAAGCAGAAGAAGAAGAAGAAGAAGAAGAAGAAGAAGAAGAAGAAGAAGAAGAAGAAGAAGAAGAAGAAGAAGAAGAAGAAGATGAAGAAGAAGATGAAGAAGAAGATGAAGAACAAGAACAAGAACAAGAACAAGAAGAACAAGAACAAGAAGAACAAGAACAAGAAAAAAAAAAAAAAAGAAGAATAAGATGAGGGATGGGAGGAGGAGAAGGATGGGACGAGGAAGAGATGGGGAAGAATGAAAAAGAAGAATAAAAATAAGTAGAAGATGGAGAAGGGAGGAGGAGAAGCATGGGAAAAGGAAGAGAAGGGGGGAAATGGGAAAAGGAGAATAAAAATGAAGAAGAAAGAAGAAGAAGAAGAAGAAAAGAAGAAGAAGAAGAAGAAGAAGAAAAAGAAGAGAAAAGAAGAAGAAGAAAAAATGGGATGGAGAAGGAAAGCAGAAGAAGAAGAAGAAGAAGAAGAAGAAGAAGAAGAAGAAGAAGAAGAAGAAGAAGAAGAAGAAGAAGAAATGATATATTTCTACCTTGGCAAGGAGCAAATAAACGCACAGTCCAACTGGCAATATATGTTACTTCTAAACTACTCTATTTTACCAATTAATGATTGGGCGACTGAGATGTTCATTATTTGAAGAAAAAAAGAAGGTAAACTACATGTTGAATATGGGGAAAAGAGAAGAAGAAGAAGAAGAAGAAGAAGAAGAAGAAGAAGAAGAAGAAGAAGAAGAAGAAGAAGAAGAAGAAGAAGAAGAAGAAGAAGAAGAAAAAGAAGAAGAAGAAGAATGGGATGGAGAAGGAGAAGCAGAAGAAGAAGAAGAAGAAGAAGAAGAAGAAGAAGAAGAAGAAGAAGAAGAAGAAGAAGAAGAAGAAGAAGAAGAAGAAGAAGAAATGATATATTTCTACCTTGGCAAGGAGCAAATAAACGCACAGTCCAACTGGCAATATATGTTACTTCTAAACTACTCTATTTTACCAATTAATGATTGGGCGACTGAGATGTTCATTATTTGAAGAAAAAAAGAAGGTAAACTACATGTTGAATTCAAATAAAAACAACAAAATACTTGCTTATTTATATAATGACTACTTGGCCATGACATCATATATTCGAAAACAATGGATCTTTTTGTTTCTAATCCTTAATTTATTCAAGCTAAATTCTATACCCCACTTGTCATATAGCTAATATTGTTTTGGCGTGAAAAGTGTGAATAAACATTCTCTCTCTCTCCTCTCTCTCTCTCTCTCTCTCTCTCTCTCTCTCTCTCTCTCTCTCTCTGATGTTTATTTAGTAATAATGGCTGGCTGAGAAATTTATCGTTTGAAAATTGATGGATCAAAAAAAATATTAGAAGATCAAATCTATATATGAGAATATATTTTTACAACGATAATGTAAATAATGGATTTGTGTAAAATTGTTGAGCTTGTAATTTCTTTCTCAGATAAAAGAATATAATTTTTATATCAACAATAATTTCTTCTCTAAGCATTAAGTATTAACATTATACAAAAATATTTCAATATTAAATAAATGAAGTATCTATTCCTTTTGTGAATCGCTTATGTCATATTTGCACAACTGCCATAAAGTATAAAACAAATTCAAAATTACATTCCATTGAAACTCAACATATATGATATGATTATAAAGCATGAGATAATAAAACATGTACAAGAACATGATGATATTGTGATGTAATTTTGTGTGAATAAGATATCAAACTGTATAATGATAGGAGAAATGAATGGTAGATGCATTATTATTAAAGCGCAACGTTGATGAGACGATTTCACTATCTGTATGACAAAACAAAGCCTATCCAACCACATGATAATTGTAAAACATATTCCTAAATGAAAATGTGTGAGTTGATGTCAACCATATCATTATTGTTTTTTGAAAACGATGGGATATTTTTAAAATCAAAATTAAAACAATGCTTACTCATAAAAATTCATCATTGTTACCGCTATTTTCATATGATTGCGAATAAATTAAAATTCTATCAAGCGTTACTTACGATGACATGTGACAAATGAAAAACAACATTACTCAATTAGGGTGTATAAGAAAATCAGTAGCACAAAGTCCTATTCAACTACAAGTTAATATAAAATCTAAGAACGAAATTTTAGAAATGGACTATGATTTTAATAATCTCTGAAAAAGAAAAAAATGATAATGCATTTGCCTACTAACAAAGATCAATTACATATCAATCCAGATAAATACATTCAAATTATTGTTTACTTTAATAATGATTGCTTGGCCGTAATATCAAATATTTGAAAACTTGATGGATCATATTTAAAGAAAAAGAAAATAAATTCTAGTATTTTAAAACTCTTTTAAGTTCCTGAATGTTATGCTTCATTTGTTATAAATCCATGACTGCTATAATAAAGAGTGAAATTAATTTTTAATTACTTGATATAAATGATGTAATAATAAAATATATTTCTATTAAAATTAACAAACTACATGATAAAAAAGTGTTGTCATGACAAAATTAAAAGGGCATTATCTAAAGAACATTTTGCAAAATATTTATATATTTATAGTTAGGTAACATATCACACATTTTATACAAATGACAATAATAGTTATAACATTAAATTTATAAAAGAAATATACGAAACACCTGAATTTCAGTTTATGTATATAATGATAACAAAAGCGTTCTTGAACCTGTTTGGTTCTTAAACAAACTGTAACATATTTTGTCAACATGTGCATTCTAACTAAATACTAAAATATCAAATTATCAAATTACTACGGCTGACTAAGAAATTTATTACTTGAATAACGATGAATATTAAAGAAATTAAAACCATGTTTTATAAAAACTTAACGTATTATTAATATTTTGTAATAAGTGCATCACTCTTACCTTTCTTTTAAGAAAAACTATTATTACTTTTGTATCATTGCTAATAAATCAAAAGTGTATAGGCATCGCAAAATTAAAAGGGTATTAGAATATATCTATAGAATGATATGTCAAGCGATCTGTGTAATGTTTAAACAGAGAGGTTTCTAGAAACAAATCACTTCTTTAAGTAGTAAGCATTTACGTGTACAGAAAAAATATACTCAAGCTAATCAATATTAAATAAATGAATTGTTCTGTTTTTAAAAAGCTACTGTTATATTTGCATAAATAATGTTAAAGTATTAAATGAGTTTGAAATTACATTCCAATAAAACCAGACATTGATATGACTTTAAAATATTAGACAATAAAACTTATAGGCAATGAATGATACATGAATAAGAGATTAAAATAAGGTAAACTGAATGTTGGATGTAATGAAAGTACATTTATCAAAACTTTATACAAAATGAAAGCTATTTTATACAGTACGCGAGTCATTAACATTAAAATGGCCATTGAAAATTCTGAGACAGGAAAAAAATTTCTTTTAATTTTGATGAGATGACTTTTCTTAAGAAAATTATCTTTCTATCCAACTACAAGGTAATTGTAATAGATATTCCCATATGTCATGTTGAGAGTTGATGAAATATTGTGAACAAAAAATTAAGATTAAAGAAAAATGACACAACATTGCAACTTGAAAAATACGACAAAAACAACTGAAAGTTTACCATATCTGAAGTTAAAGATTGGGCATTTAAATCTTATTAACGGTGAATGAAATTCTTTAAGTGCTTGAGTGTATAATATAGGCTTGACAAAAATTGGAAAGGACGCGATGAAAGGAGCAATGGTGATGAGTGTCACCATTGATGGTGAAAGAGGCAATGGTGATAAGAGTCACCATGATAGTGAAAGAGGCAATGGTGATGATAGTCACCATTGATGGTGAAAGTGGCAATGGTGATAAGAGTCACCATTGATGGTGAAAGAGGCAATGTGATGATAGTCACCATTGATGGTGAAAGTGGCAATGGTGATAAGAGTCACCATTGATGGTGAAAGAGGCAATGGTGACAAGAGTCACCATTGATAGTGAAAGAGGCAATGGTGATAAGAGTCACCATTGATGGTGAAAGAGGCAATGGTGACAAGAGTCACCATTGATAGTGAAAGAGGCAATGGTGATGATAGTCACCATTGATGGTGAAAGTGGCAATGGTGATAAGAGTCACCATTGATGGCTTGACTTGCTTGACTTGCTTGCCTTGCTTGTCTTGCTTGTCTTGCTTGCCTTGCAAGGTGGCAGGGACGATAAAGTCACTTCAAATGATCATGACGTTCTAAGAGTAATTTTCAGGGTCAGATCGGCAGAGATTGCACCAGCAGAGCTCAAGATGAAGAAAGTATTGTTGATATAAAAGTGATGGCAGGGATGTAGATGATGGAAGCAGCAGCAGTGACAATGATGGTGAAAATGGCAAGGCAGGTGACGTGATGATGGAAATCACTCCGGCAGGGCTATGGTGGTGAAGATGATGATGATGGGAGGCGATTCTGATGGCAATGGTTGTGTTGGGAGGTGATAGCTTTGGAAGGGATGATGGGAAGTAATGGTAGAGTCATAGGGGTTGTGATAGAAGAGACCATGATGTGAGGTTAGTGGTAATAAGTGAAAGCCATGGCTTGGCGAAAATGATAGAAGCAGGTTCAACAATAAAGATCCAGTAAATGGCACAGTTCCAAACCCAGGATCAAGGTGACCCATCCAGAAAGAGTCAAACAAATCACATCCCTATCCCCGTCTTCAAGACAATTGTAAATCAACATTCTGCCCAAACACATTCGGGCTTCCTGTAGGCCTCCAGTCCGCCTACTGCACTTGGGTATGGACATGAAACACAAACAAATACACCCCCACCGGTAGAAGCACACTTATCTGTATTTCAAATCCATGCGAATGCCAACCACAATCATCTTGTCAACAAAGAACACGAATGTAACTCACCCGGCCCTAACCAGTTGGAATCAACTCAAACCCAAGTCCAGAACCACACCACCACCTTCACTTTATCACTGAATCTACCTCCAGCATCCTCATCCTCCCCACAACTTCCACCCACCACCACCTTCCTCGATGAACACAATCTCTACATCACAATCACTACAACCCCACCAATACCACCATCATCACTTCCTCCACCATTACCTCCCTTCACAACCATTGCCATCATCATCACTTCCCATCATCATCCCTTCACCACCACAACCCTCCCATCATGATTTCCATCATCCCGTCACCCAACAATGCCACCTTCACCAACAATGTCACTATTGTTGCTCCACCATCTACATCCCCATCATCACCTCGCCACCAACAACTCCTTCAACATCTTGATCACTGCCATTACAATCCCCGGGGCCCTCCAATATAACCCATCCCATTACTCCGTTGAACACCACAATCATCCTCCATGACCTCACCATCCCTGCTGGCCACCGCCCCTACCGCCCACATATGGCCAATCTCGATTCCTGGAGCTTGATGTCGTCAAATATCTGTAACAAAAAGTAACAGATCATAAAATGCAGGAAAAAAAAATCAGTTCTTTTACTTCACATCTAGTTCAACTTCTGTTGATTCTTGTCTAATCCTGGGGCTTTCTATCTTTCAAGATTTTCAAGGTTTGCTTCAACTAAGTCGTTTGTAGTCTTAGTATATACAAACTATTTTGCGAGAGAACTTGTCTTAGGTTATACATACTATTTGGTGAAAGGCCTAGTCTTAGTATATACATATTTTGTAAGAGGCCTAGTCTTAGTATATACATATTTTGTGAGAGGCCTAGTCTCAGTATATACATAATATTTTATAAAAGGCCTGTTCTTAGTATACTAAACATAATCTTTTGTGAGAGGCCTAGTCTTAGTATTATATACATACTATTTTGTGAGAGGCCCTTTTAACACCTACAATATGACATTGATTGATATCATTCTTGGTGCACAAAAAAGATGATCAAAACACATATTGCACGCTATTATTTGCAATTACTGCCTCGATGAAAATATTTACCTCCTGTCTTAGTAGTAGTAGTAGTAGTAGTAGTAGTCGTAGTAGTAGCCGTAGTAGTAGTAGTAGTAGTAGTAGTAGTAGTAGTAGTAGTAGTAGTAGTAGTAGTAGTAGTAGTAGTAGTAGTAGTAGTAGTAGTAGTGATGATGATGTGGTAGCAGTGGTTGTATTTGTAGTGAAGATTTGTTTTGGTGCATGTAGTAGTAGTTGTAGTGATGATGAGGTGGAGTTGACTGCATTTGTAGTAGTAGTAGTAGTGGTATGATGATAATGTGCTTGTGATTGTAGTTGTATTGGAAATAGTGATAATGATGTGGAGGCGGTGGTTGTAGTAATAGCAGTGGTAGTGGTGTTGATGGTGGTGGCTGTAGCAGTAGTGATGATGATGTGGTGGTGGTGGTGGTTGTAGAGAGGAGGATGAGTGGCGGTGGTGGTTGTAGTAGTAGTGGTAGAAAGGTTGATGTGACAGTGACGGTTGTAGTCGTACTGGTATTGATGATGTGATAGTTGTGGTTTCAGTGATGATGATGTGGTGGTTGTGGTTGTAGTGGTAGTGATGATAATGTGTTGGTAGTAGTGGTTGTAGTTGTGGTGATGTGCAGTGGTCGTGGTGTGGTGATGAATGTAGGTGGTTGTACTGGTGGTATTTGTAATGATGACGTGGTGGTTGTGGTTGTAGTAAAAGTTGTAGGATGATGATCTGGGGGAGCTAATTGTAGTAACGAGGGTAGTGATGATGATGTGGTGGTGGTGGTGGTTCTAAGCAAAGTTTTATTAACGATAATGTGGTGGTGGTGGTTGTTGCAGTGGTGGTAATGATGTATAATGGTGGTTTTAGTAGTAATTGTGGTGATGATGTCATGGTGGTTGTAGTGGTAGTGGCAGTAGTGTTGATGTGGTGATGATAGCTGTAGAAGCAGTGGTATTGATGATGATGATGTCGTGGTGGCGTTTGCAGTAGCAGTGATGAGTGGTGGTGATGATTGTAGTAGTAGTAGTAGTGATGATGATGTTGATGGTGATGATGATGTGGTGGTGATAGTGGTAGTAGTATTAGATGTTAGAATTAGTAGAAGAAGTAGAAGTATTAGTTGTATTAGTATTATTATTATTATTATTATTATTAGTAGTAGTAGTAGTAGTAGTAGTAGTAGTAGTAGTAGTAGTAGTAGTAGTAGTAGTAGTAGTAGTAGTAGTAGTAGTAGTCAGAGACGCTAACTTTAAATTTGGCTCACAGGAGTTTCAGACACCACTCATAGGAATATCAATGCCGAAAGAGGAATTTCCGCACACAAGAGAAAGGAATTGGAATGTTACATAAACACATTGCCAAATACAATCCCAAAGTTTCCTGTAGTATACTGGTGGTAGTGAGGATGAGGTGGTGGTGGTGTTTGAAGTAGTAGTTGTAGTGATGATGATGTGGTGGTGGCATAGTGGTTGTAGTGTTGTGGTCGTGATGTTGATGTTGGTGGTGATGGTGGTTGTAGTACAAATGGTAGTGATGATGATGTGGTATGGTGGTTGTAGTTGTAGTCGTGGTAGTGATGATAATGCAGTGGTTGTGGTTGTAGTCGTAGTAGTGGTAATGATGATGTGGTGATGGTGGTGGTTGCAGTAGGAGTGGTAGAGATGATGTGGTGGTGGTGGTTGTAGTAGTAGAAGTGGTAATGATGATGTGGTGGTTGTAGTAGTAGTGGTAGTGATGATGTGGTGATGGTGGTTGTAGAAGTAGTGGTAGTAATGATGATGTTGCAGTGGTGGTTGTTGTAGTAGTAGTAGTAGTAGTTGTGGTGATGATGATGTGGTGGTGGTAGTCGTCGTAGCAATGGTAATGATGATGATGTGGTGGTGGTG